>NW_020884999.1:375119-750400 GCF_003945725.1 Corapipo altera
TGGGGGGGGAGGCTGCGGGGAAGGAGGGGGGGTTTGGGGGGTAATAGGGTATATAGGGGTACGCGGATGCCTGGGGGGATTCATGGCAGGCAGCGGGGGGAGAGGGGATGGATGGGGAGAGCCGGGTGGTGGTGGGTGGGGGGCTGCATGGGGAGCGGGGAGCGGGATGCAGCGGGGCTGTTCGGGGGAGCTGGGGCACGGGGGTGGTGCAGAGCATGAGTGGGGTGTGCTGGGGAAAATGGGGTGTGCTTTGGGGGCGGCTGGTAGGGGGAGAGCAGGGCTGCACCTCTTGTCGCAGAGAGGGGCTCTGGGCTGGGCAAGGGTACTGGGACTGGGGAGGAGGCTGCGAGCGCAGGGATGAGGAAGAGGAGGAGAGGTGATGGAGGAAATGCGTCGTGGGCTGCGCTGGGGCCTGTGCCATGGGTGGGTGGGTATGGGGGGGCACGGCTGCAGACTGGCTTTTAGGGCAGGGGGTCTTTGAGCCAGTTTCTGTAGCTGGAAGAGGCACCACTGCAGAGAGCTGAGTCAGACCCCCATCCCACCAAAGCACCTCGGGCTGGGGCCTGTGCCCCATGGAAAACCCTGGGAAGCTGTCCTGGCCAGGTGTGTGGCCAGCTGGTTTCCCCATTGTGCCGGATTGAGGTGTGCTCAGGCTGGGAAAAGCCTCAGCTTCTCTAAAATGGTCACCTGCCTTGTGACCCAAGGATTGCCTCCCACCTCAGGGCTCCCCAGAGCTGTCCCTTGGCCAGCCAGGTCTGCTCCCAAATCTGCTGCTTGCTCCCATGGGACCCGGGGACTGGGACAAGTGGAGACAGTTAATCTGGCCACAGCATCTGTGGGGCAACCTGGAGATGCCAGTGAGCTGTGCCCCAGCTGGATGGTCTGGCAGGTAGCAAAAGGCACTCCTTGATGAGCCGTGGGTGGTATAAATTGCATGTTTAGGACCCTCACTCACATTCCAGAGGAGATCTGTGCCCTATGTGGGGCAGAGCAGAGCTGTTGGATAGTTTAAAGCCACCATTAGGGATGTGGGGCTGTGTCCCAGCCTCTGCCTACTGGCAGCAGAGAGATTGGGGTGCTGGCAGAAACCCCCCCACTCTGGCATGTGTTTCCTTACTGCCTTAGCAATGAGCTGCCTGCCCAGTACGGGTGATGAGGGGGTGGGCTCGGGGCAGTTGCTCTTTGCTGCATTTTCATACCTGTTGCTCAGGAAGTGGAACAGAGTCCTTGAGCACTCCTGTGTCATGTGGAGTGTCCACTGGAGGGGCTGTTCCAAGGGCACCTGTGCTCCCCCATCCCTCCAGGTCACTTGGCAAGCTGGTACCTGCAAAAACTAGTTTAACACCCGAGTGCCTGACACTCGGCGGGCAGGTTTGCTCGCGTGCTTCTAGAGAGGTTTCCTGTCAAACCGCGCTCTTTTAATACTTTTTGATCAGCACGTGCTGTGTCTGTGGACTCACTGAAGGTTGTTCTGGTCCCTGCAGGTTGAGACTGAAGGAGGCCACCTCCCCAAGCAGCCATGGCCCCCACACTTGCCACGGCCCACCGCCGGCGCTGGTGGATGGCGTTCACAGCCATCGTGGAGAACCTGCTCTTCTCTGCTGTCCTGCTGGGCTGGGGGTCCCTCCTCATCATGCTGAAGGCAGAAGGGTTTTATTCCTACCTGTGTTATGGGCAAGGTAAGGATGCTCTGGGGGCTCATGTGAATAAGCTGCTGCTGAGCTTTGCTGGTGTGATTTCCCTGGTTTAGGATGGTGTGGAACTGGCTGCAGCAGGGCTGAGCTCAGTGTCAGTGCTGGGATAGAAGGAAGGGATGTGTGCTCTTTTCCAAAACCAGTGGCATTCTTGTAGTGGTGCAATGTGCCTGTAGTTGCTGTTGCTCTGCAGAGTGATTGGAAAAAGAAGCTTTAATGATTAAGTAAAGCTTTTCTGGATGGCCTTTTCCACTTAACCATGAGTTCTTCCTCTACAGGGAAAGGCTGGATGGATTCTGGAGGATGATGATTGGTGGGCAGAGTGTCCTGAGTTTATAGGAGGAACTATATAGGCACTTTGTTCTTAGTGGTAGGGAGGAAAGTAGTGTGAGTGGCGATAAGATTAGAGGAGTCCAATGCTGCTGTTAAGAATAATTTGCAGAAGTAAATGCTGCTGATGTTCTGTTCCTCTTCAAGCACCCAGGATGTGCTCAAACCAGGCTGTGTCTCTATGAGGGCTTGAGATTCACTCTCTGCCCCAGGCAGAGGAAGTATCTGTCCATGTTGCAGACACAGCCTGGAAGGGAAGAGGCAATCGTGGTGCGGAAAGGATAACCCTGGGAAAAACAACCTGGAGGTAGATATATATCCCCAGCTTGGGCACGGGGAGAATTGTGGTCTGGGGAATCCCACAGTGTGGTAGGGTGGACAGTGAGGTTAAAAGGAGCTTGAGGGTAAAGGTGTGATGTGGATTTGGAAGCTGCTGTAGTGACTGAAGTTTTGCATGTATTCAGAGAAGGGAAGAGCAGAGTGAAGAGAGGCAGGAGGTGTTTAGGTTCTGTCCAGATATGTGTGGTGATGGATTAGACTGGATCAGTCCCTTTGGGGCTGGAGGAGGAAGCAGTAGGGGAAGAAAAAGAGTTGGAAATAAGTGCATGGACCCGCAGTGGGTGATGGCTGAGAATAGTGGGGGAAACCTGAAGTGTGGGAAAGGAAGTCCAAGCGAAAGGTGACTGTGAATGGCTGTGATGGTTCATCAGCTGCTTGTTATCTCTCCTGTTTTGTGTGCCTGAGGGTGACTGCCTAAGTCCTGTAGAGCCTGGCCTGGTGCACCTGGTAAACACGTGTTTGAGTCTTCTACCAGCTGTAGCTTGGCTGCTTGATCTCCATCCTGTGCTCAGCTCACAGTGAGGGCTTCCAAGTGTGTCACTCAGGTCTCCGGTAACATTGCAGACTGTGAGGAGAGTCCTCAGCAGCTGGAGGCTGTGTAGGGCTTCTGTTCAGGGCTGTGCTCTCCAAATCATGGAGACTTTGTCATAGGCCTGTGTAAGAGATCACATTAAACCCATCAGGTGGAGACTATCTGCCACCGAGATAAAGCACATGAGAGCTGATAAGCAAATGCTGACTGTCTCTGAGAGCAGGCATTTGCCTGTCTGCTTCCTGAGATGTGCTCTGCTGACAAGAGCTTCACTTGGGTCCCATCTCCTGCTCTTTGATGGCTTTCAGTTCACCCGCCTTTGTCCTAAATGGCTGAGATTCACCTTGGCTTCTCACCCCTATTTGCTAATCTGTGGCTTTTCTGGCTCTCCCCGTGGGAATGTCCACAGACCATAGGGAAGATGCAAATGTTTGGACTGCTGTGAAATTTCTGCCCTGGGGGTAATTGCTTCCTCCCAGTGACCAACCTGTGCCCTGAGGCAAGAGAACCTAATACTTGAAAAGAAATTTGTGTGGTCAAATTGTTCTCGTTGTCCTCAAATATCTGGCCATCACTGCTGAACTTGTGATGAGGAGCACATTCATCCATGCTTACTCACTTTCCTTTCGCTGCTTTTGTCCTCATTGTAACAATCTGGTAGGGTCCTGGCTCCAAGTGTGGGGAGAGCAAGCTCTCAATGACCAGCCTCAAGCTGAGTTTGACCTTTGGTGGGATTAGGATGCCCCAGTGGTTGCCTTTTTCAGGGCAACCTATTGAATCCTGCAGCCAGAGTGGGTGCTTGGCTGGAAGGCTGGTGCAAACAAATTATAACTAGTAGCCTTTGGGCACTTGTTGTTCCTAATGCTGCTGTGTGCATGTAAGTATTGCAAAAAAAAATAGACTTTTCCTAATGAGCCAAAGGTTCTTGGCAGGGCTTTTGGTTTGTCAGCAAAAGCTCTTGCACTTTGTGATGCTGTCCAATGAAAGGGAAAACTAGACCTTGTCCTTTCTGCAGGCTCTTCTCTGAAGGTAACAGCAGCTGCCCAGAAAGTGGCTGCAGTTCATGAAGGGCTCCTTGTCTTCATATTGAATCACCCGCTTTCCCTCCTTGCCCTTAGCTTTTGGTGTTGGATTTTACTCAGCCACAGTACAAATGTGGGGTCCAATGGACTCTTAACTCAGTTGCCTGAGGGTGGAGGTGGACACCTAGGAAAAAAATCCAAAATAACAAATATTTGTGAAGCAGTTGTGCAACAGGGTTTGAGTGGGGGGTTGTACCAGTTTGGCCACCTCCTGAGAGGTATGTTTGAAATTCGCTGACAAGGAGCCTGGTAGTAGCACTTTGTTCCCATTTTAATTTTACTACACTACTACTTGGCCTTTAACCAACTGATGCAGCATCTTTTCTGTGCAAGTGCTGACTCCACAGTCTTTATCGGGATTTGGGCTTTATCAGCTCTCGGGGAATTTGATCAGTTCAGGGTCTTGCATTGCTGTGATGTTTCTGGGATTGGGAAGCTCAAGGCTTGGGTCTGAAACATGTTTGAAAAAAAAAAAAAAAGTCCTGAACTTGATAATCTGCTCACAAAGAGCAGAGATAAGGGGCACAGAGGGCTTTCCTCTAAGACAGGGCTGCAGAATACCAAAGGGATGATAAGCTAATTCACTTATGGCAAGTTAACGAGCTTTAACACAGGCATAGGGGGAAGGTGCTGCCTTGCAGTTCTTTCCTCTTATTTGGAACCTGTGATGGGGAATTTGCAGTCTGAAGGTCCCTTCCGAGCTGAGAAGATACAGCAACAGTTTGTGGAAAGGCTGCATAGGTGACCCTGTAAACAGGAAGAGAGAAAACGTGGTAAATGTTCAATTTGTACAGGAAACACACTGTGCTGATCAGCAGCTGCTGGGGGAGCACAGAGCTGCAGGGGAAGGTGCTGCAAAGAGGAAACCACAGCTGGGGAAGGAAGGGAGTTTGATTGGAGGTTGTGCCTTGGCTCTGTGAGGTTTTCACAGAGCTGAGCTGGGTGCCCAGAGAGAGGGTCCTGGAAGTGCAAGTGGAGGGACAGGGAAACCCGAATAAATTGCATTTGCAGTAGAAAGCAAGAACATCTCCTCCCAGTTCCCAGAAGTATGACACCATCCTGAAAAGACAAAACATGTTCTTATGTGGGCAGACTGCAGATCAGTTGTTTGCACATGTCTTTCATGGTGATATTTTTTTTTAAGCAGTACTCCCAGTTCTTTGGCCCCGATTTCTCTCTTTTTCCCTCCTTTTTTTCTCCTTTTTTTTTTTTTTTTAAATATAAAAAAAGAGGAGGAAAGTGAGGGTGTGCAGGCTTTGTTCCACAGAGCTATTGCCAGGGTGGCTGGGGGTGTCTTGCCTGCTTGGCACAGTCTGATCCATGAAACAAGATGAAAGGAAACCTCCTCTCTGCCATCCGAGATGGCAGTCGCTCCTGAAAAAGCCAGACTTGTTCCTCTGGTAATGTGGTGTGTGTGCCTGAGATTTGAAGAGGTCGGTAAAGAGTAGTTAATGATTGACCCTCTCATGGAACCTACAGCACCTAATTTGGGAGAAAGGGTGACTTTAAATGTTCCAGCCTGAACAAATCTCAGTGATGATCTTGACATAAATGATTACCGAGGCAGCCTTGTTCTCACCTAAGCTGTCATTCCTTAAATAGTAACTTGAACTACTAATTGGGCAGTAGAAATCCTGCTGCTTGTATGGGGAGTGCTGTAAAAATAGGCAGCATGTTCTTGTAATTGCTGGTAAAGACTTGCAGCTTCTTCTGGCTTGTCAGTGAGACAGTGGTGAGCGTGCTCAGCCTCTCTGCTGCTCCTTGCCCGGGTGTCTCTCCTGCCCGTCAGACCTGGCAGGTGGACTTGGCAAGAGAATTTGGGGAGAGCACCATTGTGGGCACAGAGCCAGCCCTTCCCCAAAGCACTGCTGCAGAGGGAGCCAGGCACGTAGGAGACTTTCCCCAGGAGTGTGGCGTGCACTGATCTGGAACAGGATCTGTGATTGAAGGGAGCTGCTGTTTGCTGTAACCAGGTGCGTTAGGTAGGTGAGTAGTTAGGCAGGTTCTCTGCCCATTAAACTCCTCCTGCATGTCCTGTGCTGCCACTCACTCTCCTGTGCTGATGACCTGCTGGCACCTGAATCTGTGCTGCTGGAAGAGACGGCTCTTGGCTGGCTGGACCTTGTGTGTGCTGCAAACACCTGCAGCCCCTCCAAAATGTTCTATTTATGGAGGTGGCTCAAAGGATCAGAGCATGTCAGGGTGCCAAGGGCTGCTTGAATCACTTCCATTACGCCTCAGTGGATCTTCTCTTGTTGCTCAGAGGCTGCTTCTATTTTCACAAACAATTTGTATTTCCACATAACACTGTTGCCTGGCCCCTCCTTGGAGCTGGCACTGAGCAGCTGTAAACAAGGTGGTTGGTACAGGCAGGGACTGAAGTTTTGTGCCCTATTCCAAGCCTTCCTGGCTGCAGCAAGTCTTGGGAGAGGGCCAAGTTTCCTTGCTGTTTCTGAGCTGTGCCCTCTTCACCTCCTGATGTTGGTGCCCACCGTGAGTGTCATCAGAGGGTCTGCAGGCGTGTGTGGGAACTCCTTGGGATCACGTCACTGCTGTACACATCAATACACTTTCAGGAGTTCATATACTCCAGCTTTAAATACTGAATATTTCTGTTTTGAGATCTTTTTCTGTGGAGGGTTACAGATGCTTTAACACACGCAGCCAGAAGTTAAAAGGTCACTGCACTGTTCATGGCCCTCCACCCTTCTTCCACTCCACAGCTGAGCTATCTCTGCACAGTGCTGACACAGAGAAACTGCTACTACTTTCTCAATTCTCCCTCTCCCCTTGTTTTCCCGAATTTAACCTCTCACCCACATCTGTTTCCTATGAATTTATCTTTGTGGAGAGCCCAAAAAGCCTTGATGCTGTGGGTGAAGCTGTGAGCCTGTGCCTGCCTTACAGAGCTGCTGTCTCAAGTCAGTATTTAAGATCCTCGGCCACACCAAGAGGAGACTGTGAGGGAAAGATGGATGAAAAAGACTGAGATGTAGCGTGAAAACTGCAGAGAGCCTCCCAAGTCTGTCCAGGACAGATTTCTAAGGATGTGACTTGGGAGCCTCAGGCTGCAGTGCTGCCCTCGTTGCCAAAGTGATGCTGCTGGTGGGACATGTGGTGTTTCGGGGATATTTGTTGCTTACTCAGACTATCCACAAGTAGCAGGGCAAGAGAAGGGACAGATTAAATTATCAATCAGGAGCATGTGGCAATGGGAAGGAACAGTCATTGCTGCCTGAAGGCGGTTTGAGACCATCTTAGCAAAGATGTTGGTGGGAACAATGTACACGGGGAGAAATGCCTCTGCCTTCCCTGGAGTGCTGGGAGGGGACAGAGGAAGTTTTGCAGGCAGCTCAAAAGCCTTGGATATCAGCTGAATTCCTGCCAATACCTGATGGCTGGAAGGTGGAGTGAGGTTTGTTTACAGTGGACACAAAGCTGGGAGGGTGGTTTTGGGCAGCTGGGAGAGGCAGGGTGCAGCCAGTAACTGTAGTGGTGCTGAGGCTTGGGTAGAAGAGGAGGAGTTGCAAGATGGGGCTGTGTGATCTCTAGAGATGGAGGGAGGGCAAGAGCAGCCAAGGGAATCTCCTCTACGAGCCACACCAAGCAGTGAATCTGAAATCACTTGTACGTGAGGGATTCCTGCTAATTAACTAACTAACCAGGGCTCCCTGGGAATCTCTAGTCTCACTGCATGCTGATGGTTATGTAGGTGACTTCTCTCCGTATTCCTCTTTTAATATTGAACTTTGTCAGAGGAGTTATTAAATATGGAGGAGAGTATTTTATATCACTGGCTTGCAGCAGCAAGAGAGCAAGTGCTTTGTCATACCAGCAAAGGTTACTTACGAGTCAGATAAGTGTTGGGAGAAGGAGAGGTGGAGTGCACTGGAGCTGTGGGTTGATGAGAGTCTAAAGGCACACATACTCACTCAAGGAGTTGTAAGCAACCTTGGGATAGGCATGTAACAGGAGAAGAGTTGACATGAGGCAGTAAAAGGGAACTTCTTTCCTTTCATTTTTTTTTTTTTTTAAACTGTCCTGTCTGTTTCTGTCTGGGTTACACAACATGGGCTCTGTTCAGCGTGGGAGTTTGCATGCAGAGTTCCTCATGTAAGGGCAAGAACAGAAGGCTGGAGTTATTATTGATCTGTACGACCTAAACCCCCTTTGAAAGAATAGAAAATGCTAATTATGGGGCAAGAGTTAAAGATGCATAAATCCTTTAACAAATGGAGAAGGCAGGTGAGCTGCCAGCCCTCCTGGGAGCAGGGTAGTTAAATCCAGGAAGGATTTTTCAGAGCCAGGGCAGCCAAAGCAGGGTGGCTACTGCAAAGCCATTCCTCATCCTGATGCCTGCAGTGAGGGTAGGAAGCTATTCATTTGAGCAGGCTGTTGCTCCGTGCCAGGCCTTGTCAGCCCAGTGTCTGGAACCAAAATAACTGATTTGACTGTAGCTGTCACTAGTTTTCTTAGGGAAAAATCTGTGATGAGAACATGACAGCTGTAAATTAGGAGGAACCTATTTTTGTGTTAGTCCCTTCAGGTTCTGCTGGGGTTTAGTCCCCTGTAATTGCCAGACCCTTGCTGTATAGTTGTTTCAATAAATTAATGAATCTCCATCACTAGGTTTTTACCCTGCTGCTGCATGGGATGCCTATCCCCTGGGTGCCTGTGCATCCTTTTCCTGCTCAGGTTTCCCTTGTCCTGCTGCTCTCCTTCTCCATTTCTCACTGATTATAATAAAAAATGGAATGTGGAGGCTGTACGCCCAGCGTGTTGTGGCACTCCGTGTGCGGAGCTTTTCTCTTCCCTCCTTCCTGAAATGCTGCAAACCCCATCCTAATGCACATTCCTCTCTCACCCCGTGTAGAGGACACCAACAACAGCTCTGAACACAAGAATAGCACAGCTTCAGAGCACAAGTGGCCTTCCTGCAACGCCCAGGATGAAATGCTGAACTTGGCCTTCACCATCGGGTCCTTCCTCCTCAGTGCCATCACGCTGCCCTTGGGAATTGTCATGGACAAGTACGGCCCTCGCAAGCTGCGGCTGCTTGGCAGGTGGGTTGCCTGTGCTCGCCTGGGTGGGCTGAGGGAGTGAATTCCCACTCTGTCTGGCCCAGATGGGTGCTGTCTGGGTGCTGTGCCTGTTGTGGTGTCCCTGCAGCATTGGGAAGAGTGTGAGGGATGAGATCTGCTGGTAGCCGGTGGCCGTGCACAGGGCTGGGATGTTTTCAGCCAGCACAGTGAATTGCTCCATAAGGGAAGGGCCTGGAACTCCATGTCCACACTTCTGCTCTCCAGTGTTGCTCTGTGATCCCCGTCCAGATGGAGCCTGGAGGGAGAGTCATTTGTGAGTCATGGAGGGGAGCTTTCTCCTTGAGCTGGGAGCTGTGTCCTGAGAGGCACAAAATCAAGATGTTACATCATTGTTTGCAGGCTGGGGAGTTAACTTGGGAATAAACACATCCTGTTGCCTTTTCTAGGGCCCTTCTCTTCCATGTGGTGTATATTGCTTTATGCCTTAAATAACAAGGTCTTAGCTGTTTCCATCGTGGCATGTAGGGATTAGTGACTTGTTGGGCTCAGTGGACCCCAGCACTGTTTTAATTGTCACGATTTTAATGCAGTGAACTTGATCAGAACCCAAACTGGCCCGTAGGCAGAGTGGAGAAAAACAGGGCAAGTCTCTGACTCAAACCCTACCAGAGAGGAGCTGTGAGTGCTGTGACCACAGCTGGGGCTCAAGACAAAGGCTGCTGCTGTCTTTGGTCACCTCGGGGTGAGGGCTGGCAAAGCTCTGTGGGGAATTTGAGTCCAGCCAGAGCTGCGTCATTACTGGGAGGAAAGGTTCCTGCCTCAGCCCTTGTGCAAGGCTTGCCTGTAATATTTGTTTGTCTGTAACGTTTGGGTATTTCCCTGGATTTTTCTTTCCAGGTTGCCAGCTTCCCTCCCTCTCACAGAAATTACACTGCGCTTGCTTAACGAGGCGCTGAGGAGAAGGAGGCAGATGAATTTTACTGCATTTAAGGCTGTCTGTGAGAAACTCATGGGTCTGGTTCCCTTTCAGTGCCTGCTTTGCTGTGTCCTGTGTGCTGATCGCGTACGGTGCCAGTAACCCAGACTGTAAGTCAGTGTCTCTCTGCTGAGCTGGGAGGACTCTGGGGCTGTGGCTTGGGGTTTCTGGGGAAGCAGACGAGTGTGCTCAGGCTGTCACACCCCCAGTGCTGCACTAGGGTCTTGCTGAGGACATGAGCCAAGCCTCTGCCAGCCTGAGGGAGCCAAGTGGCTCTGGGAAGGGCTGATGTTTCACAACACTAAAGTGGAGAGCACAGTCAAGGGCCAAATGTCTGAGATACCCAGGTCTCTTAGCTTTGTGGTTGGGCAGGGACAGGTCCTGTAAAGGAGTAATTGCAAACAAGTTCATGGCTTTTTCAGGGTTGGGAAGTAGGTAATAGCACACAATGTGTAAATTGTTTTCTTGCCAGGGATAGATGGAGCTTGCTCCTCAAGACCAGATAGTGACATGACACTTTGAAACCAGTTCTTTCAAGTAAATCTTCCTTTTAAGACCCATCAGACAAGCTGAATCAGCAATTCTTTTCCTTAGAGAAAAGAAACCCTTCCCTTCTGGGGAAAGATGATCCCATCCTGAACTCTGTTTTGGAGGAAAGCCCTGTCCCTCCTGGTCTGTGTGGCTGGGGAGATGGGTGCTGGGTCAAGAACAGCGTGACATGTCCTGAGGGTGTTGATCTGCTGACGGTTTTGTGTGTCAGGGCCAAAGCCCTCAGGGCTCTTTTCTCCTTTCCCTCCCCACCCTAGTGAAAGCTAAGGGCAGGTTTTTTATTGTTGCAGCTCTGTCTGTGCTGATATTCATTGCACTGGCTCTGAATGGCTTTGGTGGGATGTGCATGACCTTCACATCGCTCACGGTAAGTGAAGAGTTATTACCTGACTGTTCTGTCCCTTACTGTGGCTGTGAGCTGGGCTGGCAGGAAAGAGCAAAGTGGATCTTCTGCCCATGGCTTGAATAGCACGTGTTTGTGTTTGGTACAAAGGGTCAGTCACCCTTGGGACTGAGAACTAGGTTGTTATTCTAAGGCTTGTTTTCCCCGGTCCTGTTTTTTCACCTGCCCCTTGTATCTCAGGTGAAGGTTGGGGAGTAAAAAGGAAGTGTTTTTGTCTGAGACTCACATTTTCATATGCCTGTACATGCAATGCTCAGTTACTTGGCAGAGGCTGGACATGTGTTTGCACTGGATTTAGCATTGAGATACTGCAGGAAGAATCAGCAGGGCACAAACCCTTTGCAGCTGGGTATGACCAGCTTTCTGCAAGTGCAGTTTGCATCTCGCCTCAGGAGAATGGTTGTTCTTGAGCACAAAAAGCTTTTGCTTTCAGAAGGGTGAGAGTCCTTTGCAGGTTTCCTTAGAAATGCTCCATTGTTGAATGTGTCCAGCTCCATCTGTGCAGCCTTCTTGGATATGTTTAGTTTATGGATTGTATGGAAAGCTTTGGTCAACAACTGTCAGCTGGATCTCTACATTTTGGGGTTCTTTTTGCCTGGAGGCAGAAGCAGTATCATTCTCCAAATAACTGCTTTATTTTCTGCCTCATTACCCTGATTGTTGTCAGCATGGCTGAAACAGGGCTGCGTGGAAAGTCGCCCAGAAAACAAGTCTGGGAAGCACTGCTGTTTTTTGAGCTGTGGTCAAAAACTTTCAGATGTGGACTGCGCTACCTTCAACTTGCTGTTGAAGTAAAACTTCCTATTAAAGTTACCACTAATTTAATAGGGCTTAGGCACTGACTGAACAAGGCTTAGACACTGACTGAACTCCTGAGACCTAAATTTGGCAGAGGCTGGGTTTCAAGAGCACTCCGTGTACTGTGATTTTGCTGCTGCTGTTGCCTTCGTGTATTCAAAACTCTCAAAACTCTGTGCAGATGTTGCTCTCTCCTTTGTATGGGGTGTTCTTCACTGGGAGCCTTGGCTGTGGTCCCAAGGAACTGTGGGGCAAATGTCATCCTGCCACGCTTCAAATAAAAGCAAGGAAGAGAGGAGCACATCAGTACTGCTGTGGGAGAGGGGAGGATTCCCACCCTGCTGCTGCCAGCGTTGGTTATTGTCTCTCTGGGTGATTATGAAGGGGTCACAGATTATTTTAGAATCACTGGTGATGATAGGAGTGAGGGCAAGGATAAGGAGGAAGTATATTGGATGTGCTGTACTGTGTGTACTGTGGCTTTTAGCACCAGAAGAAGTGAGCAAAGCCACTTATTAGTGCCCTCATTAGTGAGCCAGTTCCGCAGTGCTGAGGAACTGCAGGAAAAAGGTCAGATCTTCCCAGAAGAGATCCAAGCCTTGAGGAGGTCTGAAGCAAGTAGTGATGCTGTGAGATCACACAGGGAGGCCTCAGGTGGAGCCCACCCCCTCCAGACATCAGTGTGTTTTATAAAGAGCTGAGGTGGCTTCAGGCCTGCCTTCTCCAACCCAGAGTCAGATGTAGCTGCTCGTGCCTCCCTGCACAGCTGCACAGAGGCATTTTGGTACCTGAGGCGTGTGAACGTGGTTAAAAATAATCTAAAGTGGGAGGGAAGCACTTCTTCACCTGCATCACAGCGTAGCTGTGCTGGTGACTGTTGGAAGCAGCTGTAGTTTGGTTGTTGGCAGATCACTGTGTGGTTCTGCCTGCAAGCTGGGGAGCTCGCAGTTGGTGTGCCAAGAGCCACCTTCTGTGGTGACACGGTGATACCTTGTGGATTTCTTCCAGCTGTAGCCCACAGAGACAGGGAGTGTGACAAGTGAGAATGGCATGAAGCTGAGTTGGGAGGTTTAGGTTGGGTATCAAGCACCCAGAGGGTGGTTGGGCACTGAACAGTCTCCCCGGGGCAGTGGTCACAGCACCAAACCTGGCAGAGCGCAAGGAACATTTGGACAACGCTCTCAGGCACATGGTGGGATTGTTGGGGTGTCCTGTGCAGGGCCAGGAGTTGGATTTGATAGTCCTGATAGGTCCCTTCTAACTCAGCATATGCCATGATTCCACAGGGATGACAGCTCCACGGCTTGCAGGCCGCAGGTGACGTGGCTCGTACACACTGTGCCCTGTGTTGTGCCCAGGAGAGGTTGGAGTAAGCACTGAAAGGGGGAGGCTCAGAGACCTTCATAAGGACGTTCATTGCCAGGGAGGTGAGCCCTGAGCAGCTCCTGGTGCCAAGGGAGCTCGTTCTGGCTGACACAGGCCCTGGCTGCCGAGCACACACGTGCGCACACGAGTCACAGCAAGGTGACTCCCTTCCCCTGCCAGCTGCCAGTGGCCTGAAGTGCTCCAGGAAATGGGTCAATCCCAGTGGTGCATGAACTGGTCTTCTGCCACCCCGGGTGGGTTACAGTCGCTGCTTCATGGCCGGGTGTCCACAAGGGAGCCCCTGCAGTGTGTGGGGTTGGGGTGCTCACCCAGGGAGCTTCATCAGGGGTTGGAACCTCCTGGGCCACCTGTGTGGTGTGATCTGGTGGCAGGGCAGGAGACTGGGATCCTCGGTGCCTCTGTAAGGGATAAATGGGATCTCTGAGGATTAGAGCCTGGGACAGTACTGCACAAAGCTTTGCCTCTTGAGTTTAAAGCCTTTTTCAGTGACAAGTCCCCAGGGTATCATGAAAGCACATGGCAGGCTGTGGAGCCAAAACAAGCTGCCGTTTCTGGGTGCCTTGTCTGTGGCTTGGGGAGGAGGGGGAGCGAGCAAACGGTGCTGTTCCCACTTCTGGGAACAAGGTCAGACTGTGCCTGTTGTTAAAATGCAGAGGGGAGATTTCTGCCTCGTGACTTGTTCTTAGCCAATATAAGTGAAGATTGGAAATGGAAACAGATCTGTGTTGGTGGCTCTGACAGCAACACAGGGATCTGGCACTGGTCCTGCTCCACAGCTATTTCATGCAAAGAAATAAACATGTGTGATAAATTACCACAAAGAGCCTTTTATAGATTGTTCTCTGTCCTGTTTTCCTTTCAAAGAATTACAGCTGCTTTGCTCTTTATTTTCTGCTACAAACAACCCCCTATAATCAAGGTGGGGGGAACATCTCTGTATAGGGAATCTGCTTGGAAATATTAGGAAAACTTAGGGCTCTCTGAGCTTTTGTTTGTTGGAGAATGGGAACAAGAATTTCCATATGCTTTGAGCAAAGCAGGCAGTTTGAAGCTTTCCTGGAGAACATATTTTTAGTGTCTGTATAACTTCCAAATACACCCCCGACAGGGAAAACAAAGTTTAATTGAACAAAAATACCATTCTCCAGTAGTCAGGTTCTCAATCCCTTGACTTCTTCCACTGTTTTCCAAACAGTCCTTGCAAGAGAAAAGAAACTGGGTTTGGTAGTACTACTGTGATATCTTCTGTATATGGATTATCTCCAGGAAAAAGCTGAGAAAATTATAAAAGGTGATTTCAAACTCACTATAGGGCAGATGAGAAAATAATCTGCAAGAGGAAATTATTTATCAGTATAGAATTACACACCTGCAATAAAGGATTCCAGGAAAACTTACATATGGAAACATTCAGTTAGTGTCTTTCTGACAGGACATGAAGTTAATAGTACATTGAGTGTTATTGACCTTTAAACAGAAGGCTTACAAGTTTCTGTCGTCATAGGTCTTGCAGAATTGGAACTGTCATACCAGAATGGGCAGAACTTAGTGGAGGAGTCACTTCTGGCCTGCAGAGATAAGACAGAATGAGGATCAGATCTTTTTGGTGGCAGAAAAACAAAGAACCCACTTGCTCTCTGTGGCTTGTGTTTTTTGTAGGGGTTTTTTTTCTTCCCCGTGGTTCATTTTTTCCAACGCTTGCTACTATAAAGACAGCATGAAAAATGACTTGGTAAATACTGTGTGTTATTTTAGTAGCTGGTCTTTAACTGAGACCTGCTCAGGCCCTGCCAGTGCTGGTATTCACAGTCTGAGAGGTTTTCTGTCTGGGTATGGACTACTTTTTCCCTTCACCTCCTTTCTGCCCCTCCAGGTAGTCTCATATTTCCTTTCCTTCCAAGTGCTCAGTGTTTGCAGTTTCTGTTTTGATAGGGTTGGATAAGACCTTAAATCTCTTCTGGTGTTTTTTTGTGGTTTTTTTTTTTTTTGTTTTTTTTTTTTATCTAGCTGCTTGCTTGGTGCCAAATTGGATTTTAGGAAATCTTTAGCCTTTCTAGGACTTCTGTCCCCATCAAGGCAGAAGCAGACTTGGGTTTTCCCAAGCATAGTTGCCTGTTCTGTGTCTCCAGTTGCCCTCAGAGCAGGAGGATCCACCTGGGAATTGCTTGCCTGCTGTATGAAGAAGGCTCTTTGTGGTGTTTTGTGTCTCTGGGGAGAACCACCCCGAGCCAAGAAGCAGCTGTGTTTGTGGAGCCCTTGCCCTGCCCCGAGCTCCCCAGCAGGAGCAGCTGCTTGTTGTCATTTCTGGAGATCATTTTAGGTGTGGGGTGTTTGAGGTGAAGCAAATGCCCAGCCCGGTGACAGCGACCAGCCTTTCTGCAGCCTGCAGACACCGTATCCTCTGCAGATGCTGTTCTCTGGGGCGTGTATTTAGGCCACTGCTTCCAAGGAGAGATTTTTTCGAGCCTGGTAACAGACCTTTGGATCCTTTGCCGTTTCCTGCCTGCAGCTCCCGAGAGCAGCCTGTTGGCAGCTCTCCCGCATGCGGGGATCCGGGATGGGTGTGGGGATCCTCTGCAGAGCAGTGCAGCGTTTTCTGCCCGGGGTTCACCGGCACAGCATTCCTGCTGCTCCCTGGCCGGGGTTATCTGAGGACCTGGAGGCTGCACTGCATAGGAAGCTCTGCAGTGGGACACAGGGATGATAAACAGCCAGATGGATCCTGGAGTGTGCCTGCACAGGAATACTTGCGTTGTAAACACGCCGCTCCTGCCGTGACACAAGCCAGATTTGCTTGCCTTATATGCTGCTCCTGGGAAAGATGGATTTGTTTTTCAGCAGTGGAAGGGGAATGTGATGGCAGCATTTGCTTGCTCAGGCTCGGTCTCGATGTTCTCTGAATTGTTCTGTGCAGTGGCCCCTTTACACAGATAAAATGCTGGTTGTGCTTTCAGTCCTAGAAGGCATCTGCAGTGTCCTGCTTTGAGGTCCTCTGAGGCTGATGGGTAATGATGCTCAAGTGAATTTGGGGAGTAAATGACCCAAAAAAAGGAGGTGGGAGGAAAATCTGCCTGCCTGCAGCAGAATCTCTGCCTGTTGACCAGATTCAGGAAGTATCAGCCGAGTTCTCTGTAGCCCAACAACTTCAAAGCTTCTCCCTGTAATTTTTCAATTTCCAATATTGGTGAGTGATGGAAACTTGGTCATGTCTGGTTGTTTAGGAAAACAGGGAGTTCCTCCTTTAAAAAGATGTGGGAAGGTCTCCCAGCTCTTTCTGCCTTTTTCACTCTGCTTTTTGGTCCTGAGTGGAAGCAGGAGCTGGTGAACCAGCCTGGGAGTGATTTTTTTTTCCTGTTGAGGTGGCAGAAGTGGCTGCTGTGAGCTGCTTCTAGCTGTCCCTACCAAGAATCTGTCTGCTTTCCCAACAGATCCTTGAAGAACCAGCCTGGTCTGCTCCCAGCAGTGTCAACACACCTGATGGGAGCCCAGGCAGTGAAGTGGGGTGGGTGGCAGGAATGGCAATATGAGGTGCTGTTGCTTGCTACAGAGTTCAGCAGCTGTGTAGCTGTGCTGAGCAATAAATCCTTGGATATCTAGTGTTTGTGATTGCTTTTCTGCACCTAGCTCCAGTATAGGGTGCTTGGGCATCTGAGCCATCCAAATGATGCAGAAATTATCAGCTTTAGGTAGAGAGAGTCTGCTCTCACAGAAGGAGCCATGGAGATAGCTAGAAATGGAAATGCAAACAGCAGCACCGTTTGTGTTTGTCTCTGTTTCTTCTTGTTATAACAGGAACTTTCTGGTCTGCTGGAAAGATTTGGATGCTGACCCCAGGTGCATAAACAAACCTGGCAGTTCAAGGTGTTGCAGGGTGTGTTAGACTGTGGCAATCAGGGGCTGTGTCTAACAACTTTTGACTTAAAAAGAGGGTGATGCACAGAGAACTTGGGCACGGGTCTTTTGGAGAGGAAAAGAGGTGGTGGCTGCAGACTTTGGGTAAGGAGCTCTTAAAGAAAGTGGGAGAGCTGGAGCACACATTCCTGTGCTAAAGGTGACCAATGCAAACTATGCCGTCAGTCTGGAAAGAAGCAGTGTCACTGAGCACATAAATCTTGGATTACAGACATTCCCTGTCACTGGAGACACCAGTGCAACCTGCAGAGTAATATCCTAAAGAGCTAAGTCGTTCCTGAGTAAAACTGGCTGCTTCACATGCTGGTATCCAGGAGCCTTAATCCTAAATGCTGATATTGTCCCAAGAAAGCCTCGTTCCCTTGGCACCAGCCTGTTTCAACCGATTTTTTCTTTCCCCAGCTGCCCAACATGTTTGGTGACCTTCGTTCCACGTTCATTGCTCTGATGATTGGCTCCTATGCTTCCTCTGCTGTGACTTTTCCAGGAATCAAGGTGAGGCCATGGGATCAAGACTCGTGACTGGTGTGCTGGCGTCTTGCACCATTTAGCAATAATGTGGCAAGAAAGAGGGACTGTTTGCTAAAGCACTTTTTTAGAGATGTGCATTTGCAAGATTCAGTTCCTGTCTGTATTAAAGGCTTCCCAAGTGACTGCCTTGAGAATGCAACAAATAGGAAAATTTAAAAAGTGCTAAGTTGAAGTAACAAATTCCTTCAAAAAGATCTTAAATTTTTTGATCTCTAAGCCATGTATATGTATTTTTTTTTTTAATCCACATATGTACACTTAACCTCTGTGATTGTCACCAATGGTTGGCTTGGAAGATAATTTATTGCTAGCAAATGGCACTGAGGGGACAAGAGACAGTCACCTGAGCTGCCTGGATAGATCACTACTGGTTCTGAACCAGAGATGTTTGATTGCAGGGTTAGCATAAGGGGGATATATAAAGGTAAACCAATCTCAGGTGTGCAGGGAAGTTCCTGATGGCTTTCCAGGAAGAAGGATCTTGTCACAAAACTGTTTTTTTTGTTACCACCTGAGTTTAACCCATTTTAAATGTAGTATGTTCTTTCCCACTGGTTCCTCTCAGACCTCATTCAAAGAATATTGAAGGATCTTTCTACTCTTATAGCCAAAAACACGTTCCCTTGTGATTTCCAGGTTATATACGACTTTGGGGTCTCCTTCATCCTTATTCTGCTTGTCTGGGCAAGCTGTGCAGGACTTGTTTTCCTCAACTGTTTCTTCAACTGGCCCCTGGAGCCTTTCCCAGGACCAGAAGACATGGACTATTCGTAAGTTCCCTCTATCCTGGCCTTGAGGGCTAATCCTGTTCTTAAATCTCTAGAAAGTGCTGGCACAAAGAACTTGGAGGAAAGGACAGGGAACTCCTTTGCATGCTGTTTATTGCTGCCACCTCTTAGGCTGAGGATTTATGTCTGCCATTACCATTATGTCTTTATTGGTGAATACCAGTGGAAAGTGGAACTTTCCAAAGCGTAGGAATTATGGAAAAATAATCTGTCCATAGTCATAAGCATTCCTACATTGATCTGTGCCAAATTGGCCTGGGGAAAGTATCTCTATGTGCTCTGGATCCAAACCGTGTGTGGGTTTGTAGATGGAAACTAGTGCCTTAAATCCACAAACAGCCTTTCTGACTCTTGCAACTTTGCTGCCTCAGGTTCCTCACCCTGTGTTGCAGCTCTCATGCCCTTTGCTACCCAACAGGGTGAAAATAAAGTTCAGCTGGCTGGGATTTGACCACAAGATCACCGGGAAGCAGTTTTACAAGCAAGTGACGACTGTGGGGCGCCGTCTCAGCGTGGGGAGCTCCATGAAGGGCCCCAAGGAGCCAGCAGCCTTGCAAGAGAACAACAAGCTCTGCCTGTCTACGGTGGACCTGGAAGTGAAGTGCCAGCCTGACAGTGCAGGTGTGGTTCCCTGAGTGCCCCAGGGATGCTTGTGCTGGCACAAGCCCATTGGCCTCTCTGCTCTGCTCCAGACCTGTTTGTAAGAGTGATACGTGATCCAGGTGTTGCCAGGGCCATGTGCCAGCCACCGTGACAGAAACATGAGTTCAGTTATATAAGGAATCCTGTCCTTGTATCCCTGCCTAAGTACAACATATGGAGTAGCCAGTGGTGAGGACACCACCATGGCAGTGGGTGTGGCTGCAGGAGGACAGGGCAGTTGGTCACTGCTGTCTCTTAGGTGGACTGTTGCCATCATAGAATGGTATGACTTGCAGGGAATTTTAAAGATCATTTCATTCCATCCCCCTGCCCTGGGCAGGGACATCTCCTACTAGCTCAGGTTGCTCAAAGTCCTGTCCAACCTGGCCTTGATGGTGAAAGCAAATGGTTTGAAGTTTCCTTTTGTTCCAATCCACTGAATCAGGCAAGTCCTCCTCCCTGCTTCCTTGCCCCCATTACTGGTATCCAAAATCCAAGCATCCACAGCTCTTCATTATGGAAGTTTGTAAGGTGCCAGGTAGTTAACTGTGAACTTCTTGGAGCTGCCACTGGCACACAGTGTTGGAACGACTATTGAGGAGAAGAATTGCTAGGCCAGAGGTGGAAGCCTCTTCTGAAATGGTAAATGTTTACCAAGGTATTTTGCTTTCTTCAGACTCTGTTATTCCTTCTGCAGCTTCTCCCTCCTTCATGAAGAGTGTCTTCAGCCCTATCTTGTTGCTCAGCCTTATCACCATGTGTGTCACTCAGCTGCGGCTCATCTTCTACATGGGAGCCATGAACACCATCCTCGAGTTTCTGTCTGGAGACCCAAATCAAGGTAGGGGGATCTCTGAACACCTTTCTTTATCTGCTTCCTTGGAACTGAGAGCTGCCTCAGGCTCGGTCCTTACAAGAGGCCAGTGAACCTGATTACTCAGCAGATACATTGTGTGTGGTGTCCGAGTGCACTGGCAGCTGCTGGGAGGGTCCAGCCAAGGGCTGGAACCAGCCCAGGACAGAGGGGCAGCAAGGCAGATGCTTGAATGTCAACCTAATTTTAGCCCTGTGTCTGTCAAATACTGCTCCATGTTATTTCCCCGGGTAGGTTGTTAAAAGCAGCCTTTGAGAATGGACTGTGATAATTTTTATTTTCACTGGAAAACATATTTCATCAGGTATTTGCTCTCCTTACCCTAAGCAAGCACAGAGTGCAGAGCAGCTGACTCTCATGACTAATGGGTGGCTCAGCCCAGCAGCTGGGGGTGGGAGCAGTGAAGTCAGAGCTGTTTTGTGCAGCTTGGTGTGTGCTGGGAAGGCTCGGGGTGCTCCCCGCACTGGACTTGTCTGTATTTATAGTTCTGATGCAGCACATGGAGCAAACAGGAAAGAGTACATTAGTTTACTGTTGTTCAAAAGACCCAGGGTTGCAAAACAAGACTTAAGACTTTTTTTTTTTTTTAAAGTTGTTTTTGTCCTTTGTAGTAAGATCCAGTTTGAACTTGTTAAATCTGGATTGCATGGAGCTGATAAATCAAGAGGCACTCCTCTGAAAACAGGAGTGAGCTTTGGGGGAGGGAAGGAAACTCAGGAAACTCCAAGTACCCTGGCATTCCCTGAATTGCTTTGTTTCTTGAGCCTCTGACAGCCTGCAGCATTTAGCTCTTTATCTCCTGGCTCGGGAGCCAATTTAGACATTAAACAGTAAACAGGACAAACTTCACACTGCCTACCTTTCCCAAAGGTGCTTAGTTTTCTGCTTACCTTGTAACTCTGACACTGGGGTTTTTTTATTATTATTTATTTACTTATTTTTACCCTGGCTTGCTCCAGTTCTTTCTCTTTCATTTTTTTTCCTCTCCTCCCCTCCTTGGAATTTTAGAATTAATACTAACTGTATAAGCTGCCAATTCTGTTTAGATCAAACTCTGTGCTAGAACAGAGGTTGTGCCCCTTGAGTATATTGCATTTTTTTCTGTGCCACCTTTAAGATTTCTTCCTGTTTTTTTTCCCCTCCTCCCCCTGAATTAGCCTGGGCTCAATGCAGTGCAGTCGCTGTCTTGGTGTTTCCATGGCATCAGCAAAACAGTGGTATTGTCTACTCGCAGCAGTGTCAGGCTGCAAGAGCACTTCCAAGGCGCGTGCAGCTCCCTAGAAATGTAGTCTGTGTGGATCAGGAGAGGATGGGATGATCTCCCTGGTCCTTCTCACATTTATTTACTTGAGCGTGATTTGCTGAGAGAGCTCCCTCCACCTGCAGCTGCCCTCGGGAGCACTGAGCAAGGGAAGGAGGGAGTTGAGTCAAATCCTGCAAGTGTTATGGTCAAAGAAAACTTCAGCAGTCCTGGGAGCAGAACAGGAGAGAAGGATGTGGGGGAAATCGTGCAGATAGGTAGCAATGCCTTTAAGTTGCAGCGAGGCACAGTTCTGAAAAACTGTGAAAGTTCTTCCTGTGCAGATTATGGTGACTTAGACCTGTCATGAAACCTAGAAGTGGAGAGAGCAGTCAGCCTGTGGCTGCTTAGCTTCTGAAAACCCTCAGAAGGTGAGGAAGAAGCTGAGGGT
The DNA here is from genome assembly GCF_003945725.1 of Corapipo altera. Taxonomy (NCBI): domain Eukaryota; kingdom Metazoa; phylum Chordata; class Aves; order Passeriformes; family Pipridae; genus Corapipo; species Corapipo altera. The sequence continues at coordinate 396,689 of NW_020884999.1, forward strand.
TCAGTAGCTCTGTAAATGACTGTGTAATTGTGTTGTGGGAAGGCAGGAGAGAGCAGACCTGTTGTGTCTTGAAATCTGGCTGCATTGTTCATAAATTGTCACCTTGGTTTCAAGTGTGGTGATACTGGGAGACCTTGGTTAGAATCAGGGCTGGAAAAACTCAGCTGTATGAGGTGATTGCTCAGGAGAGTTTTGAGGACAAGATGTGTAGAACATTAGATGTAGAGGATTGTGCCCTTGTGTGTTCCCTTTGCCTGGATAGAAGCTCTATCCAGCCTTCCACTTCTGCCATGTCTACTTGTGGTGGTATTTGATAGGTATTGTTCTGGCTTTTTCTCCTCAGGAAAGAATGTTCTTTTAAGATGATCCATAAGTTGAGGAGGCCCTGTTTTGTAGTAGCTACTGTCTTTCATTCTCTTCTCTTGCTGACCCCATAAATTTCATTCCCTAATTCAAGTTGGCCTTTGCACTTGCTGTTTAGAGCCCAAGATTAAGTGTTCAGAAGAGCAAGAAGAGGCAAAACATGACAGTGTGTCTTGCTTCTTACCTTCTGTTAAAAAATAACCAGACAACAGTAAAACAGCTCCTGGAGTGTTCACAGAGGGTGATGCCACCCGTTTGTCTTGGCTGCAGCAGTTGTTATAATGAGAGGGGATGTGGGGTCACTTCAGGGTTTGCCTCTGTGGGAGTAACAGGGGTTAGTTTGGAGACTGGAGTTGGAAGTTCCTCTTGGTTCCTTTGCCAGCAACTGGAGCCAGGAAAGTATCATCAGGTGCCCTGCTGAGGTTTGCTACAACTGGATAGGAAAGAAAGGCTTGTTGGAAACTTGTCTCCATTACTAAGTTGATTTGGATGTAAATCCTGGCTGTACTGCTTTGGCCAGACCTAGAAATGCTTTGGGAGGGACAAACTAAAATTTGGTTTAGTTGTTTTGCTTACAGTGCTGTTACTTGTGCTCTGTGCTGAGAGGGGCAGTTTCAGAACTACATCCTTATTTCAGAGCTGTGGCACACCATGACTCACCAGCCCTTCTGTGCGATGCCTAAATCATCACATGGGCTGCTGAGAGGAAGTGGAAAAAGCATTGCAGGGTGGGGGAACTGCTCAGTAACAGGAGAGGACAGTTCTTCTAAGTCTGCTGGCATCAGCTTTCCCTTAGCAAACAATGGAGACACTTCTCTTGTCTTTAGTGTGTGGGAAATTTCATCAGTTTGAGTTTTTCATGATTGCTCTCAAATGCTGTGGGTTTTTTGCTGCTAATCTCCCCTCCTCCTCCCTCCATACTTGTCCATTCAGCACAAAATGGGTTAGTCCTCACCTTCCCAGCCTGATTGTCCTTGCTGGAGCTTCCCAGCTGGAGGGGATGTAACTGCAGCTCCCAGCAAGGCAGGAGAGGAGATGACTAAGGCAGGTCTGGCTGTGCAACACATACAGCTTGTGAGAACTTTTTTCCTGTCTGTCCTAGCCAGAATAAATCTCCCTGGCACTAAGAAGTTGCTGTGTCCCACTTTTGAAGCCCTACCTGCTGTTGAGCTGCTGCTGCTGCTCAGGGAATACTAGTGCAGGATCAGAAAGGCTGAAGGAAATGTGCCCAGTATGTCAAATCTCTGGGAGGCCAATTGATGGAGTGGGGCTTTGGTGTCCCAGCTCCCTGAGCTCTGCCTGTCAGCCTGTGAGTCCAGGAGGTCTGGGTTCTTCAACAGGGAGGTGATCAATGGAGAGGAACAGGACTTTTTGTTGTCTTTTTTTTTTCTATTCTGTTGCTGCTACGGTATCACTTGGACTAATAATTATTTTTAATTTTGTTTTTTTCCCTGCAGTGGCTCTCTACACTTCCATTTTTGGGGTGTTGCAACTACTGTGCTTGCTGACAGCGCCTGTGATTGGGTGCATCATGGATTGGAGAATGAAAGAATGTGATGATGGCTCAGAAGAGAATGAGGAGAGCAACGCTGAGCAGTGCGTAGTGTGCGCCACACGGGACATGCAGCCACGTAGCAGGCCCCCCCTGCTCTGCATTGTGTGTTTTGTGATGAAAGACTGAAAAGAATATTGGCTCTTCAGTATAGAAAAGAAAGCCTGAAGGAAGACTTGATAATTGCAGAGGAAAGGAGCAAACTATCTTCTGTGTCTACTAAGATCAGTCAAGAAGAGCGAATTTAAATTGTAGCAGGAGAGGCTCAGATTTCCCTCCTAGCCTAAGAGTAATAGTAACAGCACTGAAATAAGTACCCAGATGTTCCTCAGCTTCTACTGATGGAGATCCCAGCCACCTCCATAGGCAGACCTCTAGCCAAGCTGGTTTAGATAGTTGATGTGATTGCTGTGAGTTCCAGTTGCTGCTGAAAGTGCTTTTGTAACACAGGTTTTGCTGTCCTTCCAGAAGTGACAAGAAAAAGAAAAAACGTGATCGTCAGATCCAGAAAATCACCAATTCCACCAATGCCTTTGTATTCACGAATTTCCTGCTGGTTGGATTTGGAATCACCTGTCTTATTCCTAACCTACCATTGCAGGTGAATGGGTGGAATGGATGGGGGTGCTGGAGGGGCTGGCAAAGTGGGGCCAGGCAAAATGATGGGCAGGACAGTGCCAGGAGAACGTGCTAGTAGCAGGAGGGCTTTCTGGCACTGCTGGGAAACTTCTGTACTGCTTGGGAACCCTAGGAGTTGAAACAAATAGTACCATGCAGTTTACATACTCCTGAGAGAACCAAAAGAAGCAGCTCTAGTTAAAATGTCAGATTTGATCCAGAATTTATTCGCACTTAGAAGCTTCTGCAGCTGAGCTGTGTAACAACAAATACTTTCCTACCAAGATCCTCTTCAGCAGTGCCTGTGTGTTTAACCTGGGCTTGATTTAAGCTGCTGACAGTTGGAAAATCTGCTGCAAGAAGCACAACACAGGGTTATATACAGCAGGTTATTTCTGCGTCAAATGCTGTGCCCAATGGTACATGTGGGATTGTAAACTTGTTAAAATATTTATTTTGTGGCACCACCTATTTTTGGCAGAGGAGTTTAGTGTTTTTATGCTATACTTAAGCGTGCCTTGATGATATAGGCAAACAGATGTAATTTGCTCCTGCTCGTGTGTTGTCCGCAATAACTTGTGGAAAATTAACTAAATTAGTTGCCATGAAAAACCACTTGTGATCCTGGTCACAGGTTGCTGGGGACATGTCCTTGCAGCAGTGCCATCTGCAAATGAGAGAGGTCTTGTGTGTGGTTAACCTCAGGAGCCTCTGCAAAGAAAGGAAAAGCAGTGCCTTGAGACACGTACAGATTTCTTCCCTTGTGGTGATATTTTGGGTTTTGGTTCTGGGTTATCCAATCTCACCTTTTGTACTAGAAAGAACAGCTTTTAGGAGTAGTTGTGTGTTGGGGTCTGGCACGCCTGGGTGGTATCTCGAATGTGACTTTTTTTTCTGCTTCTCTTTTCAGATTCTTTCCTTCATTTTGCACACAATTGTGAGAGGATTCATCCACTCAGCTGTGGGAGGCCTTTATGCTGCTGTGTAAGTCTCTGGTTACCTATAAAATGTGGCTGGCCAGATAAACTGTTTTGGGATGATAGGCTGTCCAGGTGAGAGGGAGATCAGGAAGTGAAGTCCTCATGGTCAGAGGGGAAAAATGATGCAACTTGTTTCTACAGTCACCACTAGACATGACAGTAGCTGGACTGAAGTCCCAGCTGGTGCTTTCCTTGTTTAGCAACAGCCAATCCCTTTGGCATAGCTACTGCAGTGAGGCAGGCACAGCTCTGTGTGGGCCTCAGATGAGACTAAAGTATTGACACTAAGGTTATATAGTAAAAGCTCAAGGCTGTTTTTGTCTTACAATGAGCAGATATGTGCATGTGCCTGGGTAAAACATTAACATAACTGAAAACATCGCTGCTGCTCTGCTCTGAAGTTACACTGGTAAAGCATTGCTCAAGATAGCATTAGTGATGCCTCCTCCCTTTCCCAGGACAGATCATCCATCCTGTTTCCACCTTATCAAAATTATCGATAACTGAGTCTAAATACTCTCTTCCTTGTTAAGCAATGTGTTTGGTTTTGAAAACAGATCTGCCCCTCTGTCCTGAGCTGTTGGGACAGAGGAACAGAAAGGAGATGTTCTCTTTCAGGGAATCACAGAATCGTTGAGGTGGGAAGGGACCTCTTGAGACCGTCTAGTTCATCTCTCATGCTTGAGCAAAGTCAGCTAGAGCAGGTTGCCCAGGATTGCACCCGGTTGTGTTTTGAATATCTCTATGGATGGAGACTCCACAACTCCACAGACTCCTTCTGTCAAAGCTTTTGGTCCCAGTGTCTGGGGAATCCAGACTAGAAAACCCATCTAAGACTCTGCTTCAAAAATTCATAAACTTTTGGTTTCCTGGCAGCTAGAAGTAAAATATTTTGTCTTGAGCAAGGTAAATAAATGTATGTTGCTGTACATATTAGCTTGCTTGTAAACTAATCCTGTTTGGCCATTGCAACTCTCTGGAACTTCTGGAGTGAGGTATTTTTGCTTTGAATGTGACTTATTTCAATATTTGAAGGTTTTGACCTGCTTCTTTCTTTTCTTCCAAGCTTAGTTTAACCTGACCCTTTTTCAACACTGCTCAGTCATGGAAAGAGAAAGATGGTTTCTGAAATTTGTTTTTCCATTCGTATTATCTGATATTCATCAATTCAGTCAACAGTGTTATTTAGTTTGACATAGGATCAGACTTGTCCTCTAAAAAGGAAAACACATACCTGTTGTGCAGGTTTCACTCACTTCCAAAGGGAGCAAATTGTTGTAACCAGATAAAAACAATTGCTCAGCCACAAATGGTGTCATCTGGATAAAGAGGCCCTGCTTTCAACTTGTAAATATCAACACTCTGCTCCCTGTGCAATAGGAACACTAGTTGTATAAGCACTTCCACCTGCCTGCAGTACAGCTGCAAAACAAAACAAGTTCTGGATTTTATATTAAAGTTTGAGAGCTTAGGATGAGAACAGTCTGGAGAGGAAGGCTCCAGCCTTGGCACCAGGGCCACCATTGGCTATAGCCAAATACCCTGTAAAAAGAGGTACTTATACCGAAGTCCTGCACATTATGCCTGTCTTGGGACCATGCTCTCAAGTTAGTCTCTATAAATTAGTCTCTATTAGTTGACTGGGAGTGTAATCTGATCTGGGTGATGTGAACAGTCAAGGTTCACATATTACAATGCTGTTGTTCTCTTTGTTGACAGATACCCCTCTACTCAGTTTGGCAGCTTGACAGGGTTGCAGTCGTTGATCAGTGCCCTCTTTGCCCTTCTGCAGCAGCCTCTCTTCATGGCAGTGACAGGACCTTTGAAAGGAGACCCCCTCTGGGCAAGTTATTCTTAAATTTCATGTGAAAGCTTGGGGGGTTAAGATGGTTTTGGCTCATTTCTTGGAAAACAAAAGGACTCCTGTGCATGAACCAAGGTTAAAAACAGCTGGACTTTTACCTGTCCCTTAATCTGCTGTTACCTTGGTGCTGTCCAGGAGACCCTTCTCTGTGTGAGTAATGACTCTCTGGGAGGGAAAGCCATTAACCCTTATGTTGGTTTATGGAAAGGAAATACTTTCCACTAACAGTTTATGCGGTGAGTCAAAATCTGTCCGGTCAAAGTGAGTGACTGTGAGGAGACCTCAAAATACAATAGAAATTCTCTGACCCTTAAGAGCTCTTAGCTCCATTTACCAGTAAATTTTAGATTGCTGATGCTAATGTCCAAAAAGCCAAATGGCTGTTGAGGGGTAGGGGTAATGTGGTGTCTTGCTGAGAATCTGGGCAACTCAGTAAAATAATGACATGGGTGGAGAGTTCTGGTCTCTAGGCTACGTGTGCCCACGCCAGCAGCCTGTTGCTCTTCAATCAGCCAACTTGGTGTGAAAGAGCTGCAGCTTTTTCTGTGGAACGAGACTCCCACAGCCATAATCCTGAGCAACAAACATTTACAGTGTGTAGCTTGTACACATGGTGCTCTGGGCACAGGAGTGTAAATATAAAAACAGTGGAGGATGTTGCCAATACACTGAGCAGGGCGTGTCCTGGTTTGCCAACAGCTGAGTGACGTGGGCTGGGTTCTGACACTGCAGGATGCGTGACCAGGCTGTCGTCCTCCCTTGCCTGCCTAATTTTGGTTTGCTTTTTTTCCTGCAGGTGAATGTTGGCTTGCTTGCCATGAGCCTCCTGGGTTTCTGCCTTCCAATCTACCTGGTCTGCTACAGACGCAGGCTAGAGAGAGAAAAAAAGCAGAAGATGGAAGATGCCAAACTTTTCTTCAAAATCAATGGCACTCCCACTGAGGAAGCCTTTGTTTAAACTGGTGCTTCACATACAACCTCCCCTGTACAGGTTCCTACCACATCCGTGGGTTCTACCTGTGGTGTAAGCCAGGATTTTCCTCCCCTGGCTCTGCCAGTCTTTGCTCACCACTGGAGTGAGGGCCGGACATCATGACTGAGATTTCCTCAGATATATGGCAGGAGGAGACTTCCTACTCCTTACTCCAAAACACGGGACACTTTTTCTTTTTTTAAAGGCCACACAGATATTGTGTCTTAAATTATCCCCTGATCACACTCTCTCCAGCAGCAGAGAGTTTGCATAGGAGATTGGGGAGAGAAGGAATAGAGGGATGGGAGAAGAGGGAAGACAGACCATAGTTGGAGTTTGCAAATGTGACGCAGTGAAGTCTGTTTTCTCCCCTTCTTCCCCAGCCTTGGCTGACAGTCTCAGATGCAAGCTGCACTCTCCTCCCTTCCTGAGGCTTCATAATGGTCTTTTTGCTTGATGTGTAGCTGGACCCAGTGGTTTTACTGTCTATCCAGACATACCCTAGACTGTTTCTGAGGCAGGGAAGGGGATTTTATTCCTATGTGTATGAGCACAGCTTCACTGTGTTGCTAAATGTTGGCTGCTAGCACTGACAGCTCCCAAACCTTTTATTACTGCAAACGACACAGACTGTGAGTAATGGATCTGCCTTCCATAAAAAAATGAAGAGCCTATAGTGGACTGCTGGTCCTAGACCAAGCCTTCAGAGGCCTGGAATTCTTCCTCTTCCCGGTTCACAAACCACCTGTATGTGTTTTAAACTGTCTGCAGTCCTGGAACCTTTGAGATAGGAATTGGATCTTGTTTACAGATGAAGTGCTTTTGAGACTTGTTGCCTTTTGCCTCTTCTTCCCTTCGACATGACCCTGGGAGGGGAGCAGCAATGTGTATTTAGTAAAGTGGAGAAACTTCTTGAAGCTGAGTTCTGGGGCTCCAGATACCTTGGTGTTCACATGTTGTGAGCTGGTGAAAAGAATCAAGAATGCAGAACACTCCTTTGTGTCTGGTAACTGGATCCTGTGGACAGGGCAGGGTGATGTGGTGATGTAATTTTTCCTTTAGCCATAGCTTATTTACATTGCTCTGACAATAGTCACCACGTTAGTGTGACTGACCAAAATGCTGCCAGTTTGGCTGTACTAGGAGCCTTTTTGATGCTCTGTCTGGACAGAGCTCACGGTGATTGATTGTATGGTGAAGCTGACTGTCAGAGCAATATGCATGGGTAAAGGTGCCCCAGGCCTGTTCACTAGGGAGGGAATACAAAGGGAATTTTTAACCTGCTTATTTTTATAGAGGTCTTGTCTAAAGCAGACTTTTCTGCCCTTAACCTCCTTGCTGAGGTCAGTAGCTCAGGCCCTGTAGCCTCGTGACTTGTGTTAACACTGTTGGACCTGCTCGGAGCAGGACTGTGCAGGGGTGAGGATGAGCATCCCCAGCAGGTGCACTGAGCTGAGCTGGTGGCTGCAGAAAGGTTGGGGCAGAAACAAAACAATTATGAGCGGTAGTGGATCAAGGGTTGGACTTGATGATCTCGGAGGTCCCTTCCAACCCAGCTGATTCTATGATTCTATGAAGATGTGGTGGTGTTTTACTGCAAAGCCTGGCAGGGGGTAAGTCATTCAACTTCTCTGTCTGGTTGGAAAAGTACAAGACTCAATCACTGTTGGCGCCAAGCGGAGGATTAGAAACAACACCACGCTCAGACCTTCCTGAGAGAAATTACCTGGAAACCGGGCGTTAACTCCTTCTCTGACGGTTCAAAGCCTGCAGATGCTCAGCCCAACCAGGGCTTCACCTTTCCTAAAGAGCAAGCGTGCACAGAGCCCGGGCAGGAGGGCTGGAGCCCTGCGGGTCCTTTGCCAGCACAGGATGACGCGGCAGCTCCGTGGGACGGCAGCGCCATCTCGAGTCACTGCTCCCGCGAGCAGTTCCGATGCTGCTCCACGGTACCTTTCAGTCTTCAGCCACTCGTTTCAAAAGGACTCGCCACTTGAGCATTTGACACATTTGTGAATTTTTTTTCTTAATGTGTTGCCTTTATTAAATGTGTTTGTTCCAAGACAGCCTTGTTGCCTGCTGTCAACACTTTACACTTCTGGAACTTTTTGTCTTTTGGTGTTGATTCAGTGACCTTCCCAGCTTTTCTTTCTTTTGTGTCGAGCAATAATTAAGGAGGCAGAGTTTTGGTTAATTTTCCTGTTCACCTGGCATATATGTTCAGAGACCCACCTGCCTAGGTTTCCAGAGGGCTTTCTGCAGGTTTCTGCATTTAATATTACAATACTTCTAAATATTTTGAGAAGAGTCCTACTCTTGCTTCAAGGTATTTTTGACACGAGAATGACAGATTAAGTACCTTTTTTTTAGGAATAGCTCAGACAGGTGAGTGTCTGAGCCACCATCCACAGTCTCAGTGTCCTAAAGCAGAGAAGCTGCTGGAGAGTGTCAGTGTGCTAACTCAGCATTACTTCCACTTCTGTTTAAGAACATTGAATGTGATTGCTTCCACTCTTATGTCACTTGAATTCCTGTTATAAATGTCTCTGCAAAATAGTGGAATATAGAGTGGCATATTTTCATGAAGTCACAGTGGAGTTGCTGCTGCCTTTTAGTTTAGCTGCACATACTTCAAAGAACACCCTTTTATTTCTGCCATCTACCTCCCTACTGCAGTTTCCAGTCCCTGCCCCTTATTAGGAGTACCTTCTAATCCAGTTTCATTTGAAAAAATGGTGGATATGTGACTTTTAGTGTCTCTGCTGATGTGGCATGGTGTTTAGAAGCTGCTGGTCAGCTGTGAGGAGCAGAGCTCATGCCTTGGAGTTGCAGTCCTAGAGGGTACACAGGGAAGTTTTAGCTATTCAGAGCTGAACAGACAAGTGGTGTCACCTTCTCAGGCCTTGCAACAAACTGTGGGAGTCATTGCTACAGAATGTCGTGGGGAACAGAAGTATAAATTCTTTTTTTATTTTTTTTAAAAGGGGTTGGTTAAACAGTGCTCTGCATCCACTAACTCAGGGAGATTTTAAGTTGCTGTAAATAAGAAAGTTGTGCCAAGGAAAGATTATTGTTCTGTCTACATAGTCTGTCTTTTAAGAATTGGTCACAGATGAAGAAAACATGCTGGGCTAAGGTAAAACACTGGTCTGACACTAGTGGGGCTTAATTTATTGTGACAGTTGTGAACCAAACTAATTTGAAAGCAGTCTCAAATATATCTGCATGCAAGATGTGCAAATACTCTACTGATTGTGGCGTAGCTGCTTCAGTCCTGCACCTCCTGCAGCAATGGGCCCTTGAGGGACAATATTCTGCCTTCAGCCTCTTTAAATGTTGTCATGCACAGTGCAGAAACAAACACTGTCAGGGTGGTCCTGTCACACGTGGTGGATCAGGGTCAGTTTGCCTTGTTTTTTGAGGCTCAGGGAAATGTAATTGTGGATTATGTATGTTTGGAGTAGAAAACAGCACTGCTGCCTTCTAGCTGAGAGAGGAAGGATCAAGAAAGTTCCTGGTGCACTCTGTGTGCATGAGCCACCTTGTGGGAAAAATCAATGGGCTACCAAAGGCTGGAGAGCCACAGCAATTTGAATCAATAATGTGTTTACCTTTACAACTCAAGTATAGGTCAGTGTGTTTAACTATTTTCATAATTCCTAAATTATGAATTTGTAGGTCTTGGGGTTTTTTTATGCCCCTTATACTTCCCCAACCCTCATTCACATGAGAAGTGCAAGGAGGGTGGTCATGGGAAAGACCTCCCAGTGGAATATAACGAAGCAGAAACCTCATCTGTGAGTACTTGCTGTTTGTAGGGGCCCTCAGAGTCAAGGGTGTTGCTGTGTAAAGGTGATTGCACCTTCTGAAAACGCTGCTTCTGACCTCTGCAGACTCACATGCATGTAATGTGCATCCATGCTAAAAAAATACATATAAAAAATTAAATTCACAGAGTGGGGAATGGAGGATGACAGCTTTTTGCTTTCACTAATCTGTCAGTGCCTAAGCCCTGTTGACAGAGTCTTTATAGCACTAATGCAATGACACTGTGTCAAAAGTAGCAGAGAAAATCTGTGCTGTTCTGCTTTAATAGGACACTTACACTATGACAGTAACTGCATAAAGCTATATCTGGATCCTTGAGATGAAACTGGACACAGATGTATGCAAAAAAAAAAAAGAGCAAATCTTGCTGAGGCTCCAACTTAACTGCAGTGCTGCTACAGCAACTAAAATGTGCAACTCCCACAGCAAAGCCTGGTCTTTTCATGCTCCATCTACGAAGGAAAATTGCAGGATAATGAGATTGTAACTAAGTCAGTAAATCACTAAAATGTTTTCTAGTAGGAGATTTCCCTCCTGCCATGCTGATGAATTTGGAAAATATGCTACAAAATCTGAAGCAGATAGCGTAGGGTAAAAAAGAAATCTTAAAACTACAAATTTTGTTACTTTTTTTTCCCCCCTTTTGAGTCTTTTCTGCATCTGCAGAGCTTTTGGTATTCCCTATGCCCCAATTTAGAACTGCAAAGTACTTCTTTTCTAGATAATGGAAATGAGTATTACAGTAGGATTCCTGATGGGAAGGGACTGGTTTTGGTTGTTGGGGGTTTTTTTCTTCTTCCTTTTTTTTTTTTTTTAATTTAAAAAAAAGCCACTTCTGATTTATAATTCACAATGTTATCTTCTCTGGAGTAACTGAAACAATGATGTGTTATGTAGCTGCATTCTTACATGTTAATTATAAACCCCCGCAGCTCCTTGTTTTTCTGCCTGTGCTGCCAGCCTGTCTCTGTGCAATCTGTTTTTATCAGGTGTCCTCTACTCCACGTTGTCACCCTACTGCTGCCTGTCACTTCCTTGTGCCTGACCCTTTGTCACTCACTTTTTATTCTGGAGACAATCCCTTCTTTCAGAAAACCCCCTCTTTAACCCAAGAGCATTACCTCTCCCACCTTTTGCTGTCCACAGAATTTTTTGTGGTGTTTGTCAAAGTTGAATTGTAAGCTCCTTGGGGCAGGCCTGTGTCATCTTCTCTGTGTTTGTAAGGTGATGTGCACTCTTGCAGTACTATCTCAAAATAAAGTGATATTAAGTTAATCATTAGTTTTCCTTCTGAGGGTGAACATAAAAGCGTTGCTTGCTTCCTAATGAGACTATGGAAGCGTGAATGCTTTACAGGGTGTCACCTGCCAAAGGGCAGGACACAGATTAAATGTTTCCTTGAATTTTTCTTCCCTAGGTTAGGAGCTAATAGCTAATGCCAATTAAGCTCTACTGGAGAATTAACATTTAATCTCTGGAAAAAGTCCCCAAACCGTAGAGGGCAGGTTGAGAATGAGATCAAGCTCAGTTATGCAGGACAAATTAGTGTCAAATAATGAAAGATGAACAACTGACCTTAGGTGGGAATGCAGGTGTCAGCAGGAAAGCTGCACATCTCAGTTATCCCCTCTTGAGCTTGGTGATGCTAAATCTATGGTGGTTTACTTTCCCAATCCAATAATGACAATCCTTGCTCTGTGATTCCAGTGACAAAAGTGGTAAGATTAGCACCCCTTAGTGTTTTTTACTGAGTACAGGTCACAGAAGAGGGTTTTTGCTATCGCCTTCTAATAAATATCTGGGGTTTCTCTTGATGCCAAGTGCAGCCTGGGTGACTGCAGCTCAGCAGTAATATTGAAAACTAAAGAAGACTTGAAAATGCGATAAATCATGACCTGGTGACAAGGTGGAGCCCATTACCTGAGGACACTCACCCTGTCTGACTGTAGCACTGACTTATCCCCTGGATATTTGCATTAATACCCTGATCACTAGTCATTCCCTTTCCTCAGCCTCCCAAAAGAGGGGGGTCAGGAGCTGCCAAGAGGACTGGAACACCTCCCCTGGAAAGACAGGCTGAGAAATTTGGGGCTGTTCAGCCTGGAGAAGGTTTTGTGGAGACCTCACAGCCCCTTCCAGTGTCTGATGGGGCCCTACAGGGAAGGCAGAGAGGGACTCCTCATCAGGAACTGGAGTGACAGGACAAAAAGTAATGTGTTCAAACTGAAAGGGGAAATTTAGGTTAAGTACATGGAAGAAATTCTTCCCTGTGAGGGTGAGGAGGCCCTGGCACAGGTTGCCCAGAGAAGCTGTGGCTGCCCCATCCCTGCAAGTGTCCAAGGTCAGGCTGGACAGGGCTTGGAGCAACCTGGGCTAGTGGAAGGTGTCCCTGCCCAGGGCAGGGGGGGGTTGGAACTGAATGATCCTTAAGGTCCCTTCCAACCCCAACCATTCCATGGCATTATGATTGTAGAACCTCCCTAGTGGCAGGAGGGCTTCGTGGCACTGCTGGCAGACTGCTTGGGAACGCCAGCCTTAAGAGCTGAAACGATTAACACTGCGCAGTTTACATCTCTTGAGAGACAGACCCTAAAGACGCTGCTGTAATTAAAAACATCGGAGTTGACTCAGAAAAATCCGAGGGCCTGCCAGCGGACTCCGGCACTGCTGGGAGACCGCTGTACCACTTTGGGAACCCCGATGTCTCGGAGAGCCGAAACAAACCCCACCGGTGCAGTTTAGTTTTACACCTCTTGGGAGAACCCCTAAAGGAGCGACTTTATAGCCCCAAAAAACCCCAAAAAACCCGGCGGGCCGCGCTCGCACCGCGCTGAGGGGGGCGCTGGGCGGGGCCGCGCGGGCCCCGCCCACCGCGCGCGGCGCGGAGGTGACGCAGCCGTTGCCGCAGAGACGAACCGCCCCGGCCCCCCCGGCCCGGCCCCCCTGTCCCGGTGCGGCGCGCTCGGCTCGGCTCGGCTCGGCTCGCTCGGCTCGGCTCGCTCGGCTCCATCGCCGTCCGGCAGCGGAGCGGCCCCCGGGGGACGCGCCTCCTTGTCACCTTCAGCGGGGCTGGCCCGGCCGGCAGGCGCGGCGGCACCGCCATGGTGCTCATCAAGGAATAGTGAGTGCGGCGGGGAACCGCTGCTACCCCCCCACACACACACACCCTCCCGACCTCGGCCCCTCTTCGTTCCTCCGGTCACCTCCGGGCCTGGCGCGGGGGCGGCCGCGGGTGGGCGGCCCGGGCTGGCCCCTGCAGTGCGGCCGCGGGGAGGGAAGGGAAGGAGGGAAGGGGGAGCGCTGTGAGGGCCGCGGCGCCGGTGGGGGCGGCAGTGAAGGTCACGGCGGGGCGGGGGCCGCGGCTGCCGGCGGGCACCGGGTCCGCTCGGCCCCTCGGCGGCTCCGCGGGGCCCCCCCGGCCCCCCCGGCCCCCTTGGCCCCGCACCGGCGGTGGGCTGTGGGTTGCTCCCGGTGTCCTGGTGCCGAGGGCCTCGCACCGGTGGAATGTCAGCCCCGGTGGTTTCCATGGGGGGGGTCTGGGGGAGGCTGGGGGCGTCTTGGCCCCTCTGCTCGTTGTAGCGGGGCCAAGTGCCAAGGCTGGGGTTGGTCCCCTCCCGCCTTTAGCTGTGGAGTCCCCAGCGAGAAGCTCCTGGAATAAGGTAGCGCCAGAATATTTTTGGATGTTGGAAACCGGCCCTTGGAGTTCTTTGCTGACCCTGAGGCTGCTGCGGTCGTTCTGCCCCGCGATGGGGTTGAAGGGGTGGAAAACAGGCGAGGGTGTGGAACTATTAGTCACGGTCGCTTTTCGCAGTCTTCGGTTCAGCAGCTTTGGGCTTGCTAACGTGGAATATGCTCTTGGAGCGGTGCACTTTGCCTGGGTGTCTTCAAGCTCTGCACACTGCTGCACGTAGTTCTTCCCTGAATTCTTAAGGTTAACTCAAGTGCATTCTTAAGTTGAGTGCATTCCATCATTTTAAACTCCTTTTGGCTGATGGAAGAGGCTTTCTGTTTATATTTTCCTCTCCCCTTTGTAGGATATATCAGTGATCCCAATGATAAATTGGGTTTTCAGGTCTTCTCTTAGACACATTTACCTACATGACTGTGCCCTCTTTATAGTAATTACTTTGCCAGATTATGGACCATGGGGTGGATTTAAATATTAAAACTATATTGAGAGTTGTACTGATCCTTGTGCTGGTCTTTAAACTTGATTAACTTTTTTTTCCCCAGTCCTTAAACCCTTGCTATTTTTATCCAACAATAGGAGTGTAGAATTCAAGAGCAGCAGCAGGACTGCTCTTTGTAACACAGAGACATTGTTACCTTCTGTAGCCTTAAACTGGATAACAGAAACTTGGGCTAAGTGCTTAGTTTCAGATGCATGAAAATATAATTAACTCCTTTTGTAACCTCTGTTTTGTTGATATTTTCCTATGAATTTACTACTTTCCCTCTTACAGCACCTTGGCTCGTTTATTTCTGTCTTTTTTGTGCTTCTGCTCACAGCCTCTTGCCCTGTACCACAGTAAAGCTCATTGCCAGGGAGCTGTGCTGTAAAGGTGGGAACATCTGTCCTTGGAATTTTCAGGTTTCTGAGCGTATGAACAGTGCATTTTGATGAGCATCACTTCCAAAAGTCATTTTACTCAGTATTATTTACCTCTGCAAATCAACACGTCTACTGGTCTTTCACACTGCCTGTTTCAGAAACAAGATGTGAAGTGTAAACGTTAAGACTAAAGGTTAAAAAACCAAAAAATTCCTACATTTGTTTCTTTTTACAGGCTTCCATTTCTATTTTCAGAAGGGCCAGCAAACCTTTTAAATGTTGTCATTAGTTACATTGTTCTGTTCCCTTCATTGTGTCCTTAGTAAGACGTATGTGGCTCTAAGGACAGTCAAGGTTGCTGCTGTGCTTTGAAATGAGCATTTATTTTTCACTTCTTGGGATTCCCAGCCGTCTCTAAGAGTTGCACATTCTGAGCTGTGTCATTGTATTGGTTCTGATATGTATTTTCTTGATGTTGTACGTTGAAGTTGCTCATTTTACATCCTATTTGAGATGTTTGTTGATGAAATCTCCTGTTCCGGGAAGCAGTTTTTTAAGGCATATAGAAACCACTTGTTTTTGGTGTGAGCTGGCTATTTGAAGTACTTTACTATGACTTTTTTGCTGTTATTTATATTAGTTCTGCATGCCCAAACACTGCATACAGGTACCTTACAGCCTACCTAGTGCAGGTGGTAAAAATATAAGTGGTCTGTAACTGCATGTCATCTGAACAGATTATTCTTCCATCTCTGTGACCCCTTGTCACATTCTCCCTACTCAATCAGATGGGTTTTATTATCTGCTCCACAGGTATTTTAGGAGACATTACAGAAATAGAGCAATATAACAGAAACCTGATGTCACCTGTTTTATTGTCAGTCAGTCTGTATCATCATTTTTGTGCAGATTCCTGCCCTGATGGTTATGCAGTGATGGCTTTAACTTTTCGTTTGATGTCCTATCAGACTTCCAGACTTCCCTTTTTATTTCTGCCCATCCGTGCTGCAGATGAGCTGCATGGATTTTGTTCACTTGTTTGCATGTTTTTGGTTTCAGGGTTGGTAAATGCTGGTTGAAGCCTTGCTTGCTCTCCTTATTCTGATTTAAGCTGCATCGAAGAGCTTGAGGAGAATCAGAGTCTGGAGACTCACTTCCCTTTCCTGTGAAGTGATGATGATGGCACTGACCTTCTCTGCAGCTGTACTTCCCTTTGCTGCCATTTGAGACAGATTTTAATCTGAGAGGGATCTTAAATGTTTGTTCCTCACCATTTTCAGGCCAACCACGTTGTATAATTTCTCATAAGTTGAGCGAGTTCTGTCTTAAACTTAGTAATTTTTGTTCCCATTGCTGCTCCTGTGAAGCTTTTCCTCCAGATCCTCTTGAGAAGTCTTCCCTCCTCCTTCTTTATTACTTGACTGCCTATAAGTGTTATTCACTCCTGCATTCTTGGCTTGCTGAACAAATTGTAAACCATTGAACTTGTTTGTGTTTCTGTTTCTTCGTTGATGAACACTGAAGTCTAAGATAAATATTCAGATCTAGTGTCTTCCAGTTTCCTAAATGGAACTTCATTAGCCCACATCAATGTTTTTACACCAGGTTTTCTAAAGACAAATATTTTAACTCCATTCCAAAGCCATTGTTTCTTCCCTTTTTCTTGATCTTTCACCTTTACTTATCATCCTGTCCTGCTTTTCATTCTTACTGCAGTTTTATCCAGGTAACTAACCTGATGTCATGCTTGGTGACCAGGTCTACCTGTGAAAATCCATTTCCTTTTTTTTGTCCTCCCATATGTAAGGAACACCATACTGAATTGGACCAGAGATCCTCTTCCATCTTGCCTTTTAGCAGATATTTTCAGGAAACAATATATAATAGTGAGTACAACAATTGCTGTTCAGTGTATCCTACCAGTAAGTGGCATATGGATTTCCATGACTTGATCAAATCCCATTTAAAAATTGCTTATACTTCCATGTCTGGCAAGGAATCCCACGACTTCAGTAGACATGATGTAAAGAAGTACACTTGATTTGGTCTAAAATTTGTTGCTTACTGATTGCTCTGTTGTAAGACAGCCACTCTTCCTTCTCCATTCACTTTTTCACACCATTCATGATCTCTTGTGCTCTTCCATACCTGAACCCTTTAGCTGTTTTTGATCCCAAGCTGGAAAGGCCAGGTCTAACTGCTTTCTTCTCACATGGAAGCTTTTTCCCATTTCCAATTATCTTTTTTTCCCTTCCTTCACTTGTCTTTTATCCTCTTTGAGATGAGGTGATCAGCACTATGTGCAATATTCAAGACATCAATACATAAGAGTATGTAATGACATAATTGTCTCTTTGTGTGTGTTTGTTGTGATGTTGGGTTTACTTTTGAACTGCTACTGAGCTGATGTTTCCAGATGCTTTTTCATAAAGACACAAGATATTTGTTGGCAATAACCAATTTGGGGCTCAGTAACTCCATGTGTTATGTGAAAACAAGTGCCTGTAGTGCATTATTCTGCTTTTATTGACACAGAACTTCATCTGCAGCTCTCAGTAGCTCTTTCTGCAGTACTTTGCAGCCAGCATAAAGCATTGCTGTCATAAGTAGTCTTACATAATCTGTAAACTTTTGCCTCTCTTGCAGTTTGTTCTTGTGGTGTCTTGCTGGCAATATGTAAAAAAAATAATTCAATTTTCACCAGTACTGCTTTTTAAAAATCAGTTTGCTAATAAAGAGGACTTTTTTTCTGATCCCATTATGTCCTAGTTTCTTTGAGACTAATTCCCAAAGAATTGGGAATTCTTCCACCCACAGTAGCAGTATCCATTTCATATCTGTATCTTGCATTGGTTCCTTGTTCAACACCAGAAGTTAAATACAAATCTAGTTTTTTAGACAGATACAATATTTTTAAAGGCCTCAACACGTGTGCATTTTTGTCAGCTTTACATTCATTCTTTTTCAAAAAAAACCCACTGTGTGATTTCTGGCAGTTTTTGCTGTGCTGTCCAGTCAGTCAGTTCTAGGAAGCATTCAGGAAACCACCACG
Organism: Corapipo altera; assembly: GCF_003945725.1. Lineage (NCBI taxonomy): Eukaryota > Metazoa > Chordata > Aves > Passeriformes > Pipridae > Corapipo > Corapipo altera. Next base: position 414,471 of record NW_020884999.1, read on the forward strand.
TGCAAAGAAGTGACTCACTGTATAGAAGTGGCAGCACCTTCCTGTGCAGTGAGCTCTGAGAAAACCTTCCCTCTGCTCTCCCTTCAGGGCTGTTTCCTGCTGCTCTGGGACATGTGCAGTGCCTTGTGGCTGTGGCAGAGCTCAGCAGAATTGCTGAGGCCCAGAGCAACCCTCTGCAGCAGCTTGATGAGAAATGGGATGTGGCTGCTGAAAGGCTGGATGAGAGGGAACACACGACTGTGTTGGTCTGTGTTGGTAGGTTTGTAGGGCAGTGAGGTATCACCAGGGAGGGTCTGTTGAATTACAGAGTTTTAGGAGAGGATTGCAATTATGCCCCATCTCGTGTTGGTTCTCTTTGAGGTTATTGTATAAATAGTCTTGGGATTAAAGAGTAAGGGCTAGGGATGGTAGCACTGGGTGGATGCTGGAATACTGGGTGGAGGGTAGAGCTGTGCAGCCATTGCTGTGTAAATTTTGGGATATTTGTTAACATTCTGTTTCTGTGTTCCCTTTCAGCCGCGTTATCCTGCCTGTGTCTGTGGAGGAGGTAAGTTCTTTTCTTCTTGCCTCCTTTCTTTAGGACTTTAAATAAACTTGTGATCAAAGCAGTTTGTATGAACAAAAACTGGAACATGCAAGAGAAGGATATAGCTGTCTTCAGGACCCCTGTGAGCTGTTATTCATTTGCTATCATTTTGACCAAATTAAAGTCTGAGGGCACTGATCTCTTATACTTTCAGATACGCTGATTATAAATCTAGAGTTGACAGACTATTTTAAAGTACAGTTTCCTTTTGATTAGTACTATTGTTCTTTTCTAACATGAAGAGGAAGCTTCAGTACAATTTTAAGTTACCCTTTGAACTGTGTGTTGCTGGAACTCTTTGTTTTTAAACTTGTAAGCACAGATCAAGAATTTCTCCTGATTTATGAGGCTGGTTTAGCAAAAAAAATATTGTGTATATCTTTCCTAGGACTCTTTAAGACCTGTCCTCTCTAGCTCTTACAAACAGAAAACTTCCTTTTTGTTTAGGTAAAGCTCTAAATGACAGAAGAAGTGTAGTTTATAATGGGTGTGGTGATTTTGTTCACCAGACTGGCCATGGAGTAGCTGTGCAGAGTCAGTGGCTGTTTCCCTGCTCTTTCCTCTGAGTTGCAGCTTGCCTTTCCTTCCTCCCTTCTGACTGAACACCACTCTTACAGAGAATCTCACCATACAAATGTTTTGAATTTTTTAACCTTCATACTAACAGAGTCTACAGGACCTCTGCAGTAGATTTCTTCTTCTGGATGTATTTTTTTTTTCTTGTGATCCTTGGCTGTAAGCCTGAGGATTGTGAGCTCTGATCAAGAGCTTGTTCTAACTCTTGAGGAGAGCTGTGATAACAGCACTCTTGTTCATTTTTCTTTCCTCTGAATATAGCAGCTACTGTGGCGTAGACAGTGGTGGGCTGGCTGATGGCAGCACTGTTTTAAGCATATCCCTTTTATAACTCTCTACTCTTTCGACAGAACACAGTTTAGGAGCTGGTGTGGTGCATTCCTGCAGCCATGGGGCTGGCTAGTAAAACAAAAGCAGTGTCTGAACTGAGTTTCTTGTTCCTGTGGATCAGTCTGCTGTGACAGGCATCACATGCTGATGGAAAGTCTAGGCCTCTGATCATAGAGTGATTTTAGGTCTGTGTTATAATGCCAGAAGTCTGTCTGTTGCCAGCTCCCTACCTGTAGCTTTTATGCTTTCTGCATTCATCTGTTTCAAGTAGTTTTAACAGAAGTCAGACTGAAGTGTTACAGTAGGAATGTTTGAGTCTTTTATTGTGCCTGAGTGCTATTTGTGTGGGGAAGTCCTTGTCAAAGGAAGGACTAACATGATAACCTTCACCAAGTAAGCAAAGGATGCAAACTTGCAGGTTAGACAAGGTAAATGGCAAGGTACTCAAGCCCAGTGGACAGAAGACCTCAGCCTGAATAACAGGAGCCTGCCTGGTAGTGATATGGCTCCTTGGTATCAAACTGTGTAAAAAGAATATGCAGGTCAGTATAGAAATTGTTTCTTTGAGGGGGTTAGATTGGATGGAACCCAACACAGGGTTTTTCTGAGTTCTCTGATACCAGGATTAGCCTTCATCCAGTTAAAGTGAGTCCCTGGCTGTGCTCTTTTCCCTCCGTGGCTGTTCAGTGCCAGGCACGTTTGAGCCTTGTGTGTGGGCTGCCTGGGTGGGGCATTGAGCTTCTGGGCTGTAAGTGAATCTGTTGCTCTGGAGCAACCTCCTTGTGTGAGGGTGCCCCGGGGTTATCTGTTTTCAGGAGGTGTGTTCCTCTACCCTGGGTCCAGTGCTCGGATTGTGAATAGATCCCCAACTTGACCAAACTTAATTTCTCCCAAAATTTGTGTGGTGTCACCATGTCCCTGAGTGATGCCTCATTTCAAGGTCTGGTGTTTTTTCCCATGATAGACCAGATTTCAGGAGTCAGTTCCGTGAGTGGAAAGAGTTCTAAAGTTCACTTATCTTTGCATATGTACTTGGGTGATCTGGCAGTGTTAAAGGTGTGCTTAAGAAGAAAGGTTATTTCCAGTGTTGACTCAGAGGATGACTACTGCTCTGCTTATTGCTTCACTCCCTTCCTGTGTGGAAAGATGCTGACACATCTGTGCATCACTTGGTCACCACACTGCTGTCTGTACTACAAACCAGCTGTTAAAACTTCATTGCTTTCAAGGATTTCCTTGTGTACAAAACTCTTAAACAGGACTCTGGAGACTTGTTATGGCTCTTGACTGTGTAGCTGTTCATTAAACATCTCTGGCTAGCAAGAGGACTTCTGATTTCAGTTTAATATGGGCCATTTTTTCTCCAGAGACATAAGAGTTCACACCTTCTGCATGCAAATTGTTGACAAAAGTCTGATGCCAATATGTAAAATAGGGAATGAAATTAATTGTAACTTTGAGGCATCATCAAAGGGTTGACAGCTTTCTGTGTGGTTCTGTGGTATGCTGAGGATTCTGTGTTCAGTCTCCTCACCCCTGGCAAAGGGAGCTTAACCAACAGTATGGAATTCAAGGGAAAACTAGTGATTAGGAGGGCACTGAGGAGATCAGTGCTGACTAGTTAGCCAAGTAACTGCTAAGATGGGAATAGAATAGGGGAAGAGAAGCCCTGGTGATGACTAAAACTTGAAGGCTGGGATGTAGGAGTTAGACTGTAGCAGACTGTCTTCTACAAGGAAACTCTGCCAAAATGTGGTCCTGCTCAAGTGCGGGCTGCAAGCTGCATTCCCGTGTTTTATGCGTTGTCCCACTGCAGGGACCAAAAGGAAAACACCTGTTGTATCTCGGGTGCCAACCTTTGCTCTCACACTCTGACCAGCGTCGTGTTGTGCGGTGCCAACTTTGGGAGCGTGGTCTTGAGCGGCTGTGTGGGTGTCGTGCCAGCTGCCACCGAAATTCTGGTATGGATTAGAGCTGTGTGTACACATTCTGTGCTGCCTCTTTGTTCCTTTCACATGGGAAGGAGCTTGCCAAACGCAGAGGAATCTTATTTATTAATTGTGTTCAAAAAGCTGCTTTTGGGAAAACAACTGTTCTTGGAGATGGCTGTGTTGAAATCAGGCCTTCTGAAAGAGTTTTGGTGTAATGAAGATATCCTGTCAGCTATATAAGAGGTGTTGTGACACAGATCAAGAGGGATGGTTTCTTGCAGAAGAGAAGAAGGTTTTTTTGGAGCTCTCAGATCTGCAAGGATAGGTCTGTCTAGGGCTGTCTGGAGTCCAGATTCATGGAGCCAGGATCTGTTTCTCTGTTAACCTTTGCAGGCAGATGCTGTGGGATTTGTTCATTGGGACAATTTTATTTGGGCCTTTTTTTATCAATACGATTAAAGGCTCAGAAATAACAGGGAAGTTTAAATGGTGAAGATGTTAAACCAAAGGGTTTATCCTCTTAGTGTGTGAACTTTGACCCACGTATTTGAAAGGGAGAAGGAATGAATAAGAGATTGTTACTAAGAGGAATTAGTTTGTACCCCTGGAGACCTGTCCTGGGACCTGCTGCAAACCAGTCACAGCCATTCCGTCCTCCCCTCTAATACTGTATTTATCAAACTTATCACAAACTCTCTTCACTATGAATGTGTGACTCTTAACTGTGCTAAAGCAACTTTGCTTCTAAGGTTTCACAACTCTTCGTGTTTTCCTCTTCTGGAGGGAGGTGAATATTCTTTTCTGTATGGGTCATATGTAGGGAATCATAAGGAAAGCAATGTGGTGTATGAAATGTCAGAAGTCAGGACCTTGTATTGCAGCCCAGAATCCAGACTGAAACCCAACCTGCTGTGCCAGTGCAGGAACTGTCCAGCCAAGCAAGGGCTGCTCATGTAACCTGGGCCAGCACCTTCTGGAGAGATCCAGCAAAGCTGCTCTTCCAGTAGGAATAAATGTTTCCATGGTCTTTGTTAGCACCAGATGGTACAAAACACCGGAGAGCTTGGGAGCTGTTGTTATTTTGGATACTCTGACAACAAAATTTAACGACTGTAGAACTCTTCCGTCGTGTCTGAAGATGTACCAGCCCAGTGAAGTATTTCTGGGTTGTATTCCACTTTTCCAGGCTGGGTTTCAGTGTGCTAAGTGTTATTCCTGACTCTGGTGCAGAGCTCTGTGCTGCAGAAGACGGCCTAAACAGTGTTCCATTGCTTTGTAGTTATGTTTTGGAGGTTTTTTTGATTTTGGTGGGGTTTTTTTTAAGTCATCGCACTTCCGACGCCAAACGCTTCGTGGATTACCCTTTCAGATTGCCTCTCTGTTCTGTTGCCTTTGGCAACAGTTGCTGTTTTGCTTGCTTAAGAGTTCTGAAGACTTAACTCTTTTAAGTTAGAACACTTCCTTTTGACTTAGTACTGTAGCTTCTTCATCCTCAAACTTTGCTCATCTAACTCTGCCTCAGAGAGACCTGAGTGAATTTTCTTCATCTGATCATGTTTCTTTTGAGCTCTGCATCCCCTTTTGTAGCTCCTAGAGGCAAGAGTGTATTAGTCTTAACATCTTATGCAGAGAAGAATGTTCTCTTTTGTTCATGTTCTTGGTTTTTCTTCTGCTCTTCCCTGTGAAACATTTGTGCAAGTTGCCTCTTATGAAAGCAACTGTATAGTATCAAGTGGTTTGAGTGATTTCTGGCAAATAATGTGCCAAGTGAGTGTCAGTAAGAGACTGAAAAATAATCTTAGGATAAAAATTTTACTGCATGTTGTAATTCTGTGCTCTCCCTGTTAGTGGTTTAAACTTGTGGCTAAGAGGAAGTGTGATACAGAAAAAACCACAAGCCAAAACAAGGATCATAGGAAAAATAATAGGGGGAACAGTGACAGCATTTTGTAAAAAAACTTTGTGTGAAGTTCCCCAGGACTCTTGTGGATGCAGTACTGTGTGCTTATTGATTCAGGACAGGCAGTGCTTTACTCTCCACTTGACCTGAACAACTGGGACACCTGTGCCAAAAAGAGTGAAAACAAAGGATTTTGCTACAGTATTCCTGAATTCATCTGTGTTTTCTTTAAATGTTATCCTGATGCTCCTTTAATCTTTTCTGCTTTCTCCTGATTTTGTGTTGGTTTGGAGCCTGAGATTTAAGGGTTAAAGGTAACTATTTTATTGGCAGTGCTTTCCTCCTAACTACCACTCCAGCTTTCTGTATCAAATGAGATTAAATGAGCTTCTTATCTCGCCGTACAAGTGAGTGTCCTTTTCTCTGCCCTCTCCCCAGGTAATGGATTTGTCCTTGGCATCATCTAGTGAAGTTATTACTTCTGCTAAATTATAGCTGTCATAATACTGTGTCTTTAACTTCCTCAGTATCAAGTGGGGCAGCTGTATTCTGTGGCAGAAGCCAGTAAAAATGAAACTGGAGGAGGCGAAGGAGTGGAGGTCCTGGTGAACGAACCCTACGAAAGAGATGGAGAGCGTGGGCAGTACACACACAAGATCTACCACTTACAGAGGTATGGGAAGCACTGTACTCCCAGAGTTGGGCAAGAGGAATTGGTAGAAGCTGCAGTAGGGTTGCACCAACTGTAAATCACAGATGATGTAAAAGCTGAAAGACACGCAGGAGTGTAACAGCAGCTGGCAGTGGGCATCGCTGGTACACCTACCCACCCCTGTAAACGTGGCTGTTGTCCCAAGAAAATTTGGCTTTGAGCTTTTCAAAGCAAGTCTAATCCTGTTACCCCATGTTTTCATACTTGAATTTGGCTAAAGAGCAAAACACCTCCTAGATTTCAACCTGCTTTCAGCCTCTGATATTTTTTTTTCTCCTTTTTTATATCCTTTGTTATGTAAAGACGGTTTATGTTAACATGTCCAGTTTGGCATCTCTGGAAAACATTGTACTGGGGGTGGGGAGAGCTCTACAAATTCCACCAATGTGCCCAAGTGCATATTTCTAGCATTTGCATTCTGGGTGATGTCCTGCCTGTCTCACAGTGTCTGGGCCAGAGCTCTCGTTGCAGGAAGTCCTTATCAATTCCTTTCTTCCTATTTCCAAATTCTGCAGCAAGGTGCCAACATTTGTGAGAATGCTGGCCCCTGAGGGAGCTCTGAATATACATGAAAAAGCTTGGAATGCCTATCCCTACTGCAGAACCGGTGAGTGCCTGAGGAAGGACTGTTGGATTCTGGCTTTTTGGTTTCTGAGGGTGGGGACGAGGGTAGGAGGGGATAAGGAAGGAAGCAACCATTATGGAAGCTGTTTCAGCTCTTAAATCTTGGATTTCTTTTCTCTACCACCTTTCTGTGATCAGGAAAAGCAAAATATGAGGACTTAAAAGAAGTGCCCTTGTCTGTTGTGCTGCTACTGAGTGACAGGGGAAAAGAACAGACTGAGGAACATATTAGTCCTGCTAAGGGAACAGATGTGTAACACTAATGAAATAAATATGAGGGATGATTTTATGTACTCAAATGCAGGTGTAGCCAGGTGGGAAAAACAGTGGAAGATGCAAGAGGGGAAGAGGGCAGATCTCAGTTGCCTCTTGCTTAGTGCAGTTGGAAGGGAGCAGTGTTATGTGGTGGTGTTTGCTCAGTTGCAGGATCTGAGGTTGGTGAAGGCTGAGCAGGTAATGCTACAGTTGCTTGACACAGTTGTCCAAATCTCATCCAACAAGCATGAAGTGAATCCATGTGTAAGGCAGGGGTGGGGCTCTGGAAGTTTTATAAAGTGGTGAAATAACATCAAACTCATTTTCTACAGGAATGTTTAGTATCTTACTGAAGTTACCAGCCACAGTATTTAACCACTACTGTTTTTCTGATCTTTGCTGCTGTAGGAACTGAAAATTTGACTTTGCCTCCAAACTTCTGTAGTGCTTTTGGCTGCTTTATGCTGTTTGCATCTTTGAAGGATTAATTTTCTGCTAGTTGGTAGTGGTACAGTTGCTATGGGAACTAGAAACCTAAAAATTCCAACTGTACTTGAAACTCAATATAGAAAAAAATATTTTTCGACAGTTTTACTTAAGAGAATTTTAAATGAAGTGTTTTAAAAGAAGGAAAAAGCTTTGCAGTGGGACAGGATGGTGTTACTTAAGTATGTGAAATTACATGTAGAAGTCTTGTGGAATGCATATTTCAAATACAAAATTCAGATACTGTGAGCAACTGCACGATACATTTTTAATGTGTCACATAATTCAAGATGTGGAAACAAAGTTATTTGCAACCTTTCTAATTTTTATGCAGTTTTCTTGCTGCATATTACTTAAATGCTCTGGTAAATGTCTAGCTTCTTTCCATGTTAAGCACACTGAACTGATTTAAATGTCTGCTTTATCCTCCTCCTCCTCCTCTTTTCCTTCTCCACCAATTTCTGAAACAAAGGTTTGGAGTTACTTGTTTTTTTCACTCCTACCTGCTTATCCTTCAGTCACCCACTGCTAAAATTCTGCTTAAGTAAAAATAAAAGAAAAAAGCGATACTAAAATCAAGTACGAGACTTTCCAACACAGTCAAAGAAATTTCAGATTTTGATACGCTAGAAATGATAACAAAGCCAAAAAAATCCTCAACTGTAATAAACAGCAATATAATATGAGACAGAAAGGGCTTTGTTGTGGGGGTTGGAGCAGAAGGCAGTTTTGATGCGGAGGCTGATAAATCTGTTTAGAGAATCTGCCAGCCTGACATGAATCAAGAAAAGCTCAGAAAAGTTGCTGAAACCTTCCCTTGCTGGTCTTGGGCAGGAGGGAAGAACCCATGGATGTGCTGTAGGATTCCTTGTGCTTTACCATTTTCCTTTGGGATGCTCTCAGGTGTTCTGGTCGTGTGTGAGAAGCCCTTGGATGGCCTTGTGTGAGTCTTTGGGCAGCACAAAATGCCTTTCTGGCTTACAGTGAGTGGCAGGGCTTTCATCCCTCTCACCAGAGTCTGGAATTTAAGAGCCAGGGACACAGTAAGAGCTAAGCCTGGTTTGAGTGTAGGAGTTCCTGGTGTTTGTGCCTGTGTCCTCCTGGATCAAGGGGGTGTCAGTGTGCTGCTCCCTGAGGCACTGCTTGCTTGCACATCAGCTATTACACAGAGCCTTCTAAACTGGAAAAAAGCAGCACTTTTAGTTAGTTGTGCCTCATGGTATTTTGTTTTTATTATATAAGATCATCCTTCTTACATTTCCCAATATCTCCCCGAAAAGCTCAATTATTACTTTAATATGCATATTATGTGCCATTATCAAAGCAGTCCTGCAGATTGAGGGGATTTAAATGCCTAGTTTATAACTTCCTGCAATTCTGCACACTTGTTTGTGCTGTAATATGTTGTTTTTATGTGTTTCAAATGGAAGCCTTGCTTAGCTCCTTTGAGAGTATGAACAGTAAATGAGGTTGTTGTTGCGTGCGTTCACAACTTCTGCAGTAAAAAGTGATAAGGATTGTCTGATAGTTATACCTGTGGGCTTGTGCCAAGGAGAACAGTGTTCCTGGGTCTTTTCTGCAGTCTGATGTAATGTTGCTTAAATGTTTTTAGAGAAGCAATTTGATGTGTGTTCCACTCTTCTGAGTGTAAGTGTGGCCTGTGGCCAAATGTCGAGAAAGTGAGAAGTTAAAAGTTCAGCTGAAATGTGTAGGAGCTGTTGCTGTAACACCTCAAGAGCAAGTCCTAATTTGTAACAAGCTGAGCATCTAAGTTTCAATGGACATTTCTAAAGAGATTAATTTGTTTGCTTTACAAATGAGGAGTCTTCCCCACAGGGAAGAAATTAAGAAGGTGAAGGAACCTGTTTTAAGGCAGCAGCGTAGTCATGGGAAGGTGGGAAGGCCCTGATTTATGATTATTGCTGGTTTAGGCATTATTTTGTTGGCACTAGCAGGAAAAAAATCCTCCTTCCTGCAGAAATAATGTTCTTTGAGATTAAGTTCAGCTTTTTAAGAATTAGCCTCAGCTCTGCTTCGTTGTTCTCTCCCTCCACCCCAACTTGTCAGTCTAAATAATTGGCCGCCTGTAAAATTGCTGTAAAAAGCAATTTTCAGACTGCTGGGGGTTTGGAACAATCCAAGACCCAGCAGTAGGTAATTAAGGAAGCTGGATGTGCATGGTGGGTGATTTGGGATGGTAACTGTCTACAGGATGTTGGGTTGGAAACTCACAAATTGCAATCGTACCTTTAAAACCAAATTGCTCTTTAATAAAGCCCTCGTGTTAAACTTCAGAACAGAACAGTGAACTTCCACTCCAGCTTCAGACTTCCTTAGTCTTGAGTAGAATTGCTAACGTGCCCTGATGGCTCAGGTGGAACAGATGCTGACTGTTACAGGATCTTTAATGGCTTTTCTGTGTTGAATAATTGAGCCTCTCTGTCCGGGGAGTTTGGTTACCATGAGCAGTAGAGATGCAGAGGGTCTGGTTACCCCATGCAGGAACAGTGAGGTCTTCATTGCCCTGAAATCCAGCATGTGTTTGCTCCAGAACTGTGGGGAGGTTTCTTATCTGCAAGCTGAGAAAGGATTGGTAAAATGCCGTCAGCTGAACATACTTATTCCATCTTCTCATCCAGCTGGCTGGAGTCCAGAGAGCACAAGTGGAAGTACATAATTAATTGCTGCTCCTCTGGGTTTCTCCAAGCCTGAGAATTTCCAGAGGAGAAGGAGGTGAACTTCACTGGTTTTTAACCACTTCCATGGTTTTTTAACTCGGTAGTATCTGCAGCCCCCTGGGAAGCTGAAGCTGCCCCTGTTTTGCTGATATTTGGGAGGAGGGCAGTGGTTGCTGTACAGTCTTTTTCACTAAAGTACTGTATCTCTTTCTTTTCATGTGTTGATTTCTTGGACCAGTTATTACAGTAAGTATTGCTTTTACTAATGATCTATGGAATAATGTCTGAAATGTTCTGGATATAAGAAGCTCTTTAGCTAAAGGCACTTCAGCTTTTATCACTGTAAGATCACATAGATTAACCCCCCTTCCCAACACTTTGTGACCAGGGACAGGGATGTGTCTGTGCTGTGTCAATGCTCAGCTTTACAAATGGGCATGTACCACTGCCTGGGCAAACTGAGGAAAAGGCAGTTAGCCCATGCCAGGATGTCCTTTTGAGTAATCTGTCTTCTGAATTTGATATTTCCTTTTTTCATGCTGAGTGTTTCACTGGCTTGTGCTTTTGTTTCTGCTCCCTTGAGGGAGGATTGGGTTACCTTTGGAAGTCCTTTGCCTCTCACAGTAATAGTGAGAAATGGAAAGTTTTTTGCTTACTTTGGCAGAACTGTGCTTCTTGTCCTTCCCCTTTCCAGTGTCAAAAGCTCTCAACACATCAGTTTAATATTGTTATTAATTTGAAGAATTGCATCAAAATATATACTCAGTGCTAGATCGATAATCTCTTTGAAAAGATGGTTTCTGTCTAGTTAACTTATGTTATCCCTTCTAAACTATGAAAAGAGTGACAGATATTGTCCTTTAAAGAAAAAGATATTTGTAAACTCCAAATGTTTCACTAAAACAATGGAACTTATGTTTTTTCAGTGAACAGCTTGTGCTTTATTTGATCTTAGCAAAATTAATTGATCACTAATTCCTTAAAAGCAATGATGTGTTTACAGATAATTCTGAAATTCCCTAAGTGAGACCCCAGTCAAATTATAATTCTTGGAGTTGACTCTCCTAATGCTTATCTAGCTAATAAGAAGACAAGTTACATATTCTGAGAATAACAAGAAGCTTTATTTTGATGACAGAATGAGTATATGAAGGATGACTTCCTGATCAAAATTGAAACCTGGCATAAATCAGATCTTGGAACACAAGAGAATGTAAGTACTTGTGTCATGTCATTTTACTCATCTCTTTAATGTCACAATGCTGCTTTCTGTGCTAGGTTAGAGAATTGCTGTGTGGAGCTATCTATTCACTGTGTTCCTGGATTTGAAATGCTTATCTCACTAGCAAGGCAGAGCCTCCTTCCTTTGGCTTCTCACGTACATGAATAAAATTGGCCCCCAAACACTTGTTCTGTGTGAGCACCTTTGCTTCTTTAGAAGATCTGTCACTGTGTGTTTACCACAGTGTCCTCTCTGTGCGTGGAAAGGGAGCTCTGGGTGTCTGCATCTCCTGCTGGCTTTTTATCACCTTAGAATGGGAATGTTCTGTAGCTGAACCAGTTAAATTGGTCTTGTTCTTTCACTGCAGGTCCATAAACTGGAGCCAGAGGTATGGAAGAGTGTAGAAGCCATTTATATAGACATTGCTGATCGGAGTCAAGTACTTCCCAAGGTATGGTAGGTGGGTAAGAGCTCCCTAGTGTGGGAGGCCTTGTGGTAAAAGAGGGATAATGTACAGCTTGTGTTCCCAGGAATGGTCACAGGTAGCAGGACAAGTGAAGGCATTCCTTAAAAGTTCCAGCAAGCTAGAGGAAGAGCTCTTTTAAAAGCTCTGTCAACACTGTCTGTAAAATGTGTTGCCTTCTTACAGTGCATGTGGCAGTGTAGTTCTACAGCACTGCAGCTGACTGTTTGACTGGCAGGGAATGACACTGCCCTTTCCATACAGGATCTCTCTGAACCTACCTTCTTTTTGAACCTGACCCATGGCTTCACAAGTATATCTTGAAGTCATGTAGCTAATACTTTGTTCTAAGAATCACTACAGTTACTGTAAGAAAGTAAGGGATATTTCTGTGCTGGACTGGAAAAAAACCCCCAACTGCATGAAAATGGGATGTTGTTTGAGTTTCCTGACTTTAAAATAGTATTTGATACCATATTTGGTACCTGTTCTCAAACTTGGTCTTGGGTATTAAACCAGAATGGATACTTATTTTAGCTTTTCTTTCCACTAAAGATGAATTGGTAGAACATAAATAGCATCTGAATGCTGCAAACTTATTTCCAGTGCAATAAGGACCATAACTGAAGCCTCTTTCTTTTTGATGGTACTATGAATTTGACTGTACTTGTCTTCTAGTGTGCAGCATGTGAGCATCACACTGAAGCAGTGCTGTGAAAAATCCTGGATACCACAGCTCCAGAGAGTGTAGCTGTTTTCTGTAGCAGCAGTGTTTAGCTCCCAAAGAACAAGTGATTACAGGAAACATATCCTGAGGGGTTACAGATCTTCTGATAGCCTTACAAAGGTCATATCAGTTTGATACCACTTCACACAGGTCTAGAACCAGCACAGGGGGAAGAAATATGTTTCCTTTAAGAGTGCCTGACTTAGTGTTGAAGTCTGAAAACAGTAGCTCTTGAGAAGACGGTTAGAGGTTAGTTCTTTGCACAGAAAAATACATCCTTTGTGAGAGTGAGTGGCTGGGTAACAGTAGGATAACTTGTGTTTAATCCTGTGGGTCTGTCCAATAGGATTACAAGGCAGAAGAAGATCCAGCAAAATTTAAGTCTGTCAAGACTGGACGTGGACCTCTGGGTCCCAACTGGAAGGTATGTATTGATGAGTTCAGGAGCTGTATCAGCTCTCATGACTGAGGTACAGATGCTGGGGCTTGGAGCCAAAGATATATCTGTAAAATGTTGGATTCACTTCTGTAGAAGGAAACAGGGAACTCAGCTGTGAATCCATTCTGAAGTTAAACGAATTTGGTACAAAGAATGAGTTCCAAGAAATCACCAGAGCTGCCTGGTGTTCAGCCCAAGGGTCCACCCAAGAGAATTCAAGGATGAAATAGCTGAGTAATGACCAACAGTATTTAACCTTTCACTGAAATCCTTGGAATGGGAAGACTCTACAAGTGCAAATATGATACTAGTCTTTAAAAGGGACCCTGAATGAGATCTGGGGAGCTATGGGTGTGCAAGTCTGATCTCTAGGAGGCAAACTTGGCAGAAGCTGAGGCTGATATGATTCACTTGGGAAGAGTGTATATGACTCCTGTAAAAGGAAGTAGGAAACCTTATGGAGTTTTCTCTAGGGCTTAATAATTATGTGGGTGACTCAGATGATATAATCTATTTCCAAAATGTTTTAGATAGGGACACTTTGTCAAGAGACTTTTAAAGAAACCAAGTTGTGTCATAACAGTGAAAATACTGAAAGACATAGTTTTAATTGAAGAAAAAATGGACAACAGAGGAGGGGAAGGAATAGTCCACTCTCAAAATGGAGGGAAGGCGACCTGTGCAGAAACCCAAGGTCTGTTTTCATCATGCTCTTCTATACCCTGAAAAAGGGGTGAGAGAAGATGTGACAAAACTAGTCAGTTAAAGATAAGCAAGGGGTAAGGATGCAAGAGGATTGTGAGGAATTGTGGAAAGACTTCATGGTTAGGACTGAAGGAGCTGCTTTCCTGGAGACACTTGGCCAGACTCTTAATGTGAATATCTTTGTGTCTTTGCAGAAGGACCTGGGGAAACAGTCAGATTGTCCATACATGTGTGCTTACAAGCTGGTAACAGTCAAGTTCAAGTGGTGGGGCCTGCAAAATAAAGTTGAGAACTTTATACAGAAGGTGAGTTATTTCATGAAGAGAGTTGTTGAAACAGGGCATGTTTCATCTTCTACCTGCTGTAGCACCTCAGAAGCTTCTGATATTGTGTCCTGCCTGGAGATAGTAACTTGAAATCCAGTCATATCACCATAGGCTGTGTAGTCAAGGCCTCTGAAATCCTGCAATGAGTTAAACGTGGATTCAATTTGTTGCTAATCCAAGGGCAGGGCTGGCTGATTTTCTGTGAATTGGCTATTGAACCCTTTTGACTCCAGTGTATGAAGGTAAATTGGCTGTTTTACAGTGTTTAATAGATCAGCCTGAGAAATGCAGTCACTTTTGGTTTGTGAATGAAGAGATGATGCCATTTATACTAGAATTACTTTGCTTAGGGGCAAGACATTTTTGTGGGGGGATAGTTACAGCTTCAGCTATTTGATCCTGATCAGCTGAGGATTTTTCTGGCAAGTCCTAGCACTGTAGTCATGTTTTCCTCTCCTAGTCTGCTGCTTGAAAAACAGGCAGAGGGTAGGAAACTTCATTAACTTAAAGCAAAATTGGTATCCTGAAAAGAGCTTTTTCTGTGGCAGAGTCCATAACCCATAAACTGCACCAGGATGCTGCACCTGGGAATCAGTGTGTGTGATTCTCCAGGCAATACCACGTTCATAAAACACCAATGCCTTCAGATCACAGAGACTTCTCAGTGGTTAATATTGATAAACTACAGTGCTGCTTCTGCAAAAGCAATTCTCTGGTGATATAATCTAAGGAGAACTCCAAAGGGGAATGATCATGGTGCTACAGGATTTCAAATACCTGTGTAACAAAAGGCCTGAACAAAGCAGTGTCTTCAATCCCTTTCTTCTTTATGAAGGTTTGGTTCAAAGTAGTCGAGCTGCTTTTGATAAGAGCAGGTTATCAGATATGAAACCATAATGGGTAAAACTGAAGTGTCTTTCCTTAATGAGGACTTTCCAAGAGGCATGTTATAGCCCTGTCTAATATAATGCTTTTGTCTAGCTTATCTCCTATAAAATGGAGATAAATTGCTTCAAACCTGAAGCAGCTTGTGCACATTAGTTACCTCTGCACAAAGGTTTTCAGCTGTGGAAAACAAGTTTAGGCATTTTTTTGGGTCAGTGCAAAAGAAAAAAGCAAGATAGGTGTATGTCAGCCCTTTACATTTCCTAACTTCCAGTTTTTAGCAAGTTTAAGGATTATTTTAAAAATGCTTGTTTCTCCTGTTTTCTGCACCTTCAGGCCAGCTCTCGTGCTCTAAGTAAACCCAACTTGGAGCACTTTTTTCAGTCAGAACAATACTGTCAATTCAAAGGAAATTACTAAAACATTCACTAATTCTTTCAATGCAGTGTGCAGACTGCTGTCTAGGCTTGGGGGAAAAAAAAAAAGACATTTTCTCTGGGGATTCAAGGCTCTAGATTAGATATTCTGTTAAAAGAATAAAAATGAGCCATCTCCAGTTTCCAATTGTGGCAGCTATATAGAAAGGTGGGCGAGAGAGCTGATTCTTCAGTGTACACATCTCTGAAAACTGTAACAGTTCGGGTAGATCCATGGTAATTGCCCTGTGACTAAGCTCGTTTGTGTTTTATTCCTCCTCTTTTTGCAGCAAGAAAAGCGTCTCTTCACAAACTTCCATCGGCAGCTCTTTTGCTGGCTCGATAAGTGGGTTGATCTGACTATGGAGGACATTCGTAGGATGGAGGAGGAGACCAAGAGACAGCTGGATGAGGTCAGTGGAAAAGCAGGGCAGGTGTGGGTTGTGTGAGAAAATGCTTCTCTCCAGTACAGTAGAGAGGAAAGACTGGTGCATTGTCAGAGCAGAGTGTGTACTGTCCTCCTGCTATCTGGGTCATGCTGTGTGTGGTTTGAATGATTTTGCCATGACTCCATCGTGCTGGCATCTCCTTCTGATCATTGTGGACTTCTGTTTGTTGTTGAGCCAGGAAATGTATTGAACCACAGGTAATGAGGGTCTGAGTGTCAGTGATTCATTTGCTGCTTTAATATCTTCTGGTCTCTTTTACCCAAAGCTGAATGGTCAGTTTTGTCCTCCTTCATTGCCAAAAACCAGCTGAGTAAAAGGTTTTTTAGCTCTAAATACTATAAGCAGGTAGTGAGGGTATGTAACAGGATTCTTACTCTAAGAAACACAAGTTTGGTAATAATGAGAACCTTGTTCTGTGATTTGTGTCCTGCACTGCACCCTTCTCTCCCTTCATGCCTCAGGATATTTCATTATAGTTTCAAGTACACTCTGCTCCTTGGATAATGGTTCCAAATCCTGTAGCTTAACCAGAAATGGTGCCTGCCTGTGCATTTCACAACCACTGATTTGGGATGCTCAGGTATAATCAGTGTCTTACATACACGAGGTAGCTTAATGTGTTCCATCCTGATACATTTTGAGATAACGTGTGAGAATCAGTACTCAAATATTGTTTCCTCTTTCAGATGAGAGAAAAAGATCCAGTGAAAGGAATGTCGGCTGCAGATGACTAATATGACTCCTTCCTTGTGCACTGTAGGTATCAAGGGAGTTTGACAAGCTCTGTATTGCTCTATTATTTAATTAAAAACCCCCCAGAAAGTCTATGTAAGAAACAATCCTGCTTATAGCTTCTGACAGGCAAATCTGTGGTATTGATTGTGTTTATAGTGAACTCGTTTCACTGACAGGTTGATGAGCGAGTTTACTGTCTCATTTCAGATCTATTCTGAAGAAATGTCTGAGTGAGAAGTGTAAGAAAAATGTGTTAGAACATTTTGTAGATTTTGCTGCTGTTCTTATTTCTGTAATGCATGTGTTACTTTTCCATGACTTGAAGAGAAACTTTTGTGCCTCAAAAAAAGAAAGTTGGACCTGCAAATACTTAGATACAGTTGGAAATTGGACATTCCAAGAATATTAGCAAGGAATTTATTTCTTGCATTGCTTGTTAGCAGTATTTACTAATGGGCTAAGGCCTGGAGCAACACTTCACACTGCAGGAGAAGCAGCAATGACAGTTTCAATGCTTTTGACTTGTTCTCCTTCTATTCTGTTAAATTATGTCATCAAATTGGAGCTCGGTTTTGGTGAATTTTTCTTAGACACTGTAGAAGAATGTAGTATAGTGTTAGAGAAGTAAGAAGGCAAGGAGAAAGAAGAGATTGTCCATTTATGTTGAGAAGTCCAGGTAACTAGCCTCAGCTTTTCTAGGGCAGTAAAATACCATCCCAGTTATACCTGGGAAGAATGGGGTGGGGCAGAACCACATCCTCCTGGAGCACTGACTGTTTACCTCTGCTCGTCCTGTTAACTGCTGGTTAGTTGGTGGTAGGTGGTGAGCAAGGTGAGGGAGTGCCTGAAGGGATCTTCTGATAGTTTCTGATGAATCCTGATGATTTTTTTAATGCAACTTCAACCTTTTTATTTCCTTCTTCATTCACATTTACTCTGGGTTCATGCTGCAATGTCATGATGCAGGGCTGTATTGCCATTGTCTACCTGGTGACAGCGTGACTCACGTTTGCTCTCTGAAGGTTGTCTGACACTTCTCTTGGCACACTGCTCTTCCAGAGCTGTTCTAAAATGTTTCCCTGTTGTCTCTTTGTTTTAGTTTCAAGACAGTCATCAGGAAGGCCCAGGGAATCCACACTCTTGACTGACGGACCATCTCTGGATCAAGCCTTTCTCTATCCAATCGGCAGGCGATTTTAAACCTCCCATAGCTAATTCTAGATGCCCCTTAATATTGTGAGCAAATAGACCGTCTGGTACTAAGCACTCCAGTGTTAGCACGTGTATCCCAAGGAGGCAGCTCCTCGGAGACGTGTGACTTAGAGATCGCTGTATTTACAACTCCTCCCTCCTCTTTTTTTCATTGTGTTCAGACCAACTTCCATGTGGCCCTATTTGATTTCCAAGTGACATTTTTAGCTAAAATAGTCTTGTGATGTGGTGACTTAGATTCTTTTTTCTTTTTTTTTTTTTTTTAATTTTTTTTTTCCCATGTGGGATAAACTGCCACCTTTGTTTCTGCCCAGCCCTTCACCGTTCTTTGAATGTCTGTTTGGAGAGGGAAACTTGTCAGTATTTTAGAGTGCAGAACGATTCCACAAAATGCTCTGCTTTGGCTCTTGCTCCCAGGGGGAGATATTTAATGATGGGTAATCTGAATATATAATGAGTAGCAGCCAGAGAGAGTCCTTGGTCTGTGATGAGTTGTGATCCATGGCTCCTGCCTGGCATTACTTTGTTCTGTCTTAGCATCCATGGATTAAAGACTGCCCAGGAGCTGTGATCAGCATCCCTGTGCTGGGACCTTCAGCACTTCCCTGTTGAGTTTCAATTTAGGGGTCCGTGGTCCCTTTGGCCCTTGTAGCTCTGTTGTCCTCCAGCTGTGTGTCAGTCTTACAAAATCTTTCTTGACAGATGTTGCAACTTCCTGGTTCTTTGTTTACCAAGATTTCCCATAACTTACAAAGCTAAAGTGACTGACTAATAATAATGTGATTCTCCCTGGACCAATTGGGATGTTGCAAAGGCTGGTGTACAAGTAAAGTCTTGGTATCTGGTTACATCCAGATGCCTGGAGTGGTGGTTCTGCTCAGCAATAATATTCTTCCCATTGCAAGAATGACTAAAATATCTGCTTTTGTGCTATAAAAAAATAACTTACAAAAACCTGCAGTTGTTTTCCAGGATATTTGTTGGTGATTATAAATCACGAAGGATACAGTTAATGTAAAGAGCTCTGGTTATTTAATGAACTCAAATACTTACTGTAACTATCCTTATGTTGATAACAGCTTTAGACAATCAACTAAGCAGAACAAAGAAATGCTGCTTTCTTAAATATGAGAAATATGAGGAAAAAAATCCTACTTCTTTGCTAATGCCCTAAGGCACAATATTTGATTTTTGTTTTTTTTCCCCGAGTAGTAATAACTTTATTTTCCACTTCTGTATTTGGCAGCACTAACATGAAATACTGAAATGCCAAACAGTCGTGGGTGCACCACCACTTTTGAGGAGTCTTTTTAGCATTCTGTAATGCACCAACTCCTCCAGCCCTTCCTGCTCCTGCAAGCAGGAGATCCTGAAATGATCCCATACCATGCTGAGCAAGGGCTGGGATCAGAACTGTTTGCAGAGCGAGGGAAGATAGGAATGCTCTGGAGGGAGAGGATGGCGTTTGGTTTCTGGGAAGGGGGCAGTTTATCCCTTTATTTTTAGTTTGTTATTTTGCCTTACTCATGTCTAAGTGCAATAAGCTCTGAATTGTACCAGTAACTCTGGCAGGCTCTTCTCAGTGACCTCAGACGGTTCTGTGGGGTTGGGGTGGGGTTTGAGGGGTTTTTAGCAATCTCACCAGGCAGAAGTAAAACAAATTTATTGTAAAATAGGTAAAGAAATTAAATTTTAATCTGTGAGGCTATTTGGGACCAGGATGTTTCATGGCATGTTCTGTAGCTGTTCCAGAAGTTTTTTAGGAGTGTAGGCCCCAGTTAGAGTTCTTTCAGTTTGAAGTATTTTTAACTGAGAATTTATGCACTGACTTCTGTTCGTGTTTGTTGGTTACGTTTTGAGGGATTCTTACACTCGAGGGCAACCTGAGAATACACACAGCACACTTGTTCTTTCAGTTTGTGTTATCCAAGAGGCTTTCCATCCGATGACACTAATCGCCGTGGAAGCAGATTGTAACATTCCACCGTGCAATCCTTTTTTGATCCTCTGATTTCAGAGTAAGAGCTTTTACACAAAGCTTTCCTGATTAGTGGAAAAACTTGGAGGCGGGGGGAGGAAAACTGCAGGAACTTCAGCCTGAATGCTCCCTCCCCACCTCCCTTGCCCTGTGTTTTCTTTCCTTCCAATTTGATCCGAAGTGGAAGCATCCCTCAGCCTTGGGATAGACAAATCCTGTAAAGACCCTTCAGTCTCAGTGCTTGGTTCCTGCTAGTGAGCATAGCGAAGATCACGCAGCGTTCCCGTGCCGTATCTCTCATCAGCTTTGGCAAGAACCCCTCGACCTGTCGGCTCCCAGCGGGATTGGCCCTGGGACATTGGCCCATCCAGGGGCAGTGGATGTGCCAGGACTGTTGCTCCCATCTGCTGTTGGTCCATCCAGGATGGATGTATACGCTGGGACCCTTGCTCCATCCTCCACTGGTCTGTCCAGGGGCGATGGATGCACTGGGACCCTCACTCCCATCCAGAGCAGGTGGGTTTGGGGGTCTGGAGGCAGGTCCCTCGCCCCAGCCTGGGTTAGACTGGTTTGCTGGTGGGGCCGCTCGCCCCCCACATCCCACACCCCTCTGGGTTCATCCCGCTGGGCCTCCCGCCACCTCCCGATGGGTTCATCGTGCTCTTTTCCTTTGGCAACACACTTTGTAGAAAGGGTTAGATTATCTCGTCGTTTCTTTAAATGTGAGTTTGTGCCTTTTTTGTCTCCTAAATCTTCCAATACAGGCATATTGGAAACGAAATCTAATAAAATACTAGACAGAGCCTCCCGCCTCCGCCTCCTTTGTTTTGGGGGTTTGGGGTTGGATTTTGGAGGGGGGGGGGGCAAGGAATGGTTCCCCTCGGTGCTGCCGCGGGTCCTCCCGCCCGCCTGGGGGCGCCCTGGCGCGGCGCTGTCCCGGCCCCGTCACGCGCGCCAATGGTGTCGGAGCGCTGAGGGCGGCGCGGAGGCCGCGGCCGGGCCGGGCCGTGTGAGGGGACCCGGGGGCTCTCCGCCTTCCCCGACCCCTCGGCAGCGCTTCCCTGCGGGAACCCCCGGGCATGGAGCCCGCTGGCCCTCCCGTGAGGGAGCTGAGGTGAGCGGTGGGCGCGGAGGGGGCCGCGGGTCTGAGGGCAGCTCCTCCGAAAAGTGTAGCCAAGCGGTTACGTAAATTAGCCGAGAATTAGCGAAACTTGTGTTTGTGCTTATTGGGGGGGGGGGGGGGGGAACCGTCACACAAATTGGCGGCGTTGCGCAGTCATATGAAAGAGAGGAGAAAAGCTGATTTTCTGGTTTGGGAGGCCGGTGCTGGGGTGGTTCAGGGAGGTTTATGGGGCATTGCTGGGTCCCTCGTTGTGTGTGATGAGGGCACGGGCATCTGCGCTACATTATAGACATTATCTGTCCGTAACGCACTGGCCGTCTCGAACTTGTCGCTTTCTGTGAGGAAGAAGGAGCTTGAGTAGGTCTTTGGCTTCTGCTTTTACGATGTTTGTATGTTGTGTTTTCCCCCTGTCAGTAAGTGATGTCCTGTGGGCTCGGTTCGCTACAGAAACCTGCTTAGAGGGTACTTGGGTGACTGTGACACGAAAATTAAAAACACCAAACCAACAAACACTAGCATTTGCTCAAACATTCTAAAAATCATCTGATGGTGGTATTAGAAACACTCTGACCCTAAAAAATTCTCTACTATTGAATCATTTGAGGAGTCGGTGACACTTAAATAACTTCAGTACATTGCTTGTATTTAGGACAGTGGGACTGGAAGCTTCCAGGATGGTTTCATAGAATCACAGGATGGTTTGGCTTGGAAAGACCTTTAAGATCATGTCCCAAGCCCCTGCCATGAGTAAAATCCTCCCTTTGGTACAAGCTGTGTTTGTGACATCAGGTGGAAATGGGCATCACTCAAATCCCCCCTCCTGACTGTGGGCAGTGCTTGTATGGCCCCGCAGTGAAACTGCATAATTAAGGGTGTTCTTAAAAATTTTACAAGTGTTTTTGCTTTTGATGTAAATTCTGCCCCTGCAGTCTGTGTTCTTATCAGTACTGTAGTCACTGGGCACTTTGAAGAATTGAATTTCTGTCAGTAATGACTGATGGCTTCAATATCATTTCAGTTTTGTTTAATCAGGTAATTGTCTTACAAAATTAGTAACTGGAGAGTGTTCCCAAGTGATACTCTGATGGCAGAATTGGATCTGTACCTACATTTTTTTTTTCCCCTGTAAACTCGTTTTAGAATAGCTTTTGACTGACTTCAGCATAGTCTTACAAAGAGAAACTGTTAGTGAGGGAAATTATGGATCATTTCAGTGTGGTGTACAAGGTCACTTTTCAGCTCTTCCACATACATTGTGTGTCACCTTGAGCTGATTGGGGGATAAAAATACGGCCTTAATAATGGATGTATTGGTGGGATTCACTATTTAATTATCAATGTTTATAAGGTCCTTATAGGCCTTTAAGATGGATGGAAAATGAACATTTATTGTATTTTTAAGTCAGTCTGACATGTAGCAAGACTGATGGTTGAGTGAATCTCTTTTTATAAGCTCTGACATTGAAATCACCACCTTGTAAAGAAACCAACAGACGAGTTCTGTGACCTGCAAATGTTTCTGACAGTGCTCAAGAGGAACTTTGCTTGGTTTTGGTCAGAAGTTTGTATGTTTGGGAGGATTATATTTCTTCTCGCCTACAGACAGGCACATGATCGATTCAAATCAACAATAAATTCTTTTCAATCTCGAGCTTATATAATTAAACCACATTAAATCTATTATGAAGAAACAATTCCCTGTGTGTGGTAGGACGTGATTGCAGCTTTTGTAACAACCCAGTGAGCGCGGTGGCAAGGCCAGAGTTTTTTTTTCCCTGCTGCACCCACATTTGTCCTTTTGTGTTAGAAGCAACGCTGAATTCCGCTCGATCTGGAAGACCCTTGTCTACTTGGGGGTTTTTTTTTATACACTTGGGATTTTAATGGGCCAGTCCTTCCGAGGGCAGGTTTGATTCTGAGCACATGGCATCCCTCAGCGGCGAGGATGCCTCTCAGCACTGCGAGGGGCTCTCCCTGAACGATCTGGAAAACCTGCACAACTTCCGCAGCCGCTCCGGCAGCGTCGGCAGCGCGGGCTCCAGCGGCCGCCTGCAGCTCCGGCAGAGAGTTGCCCACCTCATGGCCTGTGTGGAGGACGTCAGCTCGGACGATGAGATCCACAGGGAAGTGTCTCGCACCCTGGACGAAGCTTTCCTCATCTGCGGGAAAAAGCTGAAGTGGCAAGAGTTCAGGTTTTGTTCCCCCCCCCCCCGGCTGGTTGTTTCTTCTGGTGGCATTAGGGTTTTTCTTTAAGGCTTTAGAGGTTTCTGAGGGATGCAAAGTGACAGAAAATCCTCGTTTTCCGTAGGCAGGAATTCTGTGGGGAAATCAGAGCGTTCTTAGGGTTGGTTGCCTGTGCACGCTTCAGTTTTAGCAATGGTTTTGTGTGATTTTTGTTTGTTTGTAGGCTGCACTTAGTTACCTGGAATGTGGGCACAGCTTCTCCACCTCCCGATGTCACTGGTTTACTCCAGCTCAATTCCCTGGGCCCGACTATGGATATGTATGTTATAGGGTGAGTATATATTAAAGAACTTGCTTTGTAAGTTTATTGCAAAACTGCCAAGTCTCAACAGCTTATGGTCTGTTTTGGGAGGACTGTGTGATGTGAATCACTGTCTGGGAGATGGTTTAATGCTATTACTACCAGAAGGTGAAGACTAACTTAGTTAGTCTAACTAACAGAGTACTAACTGACAACAAAGATGATTTATAGCAGGAGAAGCTTCTCTTCTTTATGCTGCTATTTCGTGACAAAACGTGGAATATCTTTTTTGTAAACAGACAAAATGTTTTGGCTGCTGTTTGCTTTGTTATCAGGTAAAGGCATGTTCATTTTGATCTGACAGTTATGCAATATTCAGCATGTTTTAAGGAATTAGTGTGAGCTTATTAGGCATAATCTGCCATTGTGTTTTCCAAACTTTCTTAAAATTTTGAAGCCCTGACAGGTTATTTGCCATGTGTAGAACCTAACCTTGTCTGAAACTCTGCCTTCATGTGTATATAAGCTCCTTTAACTTTGTTTTTCTCGGTGTGAGATGTGTTAGACCTGTGGGTGGGTTGAACTGCTTGTGAGTGAGAAGCTGAACAGCAAGAAATTTCTGACTTAATCTTAGGGTGTTGTGATCTGTGCTCTGCAAAGGTTATATGAGCTGTGTTGAAACCAACTGATACAGTGTGAATAATTGTGATGTATTCAGCTTGCAGGAGGTGAACTCAAAAATCACCAATTTTCTGTCTGACTTGGCATTTGATGATCCGTGGAGCATTTTTTTCATGACTGTATTGTCTCCCTTGGGATACATCAAGGTAATTATTTACATCTCTTCAGTGTCACAGCACTGAAGGAAAGTGTCTTCCCCAGCTCCATTCAGATTTTCTTTTCCTCAGACTCTCTATAAAAGATTAGTTGACGGTGTTTTTTGCAGGTGTCAGTCACTTCCACATTTATTAGAAGTGATGTGTCATCACACTTGTCTTTTCCTGTTTTGTTGATAAGGGCAGTTTTAATTTTTCTCTGTTAATACTAGTGTCCTTAATTTTAGCAGTAAAAACTGGACATGTGGTTTTTCATGTCTCATTTGGAATAGTTGGGCAGTTTTGATGCTTCTGCAGCTCAGATGTGACACACAACAAGAAGCTGCTCAGCTACAATGGCAAGGGCAGGTGCTGCAGAATCATGTGATGAGTAGAAATACTCCTGTCTTAGTAAGAACACACTCTCAAGGAACAGAGTAATGAAGATTATTTAAAATGAAATGTGATGTGAACTTACACTCAACAGCATATCTCTTGTGGCCACAATATCTTTGTCTCTCTTGTTGTAGAACATTTTCTTGCTCTGTGCAATATTGGGGAACTCTGTTGTGATGTTTCTGATGTAGTCTTGCACTATAAATATCCCAGGCAATGGCAGTGATTTTTGTTAAGATTGCTAAGGTTCCTTTTTCTTTTCTTTTGTTTTTCCAGCTTGTTTGCAGGTGAAAATAAATTGCATATACGTAAACCAGGATTTTAGTGGGTATGTGTATTTATCTGAGGACTTCAGATTTGATTGAAGACCTACAACATTATATGGTAGTTTACAGGACAGGATTTTTGGGTAATATCTGGGGCATAAGATCAGCTAAAGTGCTGCCTATTTTAATAGTGGAAACAATAAACATATGAGGATATCCTGAATTTCTCTAATAAAGAGAAATTAAAAGCCTTTTGAATGTTGTATTGGTTTTCTAAATCAAGCATTATTTAGGGTGATTTTGCTGAGATGATTGCATTATCTGCATGCTAATCAGACTCAGCAGTCGTGCTGCTATTTTAATTGTGATTAAACAAAACAAAGGACCCATTGGGAATTATAAAAAGGAAGAAACCCACATTGTTCATTCTGGTTAAATCATTGCTGATAAACATTCAAAATCTGGCTGTGGGCTGACATTCAGGCCCTGCATAGAGACAGCTGAAAGAATTCCTAGTGGTATGCCTGGCTGATTTTGAATTCCAATTTATAAATGTGGCAGTTTGGACACACTAATGAATGGATGCTGCCACCTAATGGCTTTCAGCAGGACTGGATTAGCTCCAATAACAGGAGGGAGCTGTCAGGCCAGGTCATAATCAAAACAGGCAGCAAGGAGAGGTTATCCCAGGACTTATCCAGGGGGGAGGAGCAGTTACCCCTTGGCTGACCTGTGCTGAGGTTGGGTGTAGAGAGGTGAGTGTCATCCTTGGGACTTTTATGTGAAGGGACTGGAGCATAAGTCCTATGGGGAGAGGCTGAGGGAGCTGGGGTTGTTTAGCCTGGAGAAGAGGAGGCTCAGAGGTGACCTCATCACCATCTATAACCACCTGAAGGGAAGTTCTGGCCAGGTGGGGGTTGGTCTCTTCTCTCAGGCACTCAGCAATAGGACAAGGGGGCACGGGCTTAAGCTCCGCCAGGGGAAATTTAAGTTGGATATCAGGAGAAAATTCTTTACAGGAGAGTAATCAGGCATTGGAATGGGCTGCCCAGAGAGGTGGTGGATTCACCATCCCTGGAGATTTTTAAACGCAGATTGGACGTGGCACTGAGTGCCATGATCTAGTAAATGGACTGGATTTGGACCAAGGGTTGGACTCGATGATCTCGGAGGTCTTTTCCAACCCAATCAATTCTGTGATTCTATGTCCCTTCAATAACAGGGTCTGTTTTCCGAGTGTTAAGTTGGTCACAGTCAATTCTTTCACCATCCACAGGATCATGTTCCCTCTGTGCAAGGTCTTTGCTGGATTTGGCTTTAAGTATTTGTGGGACTAGTGCTGGTTCCAACAGAGGAGGGATTGTTGTCTTGCAGTGTTCAAGACATACAGAGAGGTGGTTTCATATGGATCTTGAGAAATGTCTGGGGATTGGCCACAGCAGAGTGAAATAAAGCAAATAACAACGGGACTGGAAGATCTTGGTATCTCATGAATGTAATTATGGAGAGGAGGATGGTGGCTACTGAAATATTTATGCATCATCCCTTCAGTATCCTGTTTAGTTTTTTGTTGGGTTCAAGGACAATGAGAGCATTGACATATATTCTGAAATCATTTAATTGTGTAGATATGGAGGCAGGGAAAGGAGAAATTCCTTTTTAAATTTTGGGCTGAATGTATGTACTTCTCCAGCAGTTGTATAGTCAGTGTTGTTCTTAACAGCAGCTTTTACTGTAATGTAGGCTTTTTCTAAATTAATCCAGCATAAATTGAATTATTATATTTCAATGCCTGTATTTTAAATTTAAGTTAATTTAAAATCATTTAAAAAAAAACACTTAAAATGAATTTTGTGTCTCATGCCAGGAACATTGTAAAGTCCATAACTTTTTAATGAAGGGTATCTTTAATAGACTATTTACACACACACACACACAAAACCCTAAACCACAAAAAAACCCCCCATGTCTTATGTCCTCCCTGAGTATTGTTGCTTTGGAAGTGTTTGGTAAATCAGTTTTTACAGGTACTGCAGGCAGGAGTTGCTACTGTTTGCAGCTCATTGTTTTTGCAGATGTCTAGAATTACCTGCTGTGCTTTTTAGGTGTTTTAGTGGCATTTAGAATGTTTAGTGATCTGCTGAAGGATGGTTCAGTTTGAAAAACTTGCTGCTGTTGGAGGACTTGTAGGTGTGAGCTATTAAGATTACAGGTGAAAAGTCAAGGATTTGGTTCTTCATGAACAGGATTCTTAAAGATAGAGACAAGAGGCCGGGGAGGCAGAAGCAAAGTCTTTAAAGAGGTTTGGGCAAGGTCAAATTCAGATTTGTAATATTCTGTTACAAGTGTGTTAATTAGTTGAGGGGTTGATCAGATTTGTCTATAAGCAGGGAATGTGTTCTTCACAGCACTGGAACGTGCCTGCATTTACTGTGTCCCAGGATCAAAGCCACGCTTGGTGAGGGCATTGCATGACTTCTGCTGTGGTGTTCTTCACTTACAAGCTCCTGTGGAGTAAACCCAAGTTTTCCAAATGCCTCCCTGGAAATGACCATTCCCTCTTTGGTCTCTCTCCCAGCTCTCCTCCGTTCGCATGCAGGGGTTGCTGCTTCTGATCTTTGTGAAGCACGTCCACCTGCCCTTCATCCGGGACATCCACACCCAGTTCACACGCACAGGCCTCTATGGATACTGGGTAAGGAAGGGCCTGGGACTCGGTTGCCCTGGTTACTTGTGGTGGTGTGTGTGCCTCTAAATGGTTTCATGGTGGGAGAGAGGAGATGTGGTTCAATTAAAAATTTATGAACTGCCAGGGCAGCGAGACTCGTTTGTCTGAGCCGTGTGTGCAAGTGCACTGCACAGACCATAATTCTGCTCGTTTATTAGCTGACAGGCAACAACTTTTGTAGGGTGAAATTGTATTGATTTAAATAGCAAAGATTTAGGTGTTAATAGTTACATTTGGAGGCTTTGAGTGTAGGTTCAGGGAATGTTGTTGATCTGCTGCCCCAGGGGAACAAAGGAGGAGTCAGCATTCGCATGTCCCTCTATGGTCACACGATCTGCTTCATGAACTGCCACTTGCCAGCCCACATGGAGAACACAGAGCAGCGACTGGATGACTTTGAGAAAATCCTGGAAATGCAGTTTGAAGGAGAGAATATTCCAAGTACCTTGGAGCACGAGTGAGTTGCTCACCCTGTTCTGTTGGTGTTGTTTTTATCTATTACGTGGTGAACTCACGCACTGAAGGGTTTTGGGTTTGGAATTTTTCATCCGTCGTTTTTATTTTAAATGTCCCTTCAGCCTGAATCCTGGGGGGGAAAAAGATAACCTGAAAGGTGGAGATCTGTTTTACAAGGCTGCTCTCTTCCTGTCTTTAATTACATAAATTAGTTAGCATATAGACTGTACAAGCCATGCAGGAAAGCTTTAGAAAGCCTGTTTATACCAAAAATCCTTCTGATTGCTGTTCAGTGTTCAGAGATGCAGATCATTAGGAGGCTCAGAAGAAGTTAATATTCAGGCAGTAATGAGCAAGCAGCAAGAGTGCAAGGGACTTAATTTACTGTTTCAATTACTTCAAATTTTTGGTGTAGCAGCAGGTTGTCCCTGTGTAAGCTTATCTATAACTACTTAATGTTTGTGTTTAAGCTGTTTGCATTAAGTAATATAAGTGATTAGAGCACCTAATTAGCATAATGGCTTTTATTCTGTTGAATTCTTCCCTTGGGTTAGTGGATTCCTGTAAATCTTCCTTGGTTTTTTTGCATTTATTGTTTTTTCTTCTTCTTAAGTGTCCTCTTCTGGTTTGGAGATCTGAATTTCCGGATAGCAGACTATGGCATCCACTTTGTCCGGGAATCCATCAATAACAAGCGTTACAGTCTGCTCTGGGAGAAGGACCAGGTATGTTGCCTTAGTCTGTTTGGTTTGGTTTTTAATGCATACAAACACAACATGTTAGTTAACATTACCTCTAGAGTTTCTAATTTCTTTCAAAGAACACAGACTCAGAGCAGTCATGAGGTGGAACAGGTCTAGCTGTTCATTCTCTCACTTCTCTCAGTCATAAGCCCCAATTAATTGCCAACTATTTCTGCTTTTGTTTAGTTTCTTACTTTACAATGCTTGTGTTTGACTGGAGCTTTCTTAGAACTTCATGGCTTGTCAGTTGTTCCTCACCTTAATTTCTCCTCTTCTCCCAAGAATTATTTTTAAGAGAACCTTATTCTGGAATTTGTTTTGAGTGTAATTGCTTCAAAACTTGTAGACAGATCATGTCAAGGGTTCTGGCAGTAACAGAGGCACTTCTGAATTTACCTTTCCAATTATGTTGTACTGGCTGAGGTGTTGAAGGAGCTTTCTCAATCACCCTTTAAGCTCTGCATTTTAAACATGAACTTTGAAAACTACTTTTTATTTCTGCAGTTAAATATGGCCAAAAAGACAGAAGCATTTCTTAAGGAATTCATCGAGGGTCCTCTGCAGTTTAAGCCCACCTACAAGTTTGACCTGTACTCGGATGTGTATGATACAAGGTAAAAGCATAATAAGATGAGTTAAGATGTGGGATATGGGGGTGAATGTGGGCTTGGTGAAATATCACTTTAGTAAGGAAACCTGAATTTCCTGAAGGTACTGGTTGACTGGGGCTGTTGAGCTACTCTGTTAGGCTTGTTCACTGATCAAATCTGAATAAATTAATATTGCTGGCTGATGAAGCTGGAGTCTGCTGATTGCATGAGGGAGGTAGTGAAACAACCCAGCTTCCTTTTTGGAAAGACTGGATTAACAGAATAAATGAGCATGTGTTTAGGCCACTTTTATTTTATTGTTTATGGCTACAAGTGCCCACTGGTTGTCAGAAAGGAGCAAAAGAAAAAGAGTAATTGTCTGCAATTTTTGATTTCCTTCTCTGTTTCAGCATTTTATTTGGTATGCTGGTATTTGAAAGTTAATGTAAATTTGTCTTCGCTGATTATTTTAAGTTGAAAATGTAGAATCTTAAGTTTCTGAAGTTTTTCTCTGATGCTAAAGTTTGTTGTTAAGTATTAGTCTTATATTTTAACAGGAGGATAAGTTCCTGTCCAAACAGGGGTTTTGTACTGATCTTTTTCTTTATTTCCAGAGAACAGAAGTCCCTGTTTTGGTTTAAGTAAGAAGAGAACTTTCTGAATTTTGTAGTTTCGTAAATATTTCAGAATCAAAACAAGGCTCTTTTCTGAGCTTTTGATTTGATTTCTGTGAAATATTTGAAAATCAGATGACAACTGATTTTCTTTAGGGCCTTTCTGAACCTGTCTGAAAGCTGTAGTGTTATCTACTCTGCTGTTGCACTTAACATTGGATGTTATTCCTTTATATCCAAAGACATTTTGCTCCTTAATTGAGTGTAAGGATATATAATGAGACCAGCAGTAAATCCAGTTAACAAAAAAGACTTATAATAATCCCAACCCAGACATTCTACAAATGATTCATAGCCTGGAAGTCTGTATTGGCTCATTTAAAGAACAAAAAGTGTGCTTGCACATACTGTGTGTGAGCTGCTGCTGTTCAAGCAAGCAGAGAGACTTTGCTCAGATGGGGGGAGATCAGCAGACTTGAAAAGTGTGCTCTTAATGAAATCCACAGTATTTTGTTACTTTTTGATACTTATTCAGTGTGAATTTTGAGGTTTTGTTTCCCATCTAACCTGCCATTTTCTCTAAAATAGTGAGTGTATTAACTTAAGCTGTTTCTTTGGTATTTTCTTGCACAGCAGAGCAGACATATGGCAGCTCATAAAGATTTCTGTCGGTTTATATAATTACTGGAGTAAGTGGGATAAGGGCCCTTAGTCACTTAAAATCTTTCCACCTTACTAAAGGTGAGTCAGACTTGCATATGGGAAGGGGTAAAATAGAAATATGTTGAATATTGAACTAAATGGCATTGGTTTTGATATTCAGAGTTATAAAACTGACAGTTTTCCTTACACATCCTGCTCATTAACTGTTATAACTCAATCCAGTCCATTCTAATTCCTCTTCCATAGGGTATGATCTTTTCTCCATTTCAATTTGAAGTGACACATCCATACAGAGAAGTTGCTGTTAAGTCTTCCTCCCCCTGCAGAGGGAACCACGGAAGGCTCATGTCTTCTGTTGTTACTGATATGGAACAGGAGGAAACTCTGCATTATCATTACAGTTTGATGTACAGCACAGTTGCAGGCACAACTTTCTTGATCATGGAATTTTGAAAGCCTCTTGTCTAAAGACCTGCAATGCAG
This sequence comes from Corapipo altera, assembly GCF_003945725.1. Lineage (NCBI taxonomy): Eukaryota > Metazoa > Chordata > Aves > Passeriformes > Pipridae > Corapipo > Corapipo altera. The sequence goes on from NW_020884999.1 coordinate 445,468, forward strand.
GCTGGTACAGTTTAGAGGAACTTTTAAATAATTGCTGTGGCACCTGTGATTACCATAAGCTACCCAAGTTTGTCCCCTTCTTTTGTTGTTAAAAGAAACCTGTCCTCAATCATCTTGAATAATTTCGAACATCATTCACACTCTTCTACATATTCCTTATGTTTATGCCCTCATTTCTCAGAATATCTATACATTTGAAGCTTGGGGCAGTTGCTGTATTATCTCAATGTTCTTGAATTTATTTTTTTTTTTAGGAGAAAGTATCATTTCCTGTATGAAGCCAACTAACCCACTGAAATGCCCTTCTCCCCTTCATTTTACTCCTCTTTCAGAAACCCATGAAACTGGTCTGTGGTTAATGGAGTTCAAATTGAGGAAATGTTGGTTGTAAAGCATTTTGAACAGAGCTGTAAAATGAAGCTTGAATGCGATTGCCCTCTTTTATTGATACGTATCTGACTGTCTTTCAACTCTGAGTAGATTTTGCACAGCATTCTTAGCTTTTGCCAACTTGTTTTTCTTCTCATTTCACTTTTACCTTACATTTTTGCAGTGAGAAGAAACGAAAGCCAGCATGGACTGATAGGATTCTTTGGAGAGTGAAACATCTCTGCCAGAATGCATCAAAAGAAGGCGAATTCTCTGAAGAAGAGCAGACAATTTTTGTTACTTTGCATAACTATGTCAGTCACATGAGCTATGGCATCAGCGACCACAAACCTGTTACAGGAACATTCGGGCTGGAGGTGCTGTCCCAGTTTTGTTGTTAAGAAAAAGTTTGTTTTACCAAGTGTTACCTTACAGAATCTGGTTTTCTAAACCAAAATCTCTCTTTCCTTCTATTTATAGTGAAGGCAGCAAATTGGTGTCAGTTTATTTCCACTCAGTTAGGAGTCCCACAGCAGCTGTGGCAGAGAATAACTTGAATAACTAAAAGAATGACAGAGTTGACTGACTTTAAAATCTGTTCTTTTGCCTAGTTGAAGCCTCTTGTCTCAGTTCCTTTGGTCGTGCTGAACCCTGAGGGGGAGTGGAGTGCAGAACACGATGTTCTCATCCGCTACTCCGCAGTGCCTGAACTCCCGAGCAGTGCTTGGGACTGGATTGGGCTCTTCAAGGTACTGTTCTCATCTCATGGTTCTTCAGCAAAGATGGTGAATAGGACTGGAGGAGGTAGTTGCTAGTTTTAGGGCATTGTGATTCTTGCCAGTGCAGAATTGTGTCTCCTTGATTACCATTAGTTTCTGTGTGCTGACAGTTTAGCTCCACAGATGTGAGTTCTTTCACACCCTTAGATTCTCTGCTAAGATACTGTGGTGATTTATTTAAATAAAATGTTAAAGAAGCTATGGAAAGGAGTTTCTGCAATTCAAGAGATTTATGTACCAAAGAAAGAACTAAAATTAGTTAGTGGAAGGGTGAGAGAAACAAAAGTTATGTGCCTGCCCCTAAAATGTTTTTATCCTAAAAGTGCAGTGTTATAATTACGTCAGTGAAGTAGTAAACAGCTCTCACAACTTTGAGTTTTCCATGTAATATGCTTTTTGTTTCCTTCAGAAAGCTGATGGTTTGCATCTTTCTCTGCAGGTGACTTTCAGGCATATGAATGATTATGTTACTTATGCTTGGGTAGAAGATGATGAAATCTCTTCTAACAAAGACAGTAAACAAGTAAGTCAGTTGTATTTCTTTCTAATGTAGTTTCCCACAGAGTAGCATTGAAGGTCTGTGTCCCCCATATCCCCTTCCTCTGGGGGGTTCTGTATCCTCTTTCCCAGCTGAAGCTAATTGGGAGCAATATTATTGTTTAAAATCCCTCTTCCTAATTCTTAGTAATTTCCAGATAGTCTGGCACACCTTCTCAGTGTGATCATATAGCTTAAGGGAATTGATGAAAAAGCAATTTATTCCTGTAGTGACTTTTCACTGCACGAAAACTACTGTCATTTTATATTTTAATCTGTTTCTGCCACTGCATTAAGTAATGGGCCATTTTTTCACCTGATTGTCCAAGTTGCTCAATGTATCCTTAGTATTTATTATTTTGGTTATAGTTGTAACTATTTACACAGTTAGTTCCAGGTACTTAATACAGCTCCAGATTGAGGTTTCTTAGACTTTTTGTTTTGACTGCTGAGTGTTTGGGTCCTTCTTTAAAAACTGCTGTCTGTTACAAAGCTTGCTAGTAGTGATTTCCTAAAGTGATTGAAAACAAACAAACAAAACTTATTTGGAATACAAATGATGTGTTGCCAGAGATATTTATCTGAAGAAACAGAAATTGAAATTTAATTTTGGAGACACAATTTAATTTAATTTAATTTTGGTGACTGCAAGGATGGATAAGATTTTCCAGACAAGGGAAAAGCAGTTATTTCACGTTAAAGATTTTGTAAGTTAGCATCAAGTTTACAACAGGAACCCAAAAATTGTATTGTGTAAATACAAAGCTTAGAAATCTGAGCATTATGAATGTTGTTTTAGCAGGACACCGTGGGGTGCAGTTTGGGGACGGGAGGTTTCAGGACAGGAGCAAACCGAGGTGGTGCTTTGCTCTGCTGTTCACACAACGGCTCCTTGCCACCAGGAGGCAGCTCCACTCCCTCCCTGCTGCTCCATGGCCTTGTCCTTTCCCCTACAACCACTCTGGGCTTTTTCTTCTCCCTTCTCACTGAACCAACTCATCTTGCTAACATGGTGAAGGATATTCCTTTTCCTCCCTGACTTAGTTTTCAGATGGTTTCATAAGTTATTTCTATCCTCATCCATTTTAGTTTGTTTTAAAACCTACTCATAAATAGTCAATACTGATTTTTAAGGTGTCCTGAATGGCAGAGACTGATTTTTTTGTAAAATTCTTTTTCTGTGGAAGTTGCTCATTGCCTCTTCTTATTCTTGTTGCCAGGTTTACATGAGTGCTTCAGAAATACCTACTATGGGAGGAGAATTTTTGCTGTGTTATTATAGCAATAACTTGCAGACAATAGTTGGTATCAGCGAGCCTTTTCAGGTAAGGTATTTGGAAGCACTGATTAATGTTGATGTGATCTTTTCAGTTTCTTTTGCTTTCACATGCATCTGAACATAGATGTGTGCAACTGTGTTAATACTGGAGGAGGTGGCAGCAGAAGGAATTCTAAAAATTATATGTCCTGGCTAACATCCCATAAAAGAATTTGCTGATGTGCTAAAAGACTCTTGAGTAGCTGTTATGGCAACACATAGCAGTGAAATAAGACAGGTTTCTTCTCTCTCAGCTTCCACTTTTGGAACTTCAGGCTCTCATGTTAGGTCCTAGTTTCTATAAAAATGAGAACTCAAGTGCTGCCAGGTTTCTGGCAGATTGTAAGTGAGCTCTTTGTGCTCCATTCTGTGATAGATTTGCACAGAAGTGTTTCCTGTATATTAGTTACTTGAATTTGGGAAAGACAGTACAGCTGGAACTCAAGTTAATTGTTTAACAGGCTTCATTTAATTTCTGAAAGGATCACTTAACCTGCACAAGCAAGGTGAAGTGACCAAGCATTGCTGCTTCTACACAAGCACTGTTTTTTCCAGAATAATTTTGTTTGTGCATAATTTTCCGTGCTGTCATGGCTGTGCTAATGTGAAGTAGAAGTTCTGCACTGTTGTTGGATGAAGGGGTTTTAAAAGACTGTGGAGCTGCATTGCCTTAGGGGATACAGTAATGAAAGTCACTGGGCTGGCTGAGATATCTCAGTGCTACTGTTCCTGTTTTTCTCTCTGTTTTGCTAAGAAACATGGCAGTGTATTTCTGTTGCCTCTGAGCTTAATATCTACCAGAGACTCTGCAGGATGGTTGGCAGTTGTACATGGATACAACATCCAATATGCCTTTCTTTTTGCATGACACTTAATGTTTTGGTATCAGTTTAGTGGATTTTTACTAGATTTTTAAATTTTCTCAATTTTTAGCAAGCATGACAGACATCTTTCTGTAATGGTATGTTGATAGTGCAGAGCAAAACAGTGGGTTTGAGTTGTTAATTTGTTTTTTAACTTGTTTTTCTCCCAGATTCTGCCCAGCAAAACTTCAATAGAAAAGGATTTGACACAGGAAGAGAACAGTTGGATGCAGAAACCTGACGATCTGGAATCACGTGATGAGTCTGAAGACAGGAAGGGGATTTAGTGGTCCTGATTCAGGAGTCAGATGATTCTTTATATCTTAGTGATTGTAAGCTTTTACTCTTAGAAGATGGAGTAAGACAGGTAGGATTGTTCAGAAACTTTGTAAGCTCGTGGAAGATAATTTATTGTGGAAACAGATATTTTTATTATGGGGAGAGTAACTCTCTTGCACTGGATGAGAACTGTAAAAATAGCACTTAATGAATGCTGTGTGTTTTAAGGTGATAGACATTTCTAATACAATGATTTAACCTAAGGAAGTTGCCATGTTTAATAGATTTTTAGGCTCCCTTTTTTGTAGAGGATATTTTATTTACCATGCAATATTTACTATGCTGTAACCACTTAATAATTGATTTCCAAATTTTGAGTTCAAATGAAGTTATTTTAAAATATTTATTAGATATGGCCAGTTAGCTTGTTTTGAAATTTTATTTGACCTTCAAATGTAAGCTAATTACCCTTTGGGAAACATGTGTGACACCAGGTCACATGAAAACAAAATCTTTGGGCTGTGTAAAGTCTCCTTTGGTAGATCCTTTTCTTCATGCCTTACTGAGAACTCTCTGTAGGATTTTCCATTTTTAATTTTTCCAAATTGAAATACATTTATCAAAATGTATTTTCCCTGATTTTTTAGAAATTCTTCTTTTATAAAACAGTTAAGCAATTTGCCTATTGCCTTTCTCCCCCTCATTAAAAAAAGTAAAATAACACAATTTTTATACCAGTCCCTGGCTCGGAGTTGACCAGGATCCCACAATTTCTGAAAGAAATGCTTTAGCATAGGTGAGGAGCCTATGATTGTGAAGAATTTGGCATAATCTGTGCTATAAAAGTTGTAAATCTCTTCCATTTAGAGCAATCAGTCTTAAAAATTTCTGGTTTTCAAATGGTGCTTAGACCTTAATACATCCTGTGCACTTGAGGGTGGAGATGCAATAAGAAACTTTATGTACTTTAGGAACCTGAAGGGTAGTTAGCTTCAGAAATGGTTTTGTTTCTTGATGAGGAAATGGAGATATTTGGAAAGGATAGGAAGAAGCACCAACATTCCACAGAACCTGAGACTGCAGTGCTGGAAAAGAGCACTTGTGAGTCTCCCCTGTTACAGATACAAAGCTTCCAGCAACCTACCATGTATGGTAAGTAGAGTTAGTTACTAATCACTGGTTAGGGATGGAAAAGAGCAAATTTGGTTCAAGTGGAAGAGCAAAGGGTGTTGGTGTGTTTATGCTGGAATGCTGCTTCAGAAATGAATCAGTTCCTTTTTGCCCTCTTTCTCAAAGCCTTATTTTTTTCAGGAGTGTTTTGAGATAGAAAGTTAGCACCTTGGTGTTTGTTTGGCGGTTACTTGCTTGTATCATTCACTGTATAAAATCTTTGGAGGGCCAGGTGTCTTTGTATGCTGTGGGAGCTCTAACATAGGTTATCTGGTGAGGTAGTTGCAGTGGGGGTTAGGAACACTTGGCCTCTGTAGGTTTTTAGACATATTCAGCTTAAAGCTTGGTGTTGGGAACTGCTCCCAGTTGTGAGTAGCGAGGGCAGGTTCAGAGGATCCTGTGTTCATTGCCTGGATGAACACTGCCTCGAGGTTTACAGTCTGTACATTCCTGTTACACTTTGGAACAATACTAGAAACAGTTTTCACATTTGTACCGGTCTCGCAACAATTTGTTTTGCACTGAATCTTTCAGGTGTGAGACTTCTCATGGCAATTAGGGCACCAGACAAATCCCTGCTGAATTGCAATAACTCTTGCAGTTCTCGAGTTGTCCTCTGTTTCTGATTTCACTTGTGTAACCATTACCATACTCCATGCAAGGAGATTCTGTGGAGAGCCCAAAGAACAGTGGTCTTTGAATTCCAGACCACAGCTGGTGATTTATTGTGGACCAAGATCCAGTTTCTTCCAAGCAGGGTGCATCTGCTGTTCGGGAGCAGCTCAGAGGGGGAGCCACGCAGCCGCTTTGCTGGGGCGAGACACTCGAGAGCCCTTCTGTTGTGTGGGAGCTGATAACCCTCTGTCACTGGACACAGAAGCTGCATTTTGTAAACTAATCCTTTGAACCACAGGACTTCACTGAAAATGCCCACGGCAGCTGGGATTGGAACTGCTTGTTAGTAGGATGCTGCACAGAACTGTACTTCTTTCTTCAGTATTATGCACACAGAGGCACTTTTGTTTACTACTGTTACCTATGGTAGCTTTTCAAACTATTCCATGACCTGCAATGATGCAATTTCTGATGAAATTTATCTTTCTTAAAACACCTTTAATTGGATGTTATAATCACTGGAAGTGTTTTTATACTCATGTGTTTTCTTTTCATGTACCTCTAAAATAAATCCTGGCAGTGAAGTGTTGTACGTGGCCTCTGTTGATTTGGGACTGAGCATATTGGTTTGGGTGGGGAGGATTAATTTGTGCATGGTAACCCTTCTCCAGGAAACTTTGGTCATGTTTAATGCACAGATACAACAGTGTTTTAGAGTGGAAATCAGTCAATAATAACATGGTGTAGGGCTTTGGGCTGCAAAAGAAAGGCAAGGACAGATGCTATTTTACTTTTGGATAAAGCAGATTCGTCTAATTTTTTTTCCCCTATTTCAATGAACCCAATATTAAATGAACTTGTCATTTTGCATTTCTGTCCCCCTTACCCCACTGAGGAGGGTTTGGTATTTTCCTTGTAAAAATGCACAAACGCTTAAATTGCTTTCTTCATTTTTAAGAACAGGTTCTTCTAATTTCACTTTTTCACAGAGAATTTTTCACGGGGTGATTAGAGGTGTCATTTTTGTCTTTGTGAGAGATCTGCTTCATTATGCTTTTAAATTTTGCATGTTTTAATATAAATTTGCACTCAAATAATTTCCGTCTACGGGTAACTTTTCATAATTCCCTGGTGTTAGAGAATTTATTTAAAAATAGGAAATATGTCTAGCAAGGAATGTTGTCCAATATAGCCTCATTTAACTTCCATATATTTCTGATTCCTGGCTAACCCCAGGATGTGCAGTGTATCATTGCACAGAGATAGTACAGCTCTGTGTAAACAGGAAATATTTCTAAGATGTCTTGCGTGTTTGTTAGACCCTAAAAATACGTTCTGATAAAGACTATTGTTTCCACTACCACTGCTTCCTTCTCTGGACTTGGACACCAAGTGACACTCAGATGAACTTGTCTTAATTAATATACTGCAGTGAAAAGGCCAGTTGAACAAAGCCTGAATTAGTTATTCCTTGAGAGAGGAAACGATCCTTTTTTTTTTGAGAAATCCGCGTTACTGACAGGAAACTTCCCATGTCCCTTTCAAGCCTTGGATATAGGGATTCACTCTTGGAATGTGATGGAACTGAAGCAATTTCTATGCAGTGCACAGTTCCTCTGGAAATTAATCTGCTCAGGAGCTGCACTGAACTTGTCTGTTTAATTGCTTCAGCTTGAGAAAAATCATCCATTTGTGCGTGAACATCCCACCTCTCTCTCTTACAGTGGACCTGTCATCTTCCACTTCCAAGGTCTCTGCAATCAAAAAGAAATCTCATTTTGCAATGAAATTAGAAAGTAGCAAGAGAATTCTGTTCGGGAACATTTGAGCACAGATTGGAAGAATCACTGGAGGAAAACAGTGAAGTCAGGGCAAGTGTGAGAACTGGGAATGCAAACTGGTGAGAGGAAATGCAGAGGTGCAGGGAAAATTCAGAAAATAAGAATATTGGCACCACAAAAGGAAGAAAAACAGAATATCAAACATTTTAACCTGCTAACCATACTTTGAAACTGGCATTAAGTACAGACATCAGCCCTGGTGGGGAATATTTCAGGATTATTTATCAAATACCACTTTCACTGTAAGTGTGTTTTCAGTGTAGTTAAAGTGGTTTTACAGTGAACTGCTTGAGCTCAGCAAAGACCACACTATGTTCCTCTCTTCCCTTTTTTATTTTGTTCTTACAATTTTTTTCTTCAGCTTCTTTCTACTTTCTTTATCCTTTTTTTTTTTCTCTTGTCACTGACTTGTAGCCCATTTTCCAAAGCTTTTGTGCACATAGTTCTGGTATCAGCATCAAAGGAGCCATTCCAACGACACAATTCTTGTGTTCTAGACGACTGATCCTTGTGATTTCTCTCCATAGGAAGGGGAGAAGGGAGAGGCTGGGTATTGCTCCATATGGTGGGTTTGTTTGGGGAAGTGACAGTGATGATTTTTTTAAAATGTGATAAAAATCTCTTTTTCAGTAGAACCCTGTATTGGCAAGTAAGTGCTCAAGGCAACAATTGTTGGAGTGGAGCAATCTTGTGTGTAACAGCTAAGGGAAAAGCATAAGAATGATTCCAGATATGAAACACAGAACAGTGACAGGCTGTTTCTTTTCAGCTGCTGAGCAGAATGGTGTTACCTGGATCTGCTTTGGAGTGGCCAGTGGTTGTTAATCTTATTAACTAGGTAGGTTTTTTGGCAAGCATTATCGTTTGGACTTGGTTCGTAGTACAGTTGAAAATTCAAAATTGGCTCTTCCAAGAAGGTAGAAGGAATTGCCTCCTATCAGCAAGTCTTAAAATACCCGAAATTTAGATTGATTCCCCCCCCCATCACAGGTGGGATATCTGCATCTTTTTTGGAGGGGTGTATGAAGGGAGTGAAAGGTCTGGCCTCTCCATTAAGGGATGGCATGACCATTGTAAAGCTCTGTAATTGCACTTAAACCTCTGTTCACCAGAGGATTTTTCTCATATTTGTAGTAGGAATTTTTGTGCAGTAACATGCAAGTTAATTTCCTTTGTCATGATTAGTTTGCTACTCAAGGACTCAATTAATAATGATTTCGTTCTGCAGCAATTTGCAGAACTTCCTGTAGTTACCATGGGAGCAATCAGTATTTTCTATTGCTCTGCCTCTTGGAGGCAAAGATGAAGAATTTTTCTCTACATGAAATCTCTCGGTAGGTTTTTGAAGTCTGCAGTGTGATTGTTTCGTGCTAATACCTTGAAACAGCATCCGCAGCGACTTGACTTGGAATTCCAAGTCCGCTGGGAGTAAAGTGGAACATCAACAAAGTTGGCAGCAATAAACACAAGCATAAATTTAGGCTTCTTGGAACTGTCGTGGCACATTGTAACCAGTGGAAACTAGTCTTGAACTTAATTGTTTCAGCTCACACCTAACCCTTAGTATAAATACAGAGGTTCATCTTTTCCTCTCACAACAGGGCTCTGAACCAAAGATTGCAGTTAGTCAAGTTCTGCTGCTGCTGCTGCTGCTGCTGTGCACTGAAATCAGAACTGTCCGTAAAGAATAGAGAGATTTCCTGACTTTCCTTGGAAAAATGGAACTGCGGATTGAACGTGTTCCTACAGGAGAAATCATCCGCGTGGTCGGTCGCAATGGAGAGCACAAGACTGTAAGCCTGGCTTTTATTGGTCTGTTTTCCCCTCTTGTAGTGTTAGTTACACAATAACCAGTTCCAAACTGAGCGACTCTAGTGCAGAAATAGGAGGGGTTTGCAAGACTGGTTGGTCCTTGGAGTGACTGTAGCTGTGTTGTGAACAGTTTTCCCTCCCTAGGATGGAATTAGTAGCAGTGAATGTTCATATGAAGTGACTGTGAGTTTAGAAAATCGTTAAAGTGTATTTCCTGTTGAAATACTATAGTGTAGCAAAGCTGGTGTGACTTGCAGTTGGTGTTTGGCCTGGCTCTGTTAATTCTGTCGTAATTCTGGGAGCATTTTCAAAGTACAAAGGAAGGGAAAGAGCTTTGAAGAGAGTGTTTTGATCCTCTTCAATATCGACTGTTTGTACTGTCACTGGGTTCATGCCCTGAATGTTATAGGAAGGTTCACACTCTGAAAATTCAGAGTTGAGGGATATATTAACAGACTACTGTGAATATCTCAAGGAATTGAGTATTCTGTTAACTTGTGACTTTTATTGACTCAGGTTCAGGGTTTGTATGTAAGCAGATGGAAAATCCATGACCTGATTATTTCTGGTTTGATGTGGTAGATGTGAACAGTTAAGAAAGACACAGTACTCTTCTAAAAAATACTTTCTATTTTCTTGGAATGAACAGCCATTCTGTGTGGTTTGCTTCAGAATATTTTCTAACTGGATTTATATGTTTTTTAATTAAAGTAGTCTTTAGAGAAGAAACTGTAAAAACTATTTTAAATGTTTCTAAAGTACCTGTGAATTTATATCTCTCTCTCATCAGTGCTTAAAAGCTGTTTAACAGATCTTCAGCTCTGGTAGAGCCATCTTGTACTGAAGTGCACATCTGTGCATGTTGCTCCCTTTTCCTTGCATTGTCTTTCTTGTGACTAATCTAAAACTCGATCTGAAAATTAGCTGAGACATTTACTGTGTGTAGTTACACAATTGTCAGGTAGAGTCACTTTATTCCACAAAAACCTGAGAGCTCTCTCTGCCTTGTTGGAAGAGGAAATAGTGGCAATTCTGGTGTTCTTTGGTTTTCGGTAAATGGTCCTGAAATGTTACTGACTTACTTGTAGTGACAGCAGAGGACACTGGCAGGACTGAATTGTCTTTCCTAGGGGGAACTGTTCTTTTAAACTTTATCCCTAATAGCACGTGCCAGGGTCCTGGGGGAGACATCAGCAAGAGAAAAGGTATCAGTTCAGCTTGCTAAAAAGTTGCAAATACTCATTAACATGCCACAAACCGGCAATTTGCTACTTTTGAGATCAGCAGCCTTGTCTGTGCCAAGTGCTGTCGGTGCTGCAGGAATGGCCAGAGAGGGGCAGTTTCTGATGTCCCGCGCTTTAACAGAGGCTTTAAAGACACTTCAAACTGTTGCAGCAGTGGCAGGGGCAGAGCTTCACTGGTTCAGCTTGTTGGGAGTTCGACCACGTGCAGAATTTCCCGTGGATCCCGAGGGAGGGCTGCCTGCGGTATTTCCCACCTGCGCGGACGCGGACGAACCATCAGAGGTGACGGTTACCCGAACTTGGCGAAGTTCACTCTCTCTTTATGGGGGGGGGTGGAAATCGCTCCGGAGCGAACTTGTCGAAGGCGCGCTTTTGACGATGCCCCCGCACCTCCAAGCGGGGCGAGGAGGGGACGGCAGGACCGCCCTTGGCGGCGGCGGCGGCGGGGCAGCGCGGTGCCCGGGCAGGTGAGGGCGGAGCGGGGCCCGCAGCCCGCATGCCCGGCGCTCGGACATGCTCACTAGCGGCGCGGCGCGGGCTCCCCGGGCAGTCGCCGCCGAGGCGCTCGCGGAGCCGCCGCAGGGCCCCGAGCCGCGCGTCCCGCGGCGCCCAGCGCAGGTGAGCGGGGCCGGGGGGGACGCTCCGGGGGGTGTCCGTGGCCAACGCCCGGCCCCTCCTCTCGGCGGCACCGCCGCTCTCGGCCACATGGCTCAAAGGGGGCAGCGCCGTGCGGAGGGGAGGGCAGGGCAGGGCGGGCAGCCGCGGTTTGGCCGTGCCGCTCCCCCCCCCCCCCCCCCCCCCCCCTCCACCGGAGTCGGCGACCTTCCCGGAAACTCTAAAAATTTCCACGGAAGAAACAAATGAGCGTTTGAGAGCCAGCCGGCATCCTGGCGGCGGCACGGCGCGGGCTCCGGCAGCGCCGAGCGGTTGCTCGCTCCCTCCCTCCCGTTCCGTGACGCCGCTGACTCCGGTAACGCTTCCCCGAGCGCATCCCGAACGCCCAGCCCGGGACGGGCGGAGCGCTCGCGTGGGGAGCCCGAGCGCGGCCGGAGCCGGGCAGGGTGTGGCGGGGCGTGCGGCTGCTCCGCGCTGAAACGTGGCCGTGGCACGGCCGGGGGTCGGGGTGTCTGCCTTGCCCTGCTCCAGAGCGGCTTCCTGCACATCCCTGACTTTGAGTTACGGTTGTGTGCGCGCTGCTGATCCGCCCTGCTGTGCATGGCACTGACACTGACGTTGGAGGAATTCTTCCTTCTCTGCCAGTGCTTGCACAGGTGCCCAAGAGCACTTGGTGAAGAGATCTCGCTGTATTTAGCCTCGTTTTACAGGTGGAGATGATGTCAAACTCCGTACTGCTTCAGCTTAGACCACAGGTCTGAATCCCCTGAGACTCGGGGGTCCCCATCCCTTGTCTTCTTTCTATGCCAGTTTTTCCCAGTTCTGATAGACCCGGAGTTAATTGCCTTAAGCGACAGTGATTCTTGGAAGGAATCTGACTCTGCCTGAATGAGCAACTCGTTCTAGTAACTTGAATTTTCCAAGTAAGCTGTCTTGAGCTGCGTTCTTGTAGTTGGGAGGATTACAGAGGAAAAGTGATTCTGAGATACAATACAGAGATTATTCTGGTATTTAATCATTCTCTAACAGTTGCTGGAGGCAGAAGGCGTCCCGAGAACTACTTGTAGATGGCAGCTGCTTAGTTTTAGAAAGTGACAAATGAGAAAATATCCTTGGTTGGTGGGACAAGCCACGAAAACAGAACCACATCTTAGAGTACTTGGGAAGAAAGGCGTTTTTCTTTTGTCTCCTTTTGGGGCAATAGACAATTACGAGTTGTCAGCACCTTTTCAAAAATGCCTAAGGCTTATGGAAGTGATGAGTTCTTAATTTTTACAGTAGGCCCTGATATGGCAACCACTGTCATGACACTTCAGGGGTTTTGGTTTTGATAGTGGATATAATGTGTTTTAGGGAGGGGCTGTGTAAATATGAATCTTGTCTTCTGCCTGGCAGGGACCAATGGAGTGCTAGGCTGTGCACATGCTCTCCTAATTTATCATGGTATAAAGGGTAGATATATTTTTTTAAGGAAAAAAAGATGTGAATCATAGTACTATAAGGGAGTGAGAGATCCCGTGTGACTCAGGATCCACGGGGTGTAATCTCTGTTCTCTTTTGCATAATTAATAGCAAAGAAACTTGTGATTGATGGTACAGGATTTATAATAATTATAAGAGAACTTATATAGATCCTAACAAAATGATTCAAGCTAAGTAGAAAACTGTTTTTTAATTGATTTTTTTATTTGATCTGAGCCCCCTGGAGGAGGGTCAGTAAAGAACTGGGGGCTAAGAATGCTTTATAATATTACATATGATGTGTCTTTCTATGAAAAAGCTCAAACTTTATGCAAAGGTAAAAATAGTCTTAGTCATGCTCAGATATTTGGGATTTTTCTATTGTTTGTAGTGTCATGTTGCTTATTACTTTGTTGGGAACCACATGCTTTCTAGGAACTGGACAAATTCCTCTACCCCTGTCAAAAGGGACAGTCTGCACCAAATGCAGGAGAAACAAACTGCAGCAGCTGCCACAGTCCCAGAGTAGTGTTTGAACTATTGCTCTGGTGTTTCAGCCCACTGCCCCCTCCCTTGGCCCAGTGCTCTTACCTGGCAGGTTGGAGTAGTTCCAGCATGTAAAATATGGAGAATCACTGGGCTAGAGCACTTTGCCTCCCAGTTTGGAGAGTAATGAGTGAGGGCTGTTCACAGGGTGCTGTCAGATAACCAGTACTTTCTGTAGGACGAATTTATATTTGGGAAAATATGATGTGTTACGGGTGGGGGAGGGAACTTAAAAGTGCAGTGGATTTCCCTGAGGTTGGTGTGTCCTACTGCCCTTTGTAAGCGATGCAAACGTAACTAAATCACTTGTCCTTTCATACAGGCTAAAGAACCCTTCATAAAGGCTCATTTGTGTGTTTCTAAAATGTTACTGCAGGGAAAACCATCTGTATTGTGCTTTGCCTTACCTGTATCAGTGACACTCAAATGTGGTTAACTTTTCAGAACTGATCCAAATCAAAGCTGAGTAGGCAAAACAAACAGGTGATTTGTCTGCAGCAGATTCCCAGCCCAGCTCCCTGTGTGAGCACACCAACATCTGCACAGAGGAAGGAAAGGCTGGGATCAGATGGGGACTGCCCTGTTGGAAGCAGCAATGCTTTATGCTGGCAATTGTGGCATGTGTTTGTCTTTTGTCAGGGCCCTTCCTGTGTTATATACTGCTTTACTGCTGTGTAACCAACCCCTGAGTGATGTGGTTGGCCTTGCCTAGGATTGCTATCCCTGCCTTCAACAGAAACCATACATCTAACCTTCTATCATCTCTAGTGGGTGAGGTTTGCATGGGTTGTGTTTCTCTGAGATTGTGTAACACAGTTCCTTTTCTGCCTGAAGGGAGCCACTGGTGCTGTGCCTCCTGTGCCTGGATTCAGTGATCTCTCTGCTGGAAAACATCCCGCTATATATTTTGTGCCATCCTCTGCATGTTTCTTGTTGATGCATTAGTGGAGTGGGTGGCCAGCTCTTCCCAGAAAGCATTAATAAAGCAAGCAACATAAATAAACGTGAAAGGCTAACAAAGCTTGTTATGGCAGAAGGTTCTGAGTGGACAAATACCAAGTAATTTGTTGCAACTGAGTCATGTTCTGTGGGGGAGGAAGGTCTGGTGTTCCTTGAAGCCCTGCCCTACTTTATTTAAATATTTAAACATTTAAATACTGCAAGGAGCAGCAGGGCCAGCACCTTCTCTATTACTATATATCTCCAGTGTAGCCTGTGCTATATTCAATTCCTGTCCTGGAAGGTGATAAAGGTTGGTATTTAGAACTCCTGTGACATTCATGCACGCATGGATAGCTCTCCCTGGCAGTGGTTTTTCTTTAGGAAAGCTCCTGGTCACATGTGAATGTCCAGCTAAGCTGTGCTTCCCTGGGACACTCACAGCCCTTTAACCGGTGCATTGACCTTAGTCCAGCTTGGCCCCCGCCCTTCCTGTAATTCAGTTCAGCAGCTGATAATAAATGAAGGTAGAATTTAGCACTTGGCAGTACCTTGGGAGTGCTGCAGTGTTTGCCTTCCGGGCAGTGAGGTCCTGGAGCTGGAAGGTACAGCAGCCTGCAGTCACTGGGAAGTTCTGTTACTGAATGGGCAGTGTCATTGTTGGTGGCAAAGAATGTCTTGTCAAAAACGTGTTGTGATATTTGCCAGGAAGTGGATAGTCCATGAATGACTATAAAAAGTCCTCCCTAACACAGTTATGATGGCACTCAGCCCGCTGGTTGGATGCAGACTGGGCCATATAAGCTGTAGCTGCTTTAAAAGGCTGTGCCTTTAAATTTATTTTGGTAATTTCTTTTGGAGGCGCTTCTCTAGTACAAGTTTACCACAAAGTTTGCTGCAGAGATGATGAAGGGCCTAGAGGGGAAGTCATTAGGAGTGGCTGAGGTCACTTAGTTTGTTCAGCCTGGAGAAGACGAGGCTGAGAGGAGACCTCAGCACAGTCTGCAGCTTCCTCAAGAGGGGAAGTGGAGGAGCAACCAGTGACAGGACCCGAGGAAGCTGAGTCAGGGGAGGTTTAGGTTCAGTATCCAGAAAAGGTTCTTCCCCCAGAGGGTGGTCAGGCACTGGAACAGGCTCCCCAGGGAAGTGGTCACAGCCCCAAACCAAAGAGAGCTCAAGGAGTGTTTGGACAACACTCTCAGGCACATGGTGAGATTGTTGGGCAGAGCCAGGAGTTTGACTTCAGTGATCCTTGTGGATCCCTTCCAGCTCAGGATATTCTGTGATTCTGTTACTTGACTCTGTATTTCCTTGTAGTGCTCATATATCTGACCAGAGACTTCACCACAGAGATGTGCTCCTGATCTCAGACAGTGCACACTGGAGGCTGGAGAGCAGCCTTTGGAGTGGGTTTAAGACTGCAGGGAAGCCTTTGTTCCTTAGCAGCTGAGGCAGTGTTTCATTAGCCAGAGTGATCCCCGGTGCCTTATGCCAGCTGACAATCACCAGGTGTATTTGGCCATTTTACTAATGAAGAGAAGGATTATGGAGGGAGCTGTAATTCAAGAGAACAGTGTTGTCAGAGGATTTTGGTGAGCTTACAATTGCATTTTTCTTCATTATCATATACTCAATATTTCATGGTTGCCTTTATGTCTGTTTTCATTGCCACCTGCTGCCTGGTCTGAATGGGATATTCCTGTCCAGGAAAGAGTCACTTTTACTTCAGTTATAGTGACAAACAGAGAACAGAAAAGAGGGTGAACTCAGCTCTCTCACTGTGCATATTGTTCATGGCTGAAGGGTCCAGTTAAGTCAATGTCCAATTATATAATGAAGAGATAGTGATCTGTGTAGCCTTTTAGAAAATTAAATTCCACTGAAACAATATAAGTGGAACTATAGAAGTAGGAGGAAAGCTATTTTCCATTCTGAAGCAGATCTTTGTATAGTGTTGCGAGTTGGGTTTTTTAAACTCACTAACAGTAACTAATAACTTGTACATTATACAGCCCACACTGAGTCATTGTTTACTCAGGGAAATGACTTTCAACAGCCAGACTTGTTTGCTAACTTTAATAACTAAAATATGCAGTTCTGTGCTTTACAAGGCAGCACACTATAATCAACATTTTTTTAAAAAACAAAAGCTGATACATATTTGCAACACTACACAGTGTTGCTTTACAAGTAATGCCTCTGCAGTTCAGGTTTTGGTCTGCAGCAAAGGCTGAGGTGTCCAATGGTGCAGTTTGGAGAGAGGGAAAATTACTGCACAAAATTATTGTTGGGGTTTTCTAGAGTTTTATTGAACCTTTCAAATTAGAGACCAGAAAGCCTTGTTCTCTGTCCACACATCTTGTTCTTTTAAATAACAGGTTGTCTTAAACTCTTAGAACTTTTGGAGTCTGTGTGAAATTGCCTCTTGGGAGGGAAAACCACACCTTTGCACCAGGAAACCAGGAATTCTCTCTCTTGAGAGAACTGGAACTTAGACAGCAAAACAGAGGTTTCTTTTGCCTCATGTAAGTGAGCACTGAAGTTCAGTCCTGAGCAGTTTCCTGCCTCTTCCTGACTATCTGCTGTTCTCTGTTAGCACAGGGGTTTTCTCACAGGTGTTACAGGCAGCTTTCCTACCCACCCATTACACCTGTTAAGATTGTAACAGCAGTGTTTGTGTACCTGCTTGGTTTTGGTGACTGAACAAACCACGCCAAGTGCACACAGTGCAATGTATCAGATTCTTCCATCACTTTGTTCACGTGGGGGTGATGTAGGGGCAGCTGAGCATGTCTGACACTCCATGTGAAGGGACAGGAAAGAGGGTTTGGACTTTTAAAATATAATTTTTGAAGCTATTTCAGATCTTCTTTTTGAATTTATGCATTTATGAATTTTGTGGTCAGTTCTCTTTCTTCTCCCTTCAGAACTAGTAAGTACCGTGTAACTAAAAAAATATTGCAACTTGAAAGAGGAGATTCAGAGTAATATGGTTCCTGGAAAAGCATAGTAATGGGTAATGAAGAACTGCTTTTGTATCTGTTTTATCTTTCCAAGAATAACCAAAAAAGCACCCATCACATTTCTCAGGTAAACCAAATGCTGCATTTTGACTAGTGTATTCAAAATTATTATTTTCAATTTCTCCTAAATCACAAGCTTTTTTGGACACAGTTTTGTTTGAAAATAGAAAGGAAAACTTAGTCTCATGTGAAAATGAAGGCAAATACAAAATACGTGACTTGCAAAATCCTTATTTTATTTGTGCATGGATTTGTTTGCTCTTCTGGTTGGGGGAGGGGGTCAAAAGCAAGTTCTGCAGGGAAGTACAGAGTGTGTCTTTTGTGTGCCCGACCATAGCACTCTGTGGGAATGCAGATGATATTTAACTTCAGTTTTGATGATCTTCTGCCCAGAAAGCTGGTGGATGGGAACTGGGAACAGCAGCTGATGGAGCCATCAGCAAAGCTCAGAGCATCTGTGTGAGACTCTGATTTTTACCATCTCAGAATTTCTTGTGTTTTACTTTTGTACCTCCATTGACACAATTAACTGTACAGAGCTGTGAGATTCCTAGCAGGATTGGGGTTAGTGAGAGAGCCAGAGTGTTTCCTTGGGCATAAAACTGTGCTGTTGTGACTGCAAGATATCAGGATGGATGCTGGAGGGTTTCTGGTCAGCTGGGCTGTAGAAGAAGTTAGAGTATGAATGTGCACATCAAGGTGAGACCCTGTTGTTTGCAAAGGGAATTTACAACTTCATAACCTTGAGGGGGTTTGAATATCATGTGCTGGAGGAAGGGGTGGGAGTCTGAGAGAAAACCAGAGGCTGAAGACCTGTGGGAGGCCAGAAGGAAAAATGGAGGCTGAAAAAGAGTGGGAAATCAATAAGAAAAGTAGAAACCAAAAAGGAGTAGGAGGCTAAAATGATGTGGGAGGTCAGCAAGGAAAGTAGTGGCCAAGAAGTGGAGGCTGGAAAAGTTTGAGAGAGATAAATGTGTGGGAGACAGAAAAGGTTATGAGGCCAAAATAAGCCTGTATCATAGATCTGATTGATCTTATTTTGCTTTCCCTTTGGTCTCTGCATCCTCCCAGAGTAGTGGATCTACAGATTATTTTGCTAAAGAAAATTAAAGCTTGGCCTTATGAAACGTAGGGACAAATGCTCATTATCTTGGCTCTCATATTATTTCAGTTGGTGCTGAGTTTCAGCACTTACAATTCTGATTTCCAGCAGAAAGCATCTCTGTAAGTGCAGATGGGCCATGGTGCTTCCTGTTAAATGCTTCAGTTAAATACTAGCTACCTTAAAATACTGTCCTTTAAGATCACCTAAATGTGTCTCCTCAATCCACAGAAGAAACAGCACTCTCATGACTACTTATGCAGGGATTGGAGAAAGCTGGGAGCAATTTGGGATAATAGAAGGGATAATTTATGCACATTCATGAGGTATTTCTAAACCAGGTGTGTTAAAGTCCCTTAGAACATTTAAGAAAAACATGTGTTGACATAATGAAGAAGCACAATATCTTTTCTTTTTTGCCTGAAGTACTTAAAGAATACATGGGCCAGTGGTTATAGGCCATATTTGGGTAAAGCTTTCAGATGTTATTTGACTCAAGTATAAACTAATCTGATTGAGGTATTTGCGTCTCGATACAAGGAAGAAGCATAAAGGAAAGGAGAGCAAAAAGAAAAAGAGTCCAAGATGAGCTGCACTTCCTGGAGATTGCTGTAGACAGAGCAGGGGATGGCTGGTGCTGGGAGCCAGGGCTTCCCTGCTGCTCTGGCAGACTGGTCATGAGGCTCCATGTGAAGAGAAAGAGAGGAAGTGTTGCAAGAGATGTGGTGTTCTGTATGCAAAAAAACTTGCAGCGTGAAGGAGGCTGTTTGATCTCACTCTTCAAACTGAAACCTGACTGGTTGCCAAGTGTCTTGTTTCTGCTCTGAAGTTTCCGGATCTAGGTGGGGACAGGGGAGTTCCAACGGGTAAGCCTGAATGTGTTTCAAACTGGCAACTGCTGGCATCCAAACCACTTTTCTTAGCCCAGCTTGCACTGGGAGGAAAATTCCGCCGAGTGGTTCCGTGGTTCTGTGTAGGATGGGAATGTGAACTATGTCCAGGCTCACGTCCATGGAACTCCAAAGCCGCGCTCATGTAACTGTTTACTTTTTTCTGGAGGCTTCACTTAAGTTGGCTGTTTGTTGCTGAAGGCATTTTTTGCTGGAATGCTCCTTGTCTGCCATCTGAATAGGAAGCACCTGTGAAAGGATTTCGGTGCCACCTGAGTGGAAATACAGAGGGGAAGAAGATCAGTGTTACTACAGGGTGAGTGTACTCCTCTGGGAAGAAATCTTTGCCAAGCATTGTACAAGCAAGCTTTTACCTTCCAAGGAAAAATTCAGTTGGGACAAATCTTGCTTTTTATTTTGGATAGACTAGAAAGGTAAATTCTGGTATATAGGTCTAAAAATAGCTGTCAGCTTGGTACCTTGCTGCCTGTTTCAGGAGTGAACTTCTCTGGTTAATCTGTGTGCTGAACTCTCCAAAGTGCTTTTCAGGCCACACTTTCTGGCCTCAAACAAATTATCTTAATTGCAAACCACTTATCTGAACTGATGGGTAGTTAACACAAATGTGACACAGTGCTCCTTAGAGTAGAAAATCAATCAGTGTTTAGTGTGGGCTGGATTGAGATTTGTGGATTGATAGGGAGTGGGAAGGTTCATTTGGGTCAATAAATGGCACAGTGATGAGTGTGTGAAGTGAGCTGCCCCCCTCCTGTGTGCTTGCAATCAGAGTCCAGCAGCATCAGCCCTCATTTCTAAGGCACCTGCCAAAAAGTGTCAGTTGTTTGCAGTCTGGTTGAATAGCAGAGCAGTGTCTTAGCTCGGCATGTTTCTGCTGGCAGATCGGGTGTGACATGGATCCCCACATGTGTCAGGATAGGTAATTTATAGTGCTGCTTCCCTGCTCATGGAACACTGCAGCTGACAGGCTGTAGCCTCTGGTGGCATTCCTGGGCTTGTCCCTGAGGCTGCCGGGGGTGATACTTGTACGTGCATCACTCCCCAAGGTTTCCAGTGTTTGGAGGCACGTGTATGTGCTCAGGGGAGGGGATGAAACAAGCAGCCAGAGAGTCTTAGAGCTTCATCCACGTCACTCTCCATGAAAAGCCCTTCCTTATGTGTCTGCCAGGAGGATGTATTCCCCCAGTATCTGAAATAAGCTTATACTGACATGAAGTTCTGTTTAGAATCATGGAATGGTTCAGGTTGGAAGGGACCTTAAAGATCATTTCTTTCCAACTACCCTGTCATGGGCAGGGGCACCTTCCACCAAACCGATTTAAATTGTTTTCATTAGTTCTCCACTCCCTGCCCCGTACCTGAAATAGTATCCATTTGACCCTTTGGTGAATGAATTGAAACAAAGTTGGGAGAACAATGATGAAGAAAAAAGTGTTTTCTGTTTGTTTAGTTCTTGAACTGTCTTGTCACAGACCTGGATGGATCTTAGTCCAAGTCCAGAGGAGGGAGAGGGCCGGGACAAGCACAGCTGGGATGGAGGATGAGCTGTATCACAGTAATATCAGCTGTCTGGGTCAACTGACAGCAGCCTGAGACTGCACTCTGGCACCTCAGAGGACACTTGCTGTGCTCTTTTCACCTTGGACAAGTGTCTGTAATGTGATGATGTGGGAATGATGGTTTGTGTAGCTGTTCTCTTCTTATGCTACCATGCTTTGATCCCTGAAGTCAGCGTCAATGAGAAGTCTGAGTTTGCTAGAAGGTTCTGCAGTCATACTGGGGGACTTTTGTGCTCAGATGTGTGGGCTGATTGGCACTAAAACCTCCCAGCATGTGGATGTGGAGCTAGGCCAGCTGTTTGGAACATAAATGGTAATTAGTTGTTTTCTAAATGTTGGCTTTATTAAGATTTACAAACAGAATACACGATCTCCACCCCACTGCTTGTACTGGGGATTCACAAGCTCCAACAGTTATCCTACAGCTAGAGCTCCTAAGTACAGGAACACCTGCCCATGGAGTGCCTGCATTGCTGTGCCCGTTAATGTGGGATCAGGTCAGGAAGAGAGGGGCACTGATAAATCCTACCAGGGTACACACACCTGGGCACTGAACCAGGAGAAGCTGGAGTCTGTTCTGCCTCTTGCCAAAACAGCACACAGAGTGTCCAGGGTCCAAAGTGGGGAGAAAAACCCAAGGCAGGGGTGTCCAGTTGGGCACTGATGTCAGAGTGTTTTTCTCTCTCTGGAGTAGATACACTCCTGCCCCTTCCCAGAGCGTTGCCACCTGTGGAAGGAGGTTGGGAGAGCCAGTGCACTGGGGGGCTGGAGGGAGGATGTAGGGATGCCCACTTTTGCCCTGCTCTTCACCAGCTGTAAAGGTTCAAAGGACTTCTGGGCCCTGTGGGACTCTGACAAGGTGTGTGTGTGTGTGGCAGCAGGACAAGGTTGCTGTGCTGTGTTATCTGAGCATGACGTGACTGACACAGGCAGGAAGGGTAAGGGAGAAGGAATTAATTTTGCTGCCAAAACCTTTCGTGCGAGAGGTTGGATCTGGGCTGTGAGCCCACTCTGGGCATACGTGCAGGTTCCTGCAATTTGTAGCTGCTGCTGTTGCTGTCACCACCAAGTAGTGGCACCCAAGTAAACAAAATTTAAGAATGCCATCCTGCAATGGAGACTTCAAGAGGCTATTTCTAGATGGAATTGAAGCTCCATGTGATTTAGTGAACTGCAGCCTCATTGTGAGGGTAAGAAGCAACCAAAAGTGGTTTGAACTGTAATTCTTTATTGTTGCTAATGCTATAGTGGGCAGCTGGATTAAACTGTTTTGGAGCTTTACTCCTTTTTGATACCATACCAGCACCCTGGGTAAAGAGGCTTCACAACCAGCTGTCACCCAGCAGGTGAGCTGGAGCAGCAGGGGCACTAATGGGTTAGCAATTGGATAAGTGAATTTTGGAATAGTGGGGTTCAGCCTTGTGGCTACCTGCATGTACCTACCTACTCCTGTGACCCATCAGCTGTTGCAGGAATTCACAGGAATGTGGAATTTGTCAGATCACCAGACAAGTGTGTGCTGCCTGTCACACACACCAGGAATCCTGAGAATGTGAAGGACTCTCAAATTCCAGTTCTTTATGCCCCTTCCCCTCCTCCTCTTGGGGCTAGTGGAAGCAGGAAAGGAGGTCAGGCTTGAAATACAAAGTCAAAGAAGAGGAATTTGTGGATGTATAGCAGATAACAACCATCAGTCACTGTACTTTGCCACTCCCACTCCCCCCTCCTTTGTGGAAAGTAGGATTAAAGCCAGCCACTCCACCCTGGCTGGCTGAGCCATACATCCAAGCACAAATGCCAGATTCTCTTCATTCCAGGCTGCTGACTTCAAGAAGGACTTGCTCTGACAAGCTGGAAATGAGGGCTGGCAGCTTCGTCTGCAACTCAAAGGCTTTATCTCTCTTAGACACTCTTCCTACCATTTCCCACAAATACTGCTCTGCTGGTAGGAGCTGTTGCACACAGAGGATCCATCAGGCACTTATGAATAAAGCCTTACCTTGTGTAACTCTCCTTAGAACAGGCGAGGAAGAACTCATAAAGCCATTGGCACTGGGCCCACAGCAGAGCTTGCTCTCCTTGTGCTTCAGCCTCATTATTTGGGGAGCGGTAGGAAGAGTCAGCTCAGCCTTTGATTCTCTTGTCCCCCTCCTAAGCACTGGTGTTCTTTGCTTCACAAAAATCCTACAGTCCAGCCTTCATCTCCCACTTGGAGCATTCCCATCAGCTGATAATGCGTCCATCTCCAGCTTCCACAGCATATTTCTACAGTTCATCACCTTGGCCTCTCTTTCCACCCTGGATTCCCACCTTCACTTCTTCCCCACTTCTCCACGGCGAGCACGAGTTCTTTGACTTCTAGGATTGTTCTGGCTGCACCAGCAGCTGCTGTTTCCCTGATGTTGCCTCCCAGCATTGTTGCTTCACTGCTGCCTCTGCTCCCTGATGGATGCCAACTGTGTCCACCTGTTCGGGTTGTTCAGCATGTGTTTTAAGCTGCCTGCTTCTGCTGCATATGCAGTCCTGCACTTGGAATATTCATACTCCCTGACCTATCTCAATCAGTTGATGAACTCAGCCTTCAATAAATGCTTTCCCAGAGTGAAACCTGTTTCAGAGATGTAAAAATGGTTCTAGAGAGCATTCTGTGCTAGCAAGTGCAAGATGGCCAAGCTCTTCTTTGATTGCTGTTTTTGTTTCAGAATTAGAGCAAGTACATTTTTACATTTGCATAAAATATTTAACATGTGAAATTGAGATAACTTTAAGCTTGATGCAGTAAGGTGTGCACCCTGTTATAAAAACTTATCATAAATCAAATTTGAGTACTCATTATGGTTGTGACATGATTTCTGCTTAAAAGGGTATCTTTGATATCATCATCATATTGCTTCAGAAGCAGCTTGCCAGTGTTATTTTAGGTTGTGGAGGGTGTGTGCATGTCTGTAGTTTCTAAAAACCATAAGAACAGTGTCAGATGTCTGCCCAGTACTTCACAGATTTCACAACTGGCTGTTAGTAGACAAAACGTTTTTTGTCTGATTTTTGGGTGAGGGCTGTTATCACAGGGCCTTGACTTACAGCCCTGTAACTAACCATGTTGAGCAGAAAAGGGATGCCACTATTCTCAGCTCCTAAAGCTCTCTCCTGACCATGGGCCTGTGCTTTTTGGATATTGTGTGAGAAAAGATTGGTGAAACAGAAGCCCCAATTTCCCTTTATCAAGGTTAATACATGCCCAGAACTCCAGAGCAGCGATATAGGAGAATTAGAGTCAGTGTTGTTGCAGTGAGGATTTTGAACAAGAAGCCTCATGAAATACCCAAAGCATTTAACCACTGTGTTTTATTCATCCTGGAGCAAGTGTAATTTAAAGTGACACCTCTATAATTGATGAAGTATCTTTTTACCATTTGTTTAATTACCAGTTTCAGTGTCTAGAAAGCAGCGGATCAATAATTTACAGTGATGAGCTTCCCTGTGTCTCTCTTCTTCTACTTCAGCCGTACAAACAACAGCTCCTGAAACAAACCCTCAAGTTCTGGTGCTTTTCTTTAGGTGATATAAAAGAGCTTAACCTGTTTTCTTGCCACAGGTGCACTCCAACACAAGTGAAGCTGATGGCAGAGCTCACACTGACCTCAGCAAGGCAGGGATAATCTAGGGTTTGCCCTGCATAGTGGATGAGCTCTCAGCTTTTTGCAGCTTCTCTCATTGTTGTGGAGTGATAAAGGCTGGGCTCATGTTGTAGCTGTAACAGAGAATGATGCTGCCCTGGCAATATGAGTTGTTAGAACAGAAAATTTAAGCAAAGGAACCTGCTGTCTGTGGTTTGTATGTATTTCTTACATTATAGGGTTTGATACCATGTGTTGGCTTTTGTATGAGATGTACCTATTCTTGAGACTCTTGGACACTTCTTTAAGGTTGGATCTCAGGTTCTGTCACGGTCCTGCAGCACTTGATCTCCCCAAGGGGACCCACAGAAACTATACCTGTCAAATCAGAGGAAAGAAAGTGTTTCCTTCCCAGTGGGATGAGCCTTCTGACAGTTCTTGTTGTGGTCCTGGCTCCTCACACACCACCAGAAG
The DNA here is from genome assembly GCF_003945725.1 of Corapipo altera. Lineage (NCBI taxonomy): Eukaryota > Metazoa > Chordata > Aves > Passeriformes > Pipridae > Corapipo > Corapipo altera. The sequence goes on from NW_020884999.1 coordinate 470,539, forward strand.
AGAAGATCTAAAGATACGCAATTTCCATGAGATCTCCAAATCCATGCATTTCTAGCAGGATGTGCCCTTTTGTGGAAAGGACTCCCACCTACTCAATACCTTTTGGGTTTTTTTTGAGGATGTGCTCTTTATCTGCATCAGCACAAGTGGATGCTTTCCTGTCTCTGACTCTTAAGGGTGCCAGTCTTCATCTTCTGATGGAGAACAGGATGCTGTGGGACAGTTGGTGTTTCTGGTAATGTCACCACTGTCAGTTCTTTCAGGATCTCTCATTTGAGTTGGAGATCACAGCCCAGAAGCTTTTGCTTAAATAGTAGATGTAAAGGGCCACGAGGAAGACTCCTCGGCCTGGGACCACCTATTGTGTGCCTCAGCAGGGTTTGTGTAGTTTTGAACCACCCAATGCAGGAGTATGAGTAAATCAGACAGAGAAAGAAAAAGGATTTGGACCTAACCACAGCTGGGGAAGGAATGTTTCCATTCTCTGCATCGCCCATGTTTATCCAGATGTGGAACGTGCGTTCCTGAGAACCACAAAGGGATGGACTCCCTAATTATTCTGTAGTGTCTTTGTTTCTGATTAAGTCTATGTTGCTGATAATGCAGAAAGTCTTGAAAATGCAATGAGAAGGACAAGGAAGTTCTCCCGAGTGAGCAGGGGGCTGAAACTCTTCCTTGGACATGAGCTATTCCTTACAGTCCAAAGGGTGCTAAGCTGCAAGCCAGTGGTTTATTTATTTATTTATTTATAACATCAATGTTATTACTACTTCTTTTACTTTAAAAAAGAAATTGATTTAATGTAGTTTTGACTCAATAGGAATATAAATTTTTAAACTGTTGGAAAACAATATTCTGGATTGTTTGATGAGTGCCAGCTGATGCAGGTGGATGTGGGATATCCTTCTGAGATGCTGGCTGTATTTTCCAGGCAACCTGGAATATTTTTGCCAACGTGATGGCAACTCATCATTCCCTGTGTACTGTTAAGTGATGATATATCTATTTTAGGGTAAAAATGTCTTTATGAAAGCGTCGAAGACCGTTCGCTGTGGGCTCTTTGGGGTGCTGTCAGAGCGGTCAGAAGGAGATTACCTCACACAATACCCTTCATCTGGTGGCTTTTCCCCTCCTTTTCAGCAGCAGCAGGACAGGCAGGGGAAAGGGAAGCAGCTCAGACATCAGCTGCAATATCATCTGCCCACGTGCTCCGGGCGGTCGCCAGCCCTGGAGCCTGACACGCTGCCAGGGCCAGGCTGCACTGCCTGCCTGCTTCCCTCTCCTCTGCTTTTGGAAACTGCTCAGCCCCTTTCTTTTAGCATAATCTGGAACTTCTTTAGATCCCTGAATATATTTATTTTGGGTTCATGATCTAGTTTTACTCCAGACTGTTGATGAAACTCGCCCCTTAAACTTTTCGTAGGGGACTCATGCCATCACAATAAATGTAAAATGCTCTTTGTTCCCTTACAAAGAAGGGTTTGAAAGAAGTTCAGTATCATGTGTGCCCCTAATAGTTTTATTAGAACTTATTTATAACTTTTCACTGTCCCAAAATAACTGCCTGCCTTGGGCCTCAGGCCAGTAAAATCAGTTTGGGACAGAGTCAAAAAGAAAAAAGTGGTGGAAGTACAAACTGTGCCTGTAAACTCTTCACTTATAAATCATCAAATTAAAAACTGCTCCACTTGTTTGAATGTCTAAAGCATTGAAAATGCCTTTTTTTCTGGACTCACAGAACTTGCCTCTACTTAGTAACTTGTAGTTTGCTTACAGCACTGCTACGTTTGCATTAAAAAAGGGTCACACCCAGAAGGAAAATAAGAACTTGTTACTCCCAGGTATCACCAACTCCTGGCATCAGGATGGAGTGTTGCAAGAATACTTGCAGATTGCTGTTTCTTAAGGAACCTACAGATATTACATGGAACAACCTATGAGAGATGCAATTGTACCAATACAAAAAATTGCTCATAGCACCATTTCCCTAAATTTCGGGTACAGATCACTCTGAAATATCACAGAAATTATGATATGTACATCTTCATCCTACTATAAACTCTCCATGCTAGGGATTTGGCTATTACAGTAACAGGAGTGGGGAGTAGGATTAGTTAGTTTTTGGGGCGTCACTCATGTACAAACTATTTCATAAAAAACTCTCAGAATTTAAGGAAATATGTTCCATATGTGATCCTCTTTCCCATGCTTTTCAGGAAAGTTTGAATCATTTGACCTTTATTTTTCTGACATTGGAAGCTTGAATATCCTCATAAAATCTAGATATTACCTCTGTTCCAGTCTCCATATAATAGAAAATTCATGGGTTTGACAATAAACTAGGAGTTCACAGTAGCTTTATTCAGGCTTGGCGAAAAGGAAAAGCTTCACATTGACTAAAAGAAACAAGTTTATTTGGCTATTTTGGAGGGAGATATTTCCTTTTTCAACTGTTTTTCACAGTACCAATGATCTGGGTTTGGGTGTAGTTTGTTTTAATACAACACTGCATTGCTGAAAGTTGTCCATTAAAAGAGAAAAGGGCAGCATAGGACAAGTCAGTCAAATTTAGTTGTTTCCTATAAAGCAATCTGATATAGTAGGTAAATTGGGTATTTGGAGCTCTGTAAAATGATGTGTGTTGGCACAATTAAGAATAATGTCATTCAGGTGACCTTCCCTAGGTTTTGGATTTAACCCACTAAAGAAATTAAAGTAACTTAAACTTACTGTTTTAGTGTCAGCAGTTTTAAACATACAATTCCTATATTTAGAGGAGAATGTTGCAATCATCAGTGATGGCACAGGGGAGACTTGGGATCCTGACAGTACCTCAGTAGGGGTGGTTGAACTCTGCTTCCAGGCTGCCAGTCTCATACCTGCGATTCTTCTCACTTTTTAAAGCCAAGACAAATATCTTATTTCTCCTGGAGCAGATTTTGAAACTAAACAAACAACTTAGTGACTGCATCCTTGGAGTTGGGATGAAAAATAAATAGAGAAGGCAGCAAGTGTTTAGATCCAGGCTTAAAGCTGAGGCTTCATACTGACTTAAATCTACAGGGAGCTAGTTCCCAAAAATGTTTTTTTTTCCTAAATTTAACTTTCAGATGCCACTGACCACAAGCCATACCAGCACAGGCCATCCTTCTGAATTGCTTTATAATTGTTATGGAGTGACTGTTACATGAGACCAGAGGCATAAGAGTATTTGATATAAGCGCTTTCTTGTAGTTGTTTTTCTCTAAGAGTCACAACCGTTTGTTTTTACTGGTTCTGAAAAAAAACCCCTGCATGTTGCCTGCACTTGTTTTCCCCCTCGTTGTGCAGTCAAGGATGTGAAGTCTTTAACAGGACAAAAATTAAAGGTCAGTTTAAAAATCTTCAGAAATCAAGATGTCCCTAAAGATAAGTCCAACGTGAAACATCCTCTTGGCACAGAACTGCTACATGCCCTGGAAAGCTTAACACACCCTTGAGTGCACACCCTTTTTTGGCCAGGTATTGTGGGGACAAGGGCCAGGTGTGAAGACCATACCTGAGAGCCTGGTTACACTGGAGCAATCCTGTGGAACAGTGGAGGGAATTGGAAATCTCAGCCGTGCTCTCCTGGGGACTGTAAAGCGCCCGATGCTGAGATGTAGAGAGTGCTCTGCTGTCAGGCTCTGCTTTACTGTCTCATCAATGAGCCTTTCATAAGGGCAGCCTGGGCTGTCTTTTTAAGGCTCTCAGCCTAACTTTGCTGTAGCAAAGTGACCATTGCAGCTCAAGGAGGTCTCACCAGCTGACAGGAAAATGTTGGCTGGGATTTGTCCTCACGTTCCACTAGGAGCTGTGTTTGGAGACAGACGTAGGATGTAGCAGGGCTACAGATACAAAATTGTTTGTACATTTTGTCATAAACATCTCTTGCTGTCGGGGGGGAAAAAAAAAGTCTGGGTGATAAATCTGTCTAGCAATTTATATTGTGCTCATTTCCGTGGCAGCTCTGGGACTGTGTCAGACTGTGTTTGCTCAGCAAGTGTCCCTGCACTGGGAGCTCAGAGCTCCTGGCCTTTTCCAAAGACAAAGCAGAGATGGAAAGATACCCCTCACTGGGGATCACAGGGAAACATTCCAGTTCCATCCCTTTATCCAAACCAGGCCTTTGTGAGCATCGTTGTAGGAACTCCCTTTCATTTGTATAAGAAGGAGGAAAGTCTGTCTTTAACTGGGCTTGCAGGTTTTGCTGAAGGGATGGTGAAAACTGTGTGTTGGAACTACAGCTTAACACAGGTCCCTCTTGGCAGCCTGCTGGGACATTCACAGCTGCTCTGTGCAACTCTTTGCTGCTGAAACTGTTGGCCTGCAAGACATGAACACCTACGGTTATATGGGAACGCTTGGAAAATGAAGTTCAATGACTCTTTCCACAGGTGCCCAATATCTTCACAGTCCAGTTCACAAAATGCAGCAGCAAACCATTGTGCCCCTTGGAGCTCTTGCCCAGGAAGGGGAGCTGTCAGCCTGCCTTCTGCATTGGCACTGCCCATGTCATGCTTCAGGATGTGGCTGTGTCTTTTCCTGCCCTTTCCATGTCAGACGTGCTCAGCCTTGCTTTGCAGGTGTTGTTTTGTAGATTTAAAAGTCTGTCTTTTTTGTGCCGTGAAAAACAGCAAGGGCACGACAGAAGAAGGACATAAGGACACAGCAGCTCTAATTTGTACATTTAGTTTCTATTTTGGGCTGTGGGAGAGGACTCTGCTCAGCAGAGGAGTCACAGGTTAAATGCTGTCCCTCTCTGTGGAGGGGAGCCCTGGGTCACCCTGTGTGAGGAGCCCTGCTCTGCCCCTTCTGTCCCTCCTCAACACTCCTGTCCATCCTTCTCTTCCAGACTGCAAACAGTTTAGTGCTGATCTGGCCTTATATAGTAATTTCCTATTATTAGAAACATTTCCTTGGGATCTTGCTCGGGGAGTAGCAGAGGGAAATCCTGTTTCCTCCATCTAACATGCAGGCAAAGCACCAGTGTTCACTCTTTCCTTATCTAGTGTGCATGGAACAAGAAGTTTTTGTTATGATATGCTTTCCAGTCTTAAGCCCTTTCTAACACTGAGCCTCTTTTCAGAAACGCAGGAAAAGAAATGAGAAGGAATAGGAACTGTCAGTCACCAGTGTGAGCTGTAAAGTGTTGTCTACAGCTTGTATGTTCCCTGTTCTTTTACATCGTCTTTTTCTCACTCAGGTTTCCTTGTCTAATGCTTTGGAAAACCAATTCTCTTTTCATGTTGTTTTGTGTGAAAAGTGGTGTGCTAGGAGATTTCACCTGAGTGTGCCAGGGATGGCAGAGAGCCAGTGGCTGTGTTAAAAAACAAGGAACAGCTTTTAATTAAGGAGGGAGAAGGGTTTGTTCTGCGTGCAACGAGGACGTGTTTTGAAAGGCGAGGTTGGTCACTGAAAGCACAGAGATATGCACAGGCTTTGAACACTTAATTTTTCCTGTGAAAACATTTTTTCCCCTTAAAAGGAAGATGTAGGTCCTGCCACTGGGAGTGACTGTTTGGAAAGTCAGTCGGGAGGAATGCACATGAGCTGAACTGAGTCAGGCTGTTTGTATTAACAGCTCCCTCCTAGCTGCTCTTGGTGCTCTTGCCACAGACACTGCAGGGGAGCTGCTTAAAATGATCCTATCAAAGCACGGGCAGAGCAATCAGAGGGAATTAACTGTTGTTTTTAAACTTTGCTATTGAAGTTAGTGCAACAATTACTGTTGGAATCAGGATGGGCAGAGTGTGTTTGTAAAATCAGCTGAAGAGGCGACCGGTCTCACAGCCCCATAAAACACCGACGGAGCCGTAACACGCGTGAGCAGGAGCAGCCACAGGCATGAGACAAACTGGCATCACATTAAGGGCATCTGGCAATTATAAAGTGGGACTTTGTTCTGATGGTCACTGTCAAAGCCAGTCATCCCTTTCTGTTTCACTGGTTCAGCAGAAAGCAACAACAAGGAAAATTTATCTTAATTTGTTAGATTAACCCAGTTTCTGTTTTCGCTCACGTCACAGACCCAGAATTATTGTGTGTGTGCGGGAGCCATAACTAAATACGAGCCCTGCGTATGTGCCTTTTAATCTGCTGCTTCTCAAACACATCCATCACCAGGAGCATCAAAACAGTGGACAGCCCTTGCAGAGAAAACGTAGGAATCCAAGGAGAGGTGTGCATCTCCAGCTTCGTTTTTTGTAGTATTCCTTTTTTGTTATTTATTTGCGAAGGACTGTGCTTGGGAAGAAAAGACGTTGAGTGTTCTCACTGTCGAAGCTTCCTCGGAACAAACAAAACCAGTATTGACAGTTTTAGGCATTATAAAAGCATAAATTAGAATCCAAAATAATAATCTAAATATTCTTTGTCTTCTGGTTTTTGAACCCTTTTGGCCACACCTCACGTATTTTTAAGGTTTTGCCTGTAATCCTGCAAACACAGTCACACAGAATCGGAAAATTCAGTCATGGAGTTTGCAGTAAAATTGAGGAACTTTCACCATCTTGAAACACCTTTTGAGTGAGTATAATGGACTTTTGATTTAACCTTTCTAGGTGTGCGGTTTCATAACTGGCCAGGAATGTTGTGTCTCCAGGGACCAATGTCCTGTGTTCAAACTTGTGTTCCTGACTACTTGGTTGGAGCACAGCTGGCTGCTCTCCATGTGGGGAAAGAGGAGATGCATTAATCCAGACAAAAACAAGGTAGAAAACAGACAATTCTTAGCAGAACTAATGGTAAGGGGAGGAGGTTCTGCCTTGCTATCAAGGCTGTTACAATATTTAGCACTGGCTCTTTGGCAGGGCATTGATTTATCCAGTTATCCTGCAGTCACATGTTCATTCTCTGCTGGAACAGGGCTTTTTTCCTAAGCAGTGGGACAAATGTCCTTCAGAATCTTCAGTTTCTTCTATAGGGTGTCTTAGGAATGTGAGGCATTTTAATCAGTTTTGGATCAGTGTAATCTGGACAGCAGGACATGGGTGACAGGTTAAGTTTCTATTTTTTGGTGAAGATGTTCCTCTGACCTGTGAGAGGAAGGGCTCTCGAATTCCTGGCCTGTTTAGGGTGGTTTCTTTCCCATGGTATCTTTGCCAAGTGCTTTCTAATTATGGAATGCGTGTTATTCTGTAGTTCTTTTGCAAGGCAGAAATAATGAATATTATAAAAATCCAGAAAAAAAAAGGCTGAGAGATGAACTTGACATCTTTTGCTTTTGGAATAATGTAGATGTGATCCATGTCGATTTTTGAGTAGCGTGAACCCAAGCCAGCATCTTGTACCTCCAGATTTCTATTGTGCAGTGGAATCTGCACAGCACAGGGGAAGACTGGTTTGTTGATGTTGGTTTCACGAGGCCAAACTCTTGTTTTATTTGTCAGCAGAGCCACTGCTTGCGGGTGTAGCTCAGCAAGTCCCGCTCGGCTCTGGGAGCCTGTCGGAGCAGGGCTGACAGGAAAGGTTTCCAGTCCCCTTGCTTTGAATGTGAAATTGTATGCAGGGAATCAGCTGCTTATCAGCACCGAGCAGAGCAATCCCAGTGCTCTGATCCAGGGTTTATATGAGTCACTTCTAACTGGTGAGGCCTGGAAAACTTGATTCATACCTCTGCCTGTAGTTGCCTGTTGTAGTGATCCAGACCTTGCCAGCCATCCTCAGCAGAAATCACAGACAAGGGCTGGGCTCTGCTGCTGGAAAGGAAGAGTCTAGTTTTATCACCTTAATAATCCAGGATCAAGATCTTTTGAAGTAAAATTATGCTGGTTATCTCTGCTTTCCAACTATTTTTTCCCCTCCTAATTTAGGCTAACCCACATGGAGGAGTGTTTTCCTCGCCAGCAAAAATTGGGCAGTGGTTTGACTGCAGAAAAAAGCATTTTGAGTAAAGGTCTTGCCAGTGAATAAATAAATAAAAGGGTTTTCCTGCATTAACAAAAAAAAAAGCCAGGGGAAATGTGTAAAAAATGTACTTCTAAATATTGGGCTGTTGTATATTCTTTTCTTATGTGGCATTTCAGTGATGTGTTCTGAGAAGTGTTAGGAGATGTAAATTAGGGGAAAGGAAGTTGCTTACATGAAGATAACTCTGCTAATACTTGAAATTGCAACAGGACTTTTACTGACTGTTTGGCTACAACTAGATGGATTTGAGGAGTGATGGTGGAGCACTGATATTCTCCTCCTGAAGTTTTAGAGCCACCAGGCTACAACTTTAATTATACCTGGAAAACTCCTGGCTCGGGGCTCACCGTTATGATTCAGTAATGGCTGATGTGGCTCAGTTTGGGAAATACAGCTTATATTGCCTTTGATCTTACCTGTGCTCCTGCACTGAGATGGGCTTGGAGTATTATTATCCATTTCCTTCAGTGTTCTCACAGACCAAAGCTAAACCCACCTCTGAAATGTGTCCTGAGGCTGCCTCTGTTAATAACTCACCCAACTGATTGATGATAAGGGAATAAAAATCCTGCCAAACTGTTGTTGTGCAAGCACTGAGAGGTCCTGTGAAGGATTTTCAAAATGGAGTGTGGTGAGGGCAGAGGAGCTGGTGGCTCCCCAGCGCTCCCAGAAGCCAAACTCCATCACAAATCCCTGGCACATTGTGCCTGTGCCGAGTGACACCCACGGCAGCAGCGCGGGATCTCTGGGATCGATGCCTTGGGCCAGAGCTAATTAGAGGGGAGTGCAACACCCAACCACTGACAACATCTGCTACGTGTGCTCGGTTTTAAATAGCCTCCTGTGTGAGTAGTGGCCGTGCATGGCCCTATAGTGCTTTGCTTGGAAGCTTTTTAGCTTTTTGCCTTAAGTCTTTTTACTTTAGAGCTCGACTTTACCCTTTCTGTAACAGAACTTGAACAGGATGCATTTTGATAAGAAGGAGAACAAACAAACAAAACTCCTTTTAAGCAGAGCTGACTGCAGGTGGTGCCAGTCATGAAACATCAGCAGTTAAACTTGGGAATCATTTCATGGCTCTGCCTGTTCAGTGGTTAGAGAATCTGCCTGTGAACTACATGGAACACCTGAAGGGTGGTACCCTTTGACTGGGCTTTGTAACAGATCTATAGCTTTATTTGCTACACTTGTAATTCATTTTACTATGACTACGTAGCTTAGTCCATTGAGGAACAAAATAATTAATAGAATCATAGAATAATTTTAGGTTGGAAGGGACCTGTGGAGATCTCTGGTCCAACTCCACTTCCAAGCAGAGCCAATTTAGATCAGGTTGCTCAGGCATTGTCTGGTTGAGTCTTAAATATCTCCAAGGATGGAGTTTCACAACTTCCTGGGCCCCCTGTTCCAGTATTTGACAACATTCACTGGGAAAAAAATTTCCCAATAACTCATTGGAATTTCCCTTCTTCCAGCTTATGTCCGTTGTCTCTTGTTTCACTTTCCACCTAATGCCAGCAAGGGTTGTATATACAGTATTTTTGTCAGAATGCCCATATCTCTGAAGGGGTAGGGTGGGGTTTTTCACACTCTTGGTGTAGCTGTGGCCATAAGTAATTTTGTGTGAGACCAAACTGATGGGCTCAGAGACAGCAAAATGTGCTACTTGTGTTTGCAAGGGCTGGGGACTGAGGGCAGCAGTGGCTGGAGTGTGTCCTACGAGAAGGGTCTTACTTGATAATGTGAGTTATTTTGAGATGGGGACCTCAAGGACTTCCATACACAGCGTGTGGTGTTTGGGGGTGGATGCCTCAAAATGAATCTGGAATAAATTACTGCTGAGCCATTATGCTAAAGCCAGGCTGGACAGGCCTTGGAGCAACCTGGTCTGGTGGAAGGTGTCCCTGCCCATGGCAGGGAATTGGAATGAGGTGATCTTTAATGTTCCTTCCAAACCAAACCATTCTGTGATTCTAAGCCCTTACAAGGCCTGACAAGGCAAAATACATCTTACCCTGGACGCTCTGTGATCCTTTGATTTGCTGAGAGAGTGATTACAAGCATAATTTTAAGTCCAGGGGTTTTGCTGTGGTTGGGGTGAGTTGGGGATGGGGTGGAGAGCCCTCTCCATGCTGCTGTTTCAGTACAATGACTTGCTGTACCCGAGCATATCCTGTCTGTTTGCCGTGGTCTGTGTGCTGGGCTCTGCACCTGGTTTTCCAGCGCCTGTGATTACTTTTCTTTCCGTTTTTCCCTGTCATTGGGCAGCGGGAACTCCGCAGGCAGAGCACAGCTGACTTTTCTTGGACTGCCTCTCACGGTGTGTGCACGTCGGTCTCTCCTCATTGGGAGGGGAGGAGAGTTCTTCCCCTTCTCCTTGGAAAACGCCCTCTCCAGGATGCTCCAGTAGGAGCTGGTGGGAGGGAGGGAGTTCTGACTGCACCGAAAATGTCATGAAAAAAAAAAAAAGGCAACTGACAGAAGAGAGAACTTGTCCTCAGATTGCTGCTTTTTGCAGCAGCGTAAACTGAGTGTCTGCAAGTGCTGCGGGAGCTGCAGGAGGCAAAAATGAAGTTCAGAGGCGGGGTAAGATTTATTTAACTCTTCTGGTGGCTTCACAGTTTTCAGATGTGGGTCTGCTCTGAGAAGAAGGGGGAGATACATTTTCGGGGTTTCGGGACGTAAGTGAAATGCTTCAGCCTGCTTTGCAAAAGACCCCTTCACTGGAAAGTTATGTGAAAGGGGGTGAAATGGGATAAAAATGCCAGGAAATACCTGCTTGGAGGAGGAAGCCAAGGTGGGAGTTGAGAAGGTGGGAAGAGAGGGGGAATGTTGTGCTCTTAGCTAGGAGAGAAGAAAGGGTGGAGCTTTTTCTTGGGTGGAAGGGGTACGAGGATGGGAAGGTACCATCCAAGGGTTGGGCTCTGCTCCTGCCCTGCCCAGGGACCTGGGCTTCTGTCTCTGTGACTGCCATCCTAGGGAATGGCAGGAAGTACCTGCTTAAGGACTCACTGCTGCTCAGTTCCTCCAGGAATTTACTTTAGGAAAACTTTGTCCATATTTTAGCAGCAACCAGAACGCCTGGCTCTGTGCACTGCATCTGCTGCAGCAGGACAGCCCTGGGAGCTTGGGAAAATGAGTTTGTGGCAAAAGACTGAGAGGACTAGGATTGTTACCTGGAAAAAGAGATGAGTAGGAGAGGAAGAAAAGAACCCACATATCCAGCAGTGCCACAGAGAAAGCAGCTTGTGAGCTCCCTTTTCTGTGTTGTAGCTTAGGAAGAGGGACATTCAGTTAAGTTAAAAGTTGCCAAAGAGATGCAAAGATTATTTTCATACAATGTATAATTGGTCCACGGAATTCACTGACTGTGGAAGATGTTGAGGTCAAGAATGAGGGAATGTTACAAAAAAGTGTGTGGGCTTTTTGACTGCTCAAGGCTTTAATTTGTAAACTTACCAAATTTAGGAAGAGAAAGACTGAAAGCATCACGTCTGTAGATTTAAGCAATTCTCTGTTGAAGGCGAGTTAGCATGGGGCTGGAATATCCCATACCTGCTCCATCCAGAGATCCTTGCATGTTCTCCTGCATAGTCTGGTGTTGACCACCACCTTGAGAAAAGGGTCTTAGTAATGAAGGGAAGGGGGCAGAGCTGTTGGAGGACCTGCTGAGTCCCTCCATGCAACAGCACATCCAGAGGTGGAGATGACAGGGATTGAGAGGCCTGTGCTTGGATTTCTATTGGCAAGGGGGATGCTGGAGGCAGGAAACCTCTGTACAGCTGTGGGCATGGAGAAAGGTTGTCAGATGTGATAGGTGAGAGTGTGATAGGCAGAGATGTTGTCTGGGGTGGTGCTTGATGTTCTCTGAGAGAACATGTGGGTGTGGAAGTGCCCTTCACATGCCCTGGGAATGCACGGGAGTGCTTGTTCTGTTTGGAAAGTTTTACTGTCTTTGAAAGACATTGTGGTCTGAAATGGTTGTGTGGGGTGTGTGAAATCCAGTAGGGAAGGGGGGAGGGCAGAGTACTGCAAGAGTAATGGGGTGAGCCCTGTGGTGTGGGCAGTGAGGGACCAAGGGGAGTGCGGCAGTGACCGGAGCAGGGAACAGGGGTGCAGGGGGTACCCCGTTGATGCAAGGGGCACATCCATCCCCTGGCTCTTATCTGTGGGATGGCATCTGAGTTGCTGCCCCCACTCACCTGCTCACTCTGATCAGCATCAAAACTCACTTGCAAGGGCAGTGAGCTGAGGTTTTGCCTTTTTTTTTAATGCTGTTTGTCTTCTGAAGCTGCTGTGGGATGCACAGGCCTGTGGTCACAGGTAGTACTGCCAAGCAAACTGTCAGCAGCAACATCTTGTAACCAGCAGCAGCTTGTGTCCTCTGCTCAGGAGCAAAAATGTCAGCTCCCTAAATATAGAAATTCAGTGTATTTACTTTTCCAGCCCCGGTGATCTTTCTGGTTTGCCCTCGTTCATTTTTCGTACTGCTGTTTTATATTTAGCCTGTTGATTGAAATATCAACCTTTCCCCTCTTAGAGATAAACATTTTTCCTCTCCTTCAAATCAGTTCTTATAACTACCTTTTCCTTTTCACTGCTAATTGCTTCTCTTCCTACCTTATCCCCCTGCAAAGTAAAATGTAGAAAATATAATTATGTTATTAACATTGGACAAATGATATCACCTGCTTACCATGCATATCTCCGTGGCTTTGTTTTGTTTCTGGCCCATCATAATTTGCACTTTTAATTTCCTTTGGAGCTTCTTAGATGTATTCTTACTATTCTAAATCTTGCAGATGTCAAATGTCATTGATTAATGTATTGAGTCACAATTAATTACAGCAACGTCTGCACCCACCATTACTGTTTTTCTAAAGATTAATTTTTGCATTCACAGTTGTAACTCATGTCCTACCTGCATTTGATAAATACTTAAAATGATTCCTACAATGTGATCCATTGCTCATATTTCCTATTCTGCTTTGCATTTTAGGGTGAGAGATTAAATGACTCTGTAGGTTGGAAAGTGAGGGAGGCAGAACTTTAACTTTGAGGTAGTTTGCTATTGAGGATATAACAAATCTTTGTGAGAGCAGAATAAACTGGCTCTCCCTGTATTTCCAATTATTTTAGGTTTTAAAGTGTTTCAATTTGTCCCTACTTAAAATATGGAGGACTTCAAAATAATTACAAGAATTAGTCAAGGATGTAGCGTTTCTATTTCTTTGATACAATTTTTGAATTGTGTATCCCATAGTTAAATTCTTCCAACATCTGGTTTAGGATGGGAAGGGAAGTATCAGGGAGGGAGAACCAGGTTCTGAGTATGGCAAGTGCTCCCTGACTCCAGACATTCCATTGTTGGTGATGTATTGCTCTAAAACAAGTAAAACTAAAATGTTATTCTGCTATAAATGGTCCTTGAGTGGCAGCTGCTGACATGGTAACTTTTTTTGCAAGTTAAAGTTGTTTCCTTTAACTCTACTGGTCTGTGTTATCAGAGTCATTACCTGGTTTTGATCCCAATCCCTCTGACAGTTCTGATTTTCTCAGGCTGTCTTTTGGGAAATCAGTTAAAAAGCAAAATAAAACATTTCCTTTTGTTATTTATTTTTTCCAACTAAACAAGCCAAACATGTGTCATATAAATAATTAGCTCAGTTCAGGTGGCTTCAGAACGGGCAGACAAATCCATGTGGTTGGTTTTATGGGAGAGCCGGAGCTGCCTCTCTGGGAACCTTCTTTCCCACCCAGCTGTTGACTAACAGAGTTGGTTGTGTCCAAAATGTGCAGCTGATTTTCAGTGTGGCAGGAGGAAGGAGGGTCCTAAGTGGCTGCACTTCAGTCTGTCAGGGATTTGCTGGCAGACAAGTGCTTGACTCAGATCCCTTGGTTCCGGTCCACCTCCGTTGTCTTCATTATTGCTTTTTCCATGCAGAGGGAAAGGGGAGCTATCCCATTCTGCACCTCGGGAATTGAGGCCCTGGATAAAACAGTTGATTTCTGTCTGCTCTGCTGTCTAGCCCAGGCTGTGTCCAAACCCTTTCCTGGGCTGTAGAGTGGAGTAGAAATCAAAGGAATTTTCTTTCCTTCCTGCAGCTTTGGCATGACAGTGAAGAATGTCAGACTATCCAGGAGACAAATGTTTTTTAACTGCCACCTCCCCACAAGGAGTTCGTTCTTGGTTCAGACTTGTATTGTCTTCCAGAATCTAATCTGAATTTCCCTTCCCACTCACATTTGGTTCTTGCCTGTTCTTCCGTTCCCGGCTTTGTAACTATTTCTGGAACCTGCAGATCAATCATCTTTCACTTGATACCAAGATAAAGGTGCCTCTTTCCATATGGCACCAGCTTCCTGTGGTTATTTAAGTGCAAGTCTCCTAATGGATACAATCTAACCTGTAAAAATCCATTGCCAGAAGAAAATGTTAAAAAGATACATTTTTAGATGTTGAAGCAGAAATCCTGTTTGCGTTGGGACTTTTCTTTCTAATTATGGAATTTCCCTCCTCCATCCAAAACCATTCACTTTGAGAACTCCAGGTGTTTTCATGTGCATCACTCACGGATGCTCCAGGAAGGAGAGGGAGTTGCTGGTGCTCCAGGTGCTGCCTGTTCTCTCAGTGGTCAGCATTGCTTGTGTGTCTGGAATTGCTGTGCCAACATGGACCACTCAGGTACCCCTCTGGGAATGAGTCCTTCTTATACCTGTTGAACTGGATGTTCCATGGCCATGGACCAGCTGATGGACAAAGCCACGGGGAACTTCTTGCTCTGTTCACATCAGCCCTGAAGCCCTGTGCTCATGGCAGAGTTATCCTCCATCTTCTACCACACAAGAAAATTTCCCCAGTGTCCTCAAGCTGGCTGACTCGGATACTTGGGCTTTTGTTGTGCAGAGCAAAAGGTCCTGTTTTTCAGTGTTGAGGTGTATTAGCTCTCCAAGTCCTAAGCAGAGGAAAGACTTTATCATACTTTGGCATTTAGTTTAAAAGAAAAATGTGTGTTTACACCTTCACAGTACCATGTCAGCAATTCACTAGTTCAGTTTAGGAAACTCTTTGGTACAGTCTTGAGTGGTTTTGTACTCCCAGGAGCTCAAAGGTATTTTCTGGTCTTGTTGACTCTTGTGTGAATACAAAGAAAGGCTGGAACCTCGGCCAATGTAAACCTGGCTCTGCAGGCTGCATTCAGCAGCACCAATTTACACCAGCAGAAAGTCTTTCCCAAAATTTAATCACAGGGAGGGAAAAGGCATGTGGAAGTAGTACTGTATTGGTAATTGCACTGGCCTGGTCCCCACCATTCGGGAGTGACGGCTTTTCCCTTCCTGGCCGGCAGCCACTGTTGTACTGACGGCTCTGGAGAAGAGATTAAAAGCAAAGAGTGGGTTAAAATAGTGTGGGAATGAGTCCCTTGAAATGGATACCATGGGGTGGGTTTGAGAAATGTGGTGGCAAAAGTCAGCTTGTGCACTCTCGGGTAGGAGTGACCGGCAGGACAACGGGTTTAGTGCGGGATGAAAGGCGAGTTTGAGGGAAGGCATGGGCACTCCTAAGCCCACAGGCACCAAGATCACATGGAGATTGCTCAGATTTTTGCAATTCACTGTTTGCAGCCTGTGCTGGGTGTGGCATTAGCACTGTGTATCCATCCTGCAATGCTTGGGATCCTCAGCCTGGGCCTCCTTTTGATCCCTTTAGGCCGGGCTCAGCTGCACATGGTGGAGCTGACCTAGATAACTTACTGTCAGTGGGCACCTATGCTCCCTTTTCTCTCCCTGGGTCTGACACTCACCCCATCCCGCTGTAAGGTGATTCAACTCCAAGCCTGGACAGAAAACTACCAGCTTCTCTTTTCCTGGTCCTTGTTTTGCTGTTTTAGTGAGTTACATTAGTTTGGGTTAGAGGCAGGTCATTGTGTAAGCTGGTGTCAGGGAGGCAGCAAAGCCCAGAGGAGGGGACATATTCTGTTTGGTGCTGAACTCTAGGCTGCACCTGACCTGCCTCTGAGGTGATCATTTCACAAGCACTGAAAGACAACAGGAACTGGCCTTGCAGCTGAATTCTTGCTCATCCCTGACTCCACTGTGGTTCCCCATCACCATATCTGTGGTCACCAGTGTGGGAAAATGACCTGAATTAAAGCAATAAAAAAAAATCAATCTGAGTTAGTTTTAATACCTGTCAGATTTCCAGTCTATCTTATTGCACAAGCCAAAGGGTGCAGCTGCACACAGAGCAGAAGGGATGGTCCCTCTGCCTATTCTCACTGTCACGAGGGCTCATCCACCACTGCACTCTCATAGCAGCTTCCAGAAAAACTGATTTTCACAAGGAAGGGTCTAATCAGACCCTCACAGCCTGTGTTCTCTTAATTATCTGGAATACATACCCCTGCCACAGGACTTTTGGAGTTGTCCAATCTGATCTCTTGCCTAGTATGGGGCAGAGGATGTTGTAAGTGAACTGTACGTCAGCCGGGGGAGGTTTGGCACAGAGAAATCTCCAAGGGAACCAGTGCTGTCCATAGGCAAACTACTTTAATGGTTAATTAGCTCCACTGTAACAAATTTAACTCCCCAGACTGGGTTTTCTAGCACTGATTTACAACCACCATATTTGGTGTCTGCCTGCTAACAGAAAATAACTAACATTTTAGTTATTTTAATTTATTCGATGCCTTACTGTCGCACTCATCATTCAGTAGGAACATATGGTCATCACTGTGATTATTTTTTCCTAACTAGTGTCTTCTTTCCCTGCTTCCTTCCTTCTGCATTACTGTTCTGTTTCCATTTTGCAAAAAGGATTTATTTTCACCTCCTTTTACATTGCATCTGTTGAAGTTATTGGCAGTCAAACAGTTAACACTGACATTTGAAGCTGGTGCTAGACTTGGACATATGCAATAAAGCAAATGAGCAAATGCTGGCACTGAGAAGTGCCTATTGCTCAGCTGTGGGTTATGGCTGATGTTTATATTTGTGTTGAACTTGGGTTTGGGAGGGTGCAACACTGAGTAAAGTTTATATTCTGGAGAATCTGACTGCAGCACGTCCCCCGATGGGTAACCGATGGGTAACCTGGTCACATTTAATTACTGCTCAAAAGTTGCATTTAGTTGTGTTGTGGGCGGGGGGGTGGTTGGGGGGTTGATGTGTTTTTTCTTTTTAACAGACTGAAAACTTGAGGTAGTTATTTTGTTCTCACGGAGGGAGTTGGAGTTGAATGGGAAGACAAAAGCGTGGAGGAAACCGAAGCTACTTGGCCTTAAATGCCTGTCCCAGGGGAGGCGGCCGGAGCGCAGCTCTGTGTGTTGTCAGTGGGGTGGGTTGGCTCTTCCCTCGCCTGGATGTGGACAGCTGGGATCAGTTTGTCCTGGGCTGAGGGAGTGGCTGATGAAAGAGCTGCTGAAACTGCTAAGTGACGTTTTCTGTGAAAGTCTTTAGGATTATATAAACTTGGATTAACTGTGCGAGGGTGGAAGTTTCTCCTCAGTCGTTTTTGAGGCAGCTGTGTTTTAAGGCTGTAGTTATAAACTTACCCACTTGAAAAGTAGTTATTTTCTTTTGGTTTTGCCTTTGTTCCCATTACCTTGTCCAAAACTTGCTCCAGGGCTGCACCACTGTGGCAGAAGAATTCTAGTTTCTAGGCAGAGTTTATTTGTATGTGATTTCTCTCTTTTTCTTTTGCCAGTGTTATCCTTTATCTCACTACCTTCCTTCTCCAGGAGGAAGACCTTCCTTCTCCCTTTTCTCTTCACCTTGGCTAAGAGGGTAGAAGAAAACAACAGAGCATTTTACTGAAGGTGTGGAGGAATTAGCTTGGAAAATTTGGGGCATTTTAGAAAGATTATTTGATGACAGTATCTGTGAATCCCTCCCAGACTGGGTCTTTCCAAGCTTAGAACTCAGGCCTTCCAGACCATGAGACTAATTGGAAAAAAGAAAAGAGGAAATCAAATGATGTTTCTTTGTGGTATTTGAGCCATTAGAGTGGATCTGGATTTGAGATTTCCAGAAGGAACTAATTTTCCTATCTGAAAACTGCTGGTTTCATGCAATCACTTCTGGCCAGGCACTGGACTTGTGGGGAGGAAGCCAGTTAGTACTTGTAGAAATAGCCAAAACTGCATTTACCAGTCATTTACCAAATCAAAAACATCTTTTACCAATAAATGATTGGTAAGTCAAAACAACTGCAGGCTGAGGGAATTTACACCCATTTAGACCCAAATTTGTACTCGAGCAACTCTTACCTTTATTACTGTTTAACAAAACTTCAGGTAAATTTTCTTCTGTTTTGTTTTTTTTTTTCCTTGCACACCATCAGTCCCTGTACTCTGACCACTGTTATATCTTGAGAAGGAGCAGAAAGAAGAAAACCAGACAATGTGAATGAGCAGAAGGCACCTACATCATTGTGGAGGGTTTTGGGGCTGGATGACACTGTTGAGGGTCCAGCATTCCCAGTTTGTGATGCTGCTGCAGGAGAGGGTGTCTGTGTATTGCTCCTAGTGTGGGAACATCTGTGGTGTTTGTGCCAGCGATGGCAACATCCCAGAATATAACAACATTCCCTGCAATGCATTAGTGCTTTAGGGAGATCATTTAGGAGAAGGGTTGCCTGCTGTGAGGAGTTTGCAAAGTAGGAAGGATTTCAGAATATGATAAGGAAATGCAGACAGGTGTGAGGCAAATGGTTCAACACATTGCATCTCCTGTCTCTGGTTTCTGTGGTGTCTCTCATCTTGAATGCCTTGTACATCATCTCTCTGTTGTGTAGAGATTTTCCGGGCAAGTAACAACTGAGTCACCACTCGGTGCACATTTCCCCTCCCTGTTTCAGTACGTGAGGCTGAGTGAAGTCAGAAGTCAGCAGACGAGTGTTTTCCAAAGATGGTTGTGTTTGAACCCACATCACATCAAAAATGTAACCTTTAAAAGAAGGTCAGGGAATAGAAGTTGCTTGATGTGTGTTAGTGTCACAGTCTAAATTCAGTGGCGTGGGATGCAGAAATGCCCATTTCTTGTTTCTTCTAAATTTTCGCCGAATTTTCCCATTGGTTGTCTTGTAACAGCTTTTAAATTGGTCAGCAATGTGAAGCTGTTTGCTTGTGATATGAATCATCATTAGTCATAAAAGATTCCGTACCTCGAAACGGCTTCCCGTTGTGAAATGAGATAGAGAGGTGGAGAGAACACATTTCAGTCCCACTCCTGCTGCAGGATGCCTGGGAAAGGAAATCCAAGATTTATTCTCTTTATCAAATGCTTGTTTGATTGATTGATTTAAAGTTATTGGAAATTTAGCAGTAACTTTTCCCTCATGCTGTCTTGTCTTCCATCAAAGCAGTTGGTGTAAGTCAAGTGATCAGGTGTTGGTACACACTGAGTAGCATTTTCAACAGTAGCAGTGGGATTGTTCTCATATCCATGGCTGTCCATGGATAATTGTGGTTCCTGTGGATGAGGAGAGCTGCTTGAAAACCACAGGTATCCCAACCTTCCTCTGCTCTTGGCTGCAGGGATTAGGAGCTAACGGCATCCGGCTGACCATGGAGAGCGCTCTGACCGCCCGGGACCGTGTTGGGGTGCAGGATTTTGTCCTGCTGGAGAACTTCACCAGCGAGGCAGCATTCATTGAAAACCTGCGGAAACGCTTCAAGGAGAACCTGATCTATGTGAGTAGCAGTGACAGACACCAGAGTGTTCATTGCTGACCTGAATGTGGGTGTTTGGTGCAGAAGACATACCCAGCTCTACTCTGCGGTTGGCTTTGGAAGTGGTGGTGTCAACTTTCACAGACCATTGCTTGTGTCAGAGCTAGTCTGGGACACTGTCATGTTAACAGATGTAGGGACTCCCTGCAGTGCTCCCATTGAGGTCTGCTGGCATTTACAGATTTTACCAGCACTGAAAATCCGATTTTCACCACGTTCTTCCACGTCATGAATTCACTCGCTTCCAGCAACCCCAGACTTGAACTTGATCCTAAATGTATATCAGAAACAATCCAATATTCTTGCTGTTAGAAGCACTAAAACCATTTGCAGGTCCTGTTTATCCAGCAAGGATCCAGCAAGGATAACATGTCTGGCATAACTCCAGCAGTGTCACTCTCACAGCACTAAGAGGTCACTGCCTCAGCACCCTTGGCCTGTTTGGAAACTCCTCAGGAGCATCCCCAGGGCAGGCACTTGGCCTTCAGAGAAGTCTGAGCTCTCAGACTCTGCTGCCAGACCGTCTGTAACCTCCCTGCTTTTTGTTCTCTTTTCCAGACCTACATCGGCTCCGTTCTGGTGTCTGTGAATCCGTACAAGGAACTGGAAATCTACAGCAAGCAGAACATGGAGCGGTACCGCGGCGTCAGCTTCTATGAAGTTTCTCCTCACCTGTGAGTGAGTGACCTGTGGGTAACAGAGCAGTTTGTGCCGTCCCCACACAGGTGGGAGCAGCAGTGATGTGTGAAAACAAGCAAATAGGACTTTTCCTTGCGCTGAAAATCCTAGGGATATAAAGGACCCTCCGGAGGGAGTGGTGTGGGGCTCTTTCTATTCCTGTTCCTGTCTCCAAAGAGGATGAGTTGCCTTTGCAAGAGCAGTATTTGGAAAGGGAGTCAGTTCCTTCCTGGCTGGAGGAACAGAGTTGCTTGCCCCTGGCAGGACAGGAGTTCATTGTTCCAGGGTTACTTGGGGTCTCCGTGTCCGGGCCGTGAGTTTCCCCAGCACAGGGCTAACCAGGGGAAAGAGTGTGTCTGCTGTGTGTGGGTTTCTTTCCTACCTCTGCTGGTACTGCCTGACCAATATTTATCTGGTATTTCCCTTGTTGCTAAGATACCGTCAGCCTGTTGGAACAAGGAATGTATTTATTTACATGGTCTGGCCTGGTGAGTGTTCCCAATTTCCCATTTAAAAAAAAAGAAAAAAAAAATTTGAGGTTTAAAGTTATTTTTGAAAGCATTTGAATTTTTTTGTCGGACTGAATGGCTGAGAGCTGAGGCCACATGGCTTCAGAATGTTTTCTTTCAGGACCAAGGGCCAAATTCTGAGCACCTCTTAGAGGGGTTTTTATGTTGTATTCTGGTTTGGGGTTTTTTTTAAGAGGTCTTGGAAGAGTAAATGATATTATTTTTGAGTGAACTATTTGGGTTGTTTCTTATTGCTGGCACATAGCCCAGGAGAGTAAACAAAACAGAATGCACTGCAAGCACAGAGAGGGGGAGAAACACCATTACTTGGGAAAGTCTAAACACTTGAAGTTGTATTTTTTTATGGTAAAAATGTGATTTTTATTGTGTGAACCTACGTGGGGGAAAATTAAACCTGAAAAAACCCTGCGTTCAAACCTCCTCAGTTCTCCCCTTGGTGTAGATGTTCCACTTTGGCCAGGGTGTTCTTGAAGGGCTTCTGTGTCCTTAGATGAGAGTTTTGGGACTCTCTGGAAAATCCTTGGGACTGTGGCTCCTTTTTTCTGTGTGCAGTAGGTGCAGGACTGAGGATGATGGCAGTGCTCATGGATTGAAGCATTAAGCAGATGTGCTTTAATTCCTGTATATGCTACACTTAAATCACAGGGCAGCTGATTATTTCTTAGGCTGTTCTCTTTTCTTTTAACTAGTCCTGTGAGAAGTTGTAAAACGTGCAACTCATAAGTAAACCCTGGAGAACTGTAATGCTGGATACCACTGCTGCTCCCACTGGGGAAACAGTGTTTTTCTTAACTGTTTTACCCTTCCATTAAACCCCATTGCATTATTTATTTCCATTGCATTATCTGATGATGTATGCATTTAAAATTACTCTGAGGAACATCGAAATGCCCTGTCTGCAGTGTAGTGCTCTGGGCTTCTCCTTTTACAGTAATTCAGGTGTCTTTTTTTCCCTCTTTCTCCTCTTTTAAACTGATTCTAGAAAGCCAGAATCTTTCAAGATGTCTGTTCCAGTGTCAAACTAGTTTAAGTCTAGGCCTGAGCTCTGGGTTCTCTGGGAAGTGCGTCACGTTCCGGGGAGGAAAGTTATCCCTATGGGCTTGGAACACAGCACACTTCCCAGGGATCTGTCACATCCTGTCCTCTTTATGGCCTGCCAGGGGGTTTGGAGATGGGGGCTGCAAATGGGACCATAAACATCTTTAACTGAAGTGATTCTGTGTGTGCTGTGCGTGACTGCTGGAGCTCACAGTGCCATAAACCACCCAATAAAGGCACGCAGTCTAGAGGCAGTTCTTCAAATTTAAATTAAATTTACATTTATTCAGCTGTTTTCAAAATGCTCCAGAGGCAGAGTTTGGATGGGAAGAGAAGGATGTGATGTGTTCAGTGGGGTGAGTGTGGAGTTGTGTTGCTAGGTAGCTCATTGGTGTTGCCTTAGCACCAAGTATTAATAGACCTGAGAAGGCCACGGCTGTTATTTTGCTGTGATTATTTCTAATTAATTGCACAGCATGAGAGGTAAAGAAAAACAAGAGGAAAATTAAAAAAAAGCAAAGCTACCAGAAGGTTGTCAAGCATATGAAGACAGGATATCTGCTTGATCACCACATGTAAGACAGCTGAAAATATTGTTACGGAGGTTGTCTTAGACAAGTTGTGAAGAGCTGATGCTTCTCTTTAACTCTCTCCCGTTGTCCTTTCCCTCTCCCTCTATGAGCAGTTGCCACCATTGTCACTCATCCTCCTGCTCTCTGGTGTTTTAAGAGTGTGTATAACTGTGTAACTCTTGGCATGAAATCCTGTCTGGTCTGTGATGGGCAGGAAAAGAGAAGGGAAGGAAAAAGCAGCAAAGAGGAAGCAGGGACAGGGCCAGAGCTGGCTTGTGCAGGCAGGAGGTGTTTTGGGCAGTGCTTGGCCTAAGGTGGAGGGTAGCTGAACCTACAGGATGCTCCTTAGCCTGTGCTGGCTCATCCAACTCTTCCCACCATCCAAGAGAAGCTGTGAGAGGTTGGGCTACTCTGGAGCCACATTACAGGATCCACCCAAATAACAAAGTGCAGCTGTGGCCACCTGACTGTGTCATCACCGAAAAGATAAGCAAGAATAAACACCACTGGACAACAAGGTGTTTCCTGAATGTTAAGCTTTTTTGTCCTGGGGGACCAATGTTGAGAGATCATGTATATTTAGAAAGGTTGATCTGCACCATTTAGTCAACTTCTACAGAAACTTCTTTTGTCAGTTTGTGAAGGAATTTGGTAATTTGTGCTGTCACCCTGCAGAAACTGGGCTCAGTGGTTAAGTTGTGAAAGGAGTGATCTCCTGGGTCTTCACCAGTGTGAAGGAGCAATATGGTCTCACCCAGCCCATGGACTGGGGCAGATGCTTCTTTTGGGGTGTGTCTGCCCGGAGTTCTCAGGGTGGGATAATCCTCTCTGAGGGGTCTCTGCCCTTCACCTGAGGAGCCACACCAATGCCTGGCTGTCGTTGTCCCGCAGCTACGCGATCGCAGACAACTCCTACCGCTCCCTGCGCACGGAGAGGAAGGATCAGTGCATCCTGATCTCCGGGGAGAGCGGGGCTGGCAAGACAGAGGCCACCAAGAAGATCCTGCAGTACTACGCCGTGACCTGCCCCGCCAGCCAGCAGGTCGAGACCGTGAAGGACCGACTGCTCCAGTCCAACCCCGTCCTGGAGGTAACTCCCACGGGAACCTGGCGCTGAGTCACAGCAGTGACACTCACATTTTCCAGCTGAGGGGGTGGTGGAGGTGGGACCCCACGGGACATGACGGAGCGGAGAGCGTGTCCTGGGAGTGCTGGGTCATGGTGTGTGGGCAGATGATCTGCTCTGCACACCGGGGAATCCCGCTCTGATTCCAAGCCAAAGGAATGGCTGGCTGCTGCTGAGCTTACTTGGCCCTTTCCACTCCACTGGGAGGAATTCTGGCATGGCCGGGGCTGCAGGGAGAGAGGGGGGTTTGGAGTGGGAAGAGCTCTGGTTCACTGGGTCAGTCTGCAAAGGCAGGAAGGGGCACACCACAGTGGGTAGCGGATAAATGGGTTTGTGGGTTCATTTTCTGGTGCTGTGGTGTCCTCTAGTGTCCAGCCCCAGCTGTCTCTGTAGTGCCCGGTGATATTCCTGCTCCATGCTCAGCTGGGTGCTGTATCCTTGGAAAGGTGAGCTCCCCGGAGCAGGGAGAGCCCGGCAGGCCCTGTCCTGTTGGGATAGAGCCTGTTGTCAGTGGAACAGCAGGTGGCTGTACCAAATGGCTGTGATGAAAGAGGAACCTTTGAAAAGACTGTCAGACGTGACATATGTTGTCAACAGTGGACCAGCATTAAAATAAGCTTTGCTGAGGGGATGGAAGTATTTTCAGAGGATGTTCCATCTGCAGTGCTCGCACTGGGTATAAAGATCAGTGTTAGAATTTGGGGAGCAATCTACTTCCTTCTTGTTTTTCTTTGCAGAAAGGAAAATCCTGGGCTTTAGTGGCTGTAAACAAATAACTGGCAGCTTCACCAAAGTGTTTATAAATCATCTTATTTGGTACTTATTTATTTCTCTCTAATCATTTTCGTTTCAGGCCTTCGGAAATGCAAAAACCCTTCGAAATGACAACTCCAGTCGATTTGGGAAATACATGGATGTGCAGTTTGATTACAGGGTAACTTGAAATCTGTTTTGTACCTTGGAAGCTGTGCCAGTCATAGCAGTTTTCTGTTGCCTGTGTGTTCTTGTACTGATGTGTGTGTGGAGCAATTGTTTTGCATTTCCTTGCTATGTGAGCAGAGTCTGTGGTAGCAAAGTTTACTTCCAGTGGGTTTATAGTACTCACTCTCCTTTCTTTCTTCCCTTATTTCTCTACATAAGGAGACAGTGAGATTAAATCCTCTTATTCCTAGGGTATATGTGCACTGTGCAAATGGATAGTCCTGGGCTAAATCCACATAATCCAGCTGTGATCTGAAGATAATCTCTGTCCTGTGTAACTTTGCACAGTGTTTGTTTCCATTCTGATCCCCAGTGTCCCATGCTGGGAAGATGAACACAGTGCAGGATCTGAGGAGCTCAGCATTGCCATCCTGCAGTCCTTTAAACATCTCAGGATACAATCCCTCCACACTTACAGTTTTGTGAATACCTTCTGAGAAGGAATTTTACACAAGATAACATACCATTCAGCATGTTCTGTGGCCAGGATTGGTGTAATACCATGTCATTGTCACTTGATAGCTCATTTTGCATGCACTTGAGCACCCAAATCACCGTGCTGGAGCTGAAATAGAGCTTGTGATACAAAATGACAGATGATTTTCTGTGTTTTTATGGGCTTTTGTTTCAGATCCTGTTTGTCTTTGAATAGACAACCAAGAAGCAGAAACATTTTCCTTTATGTTGATGAACTGTTTCAATGTACCTGGTTTGATTTAGGGGGCTCCTGTCGGGGGCCACATCTTGAACTACCTCCTGGAGAAATCCCGAGTTGTGCACCAGAATCACGGTGAGAGGAACTTCCACATTTTCTACCAGCTGCTAGAGGGAGGAGAGGAGGACTTGCTGCGGAGGCTGGGCCTCGAGAAGAACCCACAGCAGTATCACTATTTAGTAAAGGTGAGCATTAACTGGTAATTCTTATATTTTTATATTATAGAACCAAGATATTCTTGGTTGATTTTGTCGTTTCTTTCCCTCACTTCAGAAATAACTGTGAGATGACTGCTGTAAAAAGAAGCATATAACAGAAGTACACTGAGCATGGATAATGTATCTTTGACAATTATTTATTTGTTCGTGTCAAACTGTGTCTTTTTAGGGTCACTGTGCAAGGGTCAGCTCCATAAATGACAAAAATGAGTGGAAGATCATGCGAAGAGCCCTGTCTGTTATCGGCTTCAGTGACAGTGAGGTGGAGGTGAGGCATGTTTGGAAGCACAGCTGACTTTCTTGTTTTAAAAGAATTTTTCTGCTTTGATTTGTAATTTCTGATTGCAATCAAATCAGAGTGAATCAATTCAGAGTGAATGTATTCTCTACCGAAATCCTGAAAAAGATACAAAATGTTCTCGTGAAATGCTAATTAACACAAAACCCTCACTGTGTGTTTGTTTCATCATCCTGACTTCTGCCTCTTGCTTCCATCCCAGGATTTGCTGAGCATTGTGGCCAGCGTTCTGCACATGGGGAATGTGCAGTTTGCTGTTGATGAGCAAGGAAATTCTCAGGTCACTACAGAGAATCAGATTAAATACCTGGCTAGGGTGAGTATCACCAGTTAGGGAGATATTACAGGAAAGGTGAATTGTGGAAGTTTCCTTATTTTGAACTTGATACCATCATATAATTTTAGAATATGATTTAGAAGCTCTCGTAAATTTTACTTTTGTTTGACCTAAATAAAATGCAAATATTATCATCAAAACCCTTTAATTGACATCCTCTCTCTTTACCACCTGATCCACCACTGCCTTGTGGTTTTCACCTTCAGGCAGAGAGATGAGATTAAGACCCTGGAGAGGAACTTTAAAGAAAAACCCACCTTTGTGGCTTTGCTTGGTCAGTTCTTTGTGCCAGAACCATCAAGCCAATGTATTTGTTAGGTCATATCACTGTCAGAAAGGAGGGGATATGTGGGAGAAAAGGGAGGGATTGATGCTGCAGAAGACTTGCAGTGTGAGTGGGAAACAAAAGGGTTGGTTCACTGGACTGGGATTTTAGGAAGCAGCCTTTCTGATGTCTTAAAACTATTATTAGTAAGTGGAACATACTGCTTCAAAAATCAATTTAATATCCCATTGCTTTGCAGCTTCTAGCAGTGGAAGGCTCTGTTCTTCGGGATGCACTGACCCACAAGAAGATCATAGCAAAAGGGGAAGAGGTAAGAACAGGACCTGGGGATCTGGGAGGCACATGGAATGAACACACCTTGAGCTCTCATACCAGAGCCCAACAGTCCCTTTGACAGTCACTTGTCAGAGGACTCAGTGCAGGAATCCCACAACCCGCTGGTGACTGTTCATCTGGGAGGCACCGAGGGAGCTGGGCCCAGACAGGCTGTGGAGTGACTGTTAATTAATGGTGAACCAGGGGAGTGGAATCTCTTGTTGGAGTGGATGTTGAATGGCTTTTGTCTCCTCCTGCCTGCAGCTGGTCAGTCCCCTGAACCTGGAGCAGGCGGCCTATGCCAGGGATGCTCTCGCCAAGGCTGTCTACGGACGCACCTTCTCCTGGCTGGTGAACAAGGTCAACAAGTCTCTGGCTTACAAGGCAAGTGAACCTTTTGTTTCTTGATATCCAACCACCTGTGAAAGGAAATTCCAAATCTTTTAGCTGCAAAGCAGTAAATGCAAGTTCCAAGCCTTGGTGATTTATAAATTGTTTTCCAAATTAAGCAGTAAATACTGGAAGTAAATGATCAAGATCCAGTGATGGATCGTAGCTGTGAGTACAAATCTACATTTATTTTTTTCTCTATTGCAGGACGAAAAGTTTCCAGGCTGGAGAAGTACAACAGTTCTAGGATTGCTGGACATCTATGGATTTGAGGTTTTCCAGCACAACAGGTTTGTTTCAATCGAGGTTTCTTGAGTTTTGAGTAAACTCTGCATGACTTCATTCATTACAGTGTTTCTCTACTTTGTGATTCAAGACCTTATTCCATCTCTGGTTCTCTTAATAAGAGAAAGAGGTGGAATTTAAACTTCAGGAAATCAGTTGGAAAACTGATAATCACAGGGACTCTAAAACCTGGGGAATCCAGCTAATAATTAGCATTTACAGGCAGGTCAGTCTGGAACCTCCTTGAGAGACAGCAATGAACAGACTCTCAAATTTGAAGTGTTATTGGGCACTTACTAAAAGTTTCTGTGTTCCTCCATATTTCCATCCTTCATGTTCCATCCTTCCTGTCATTTTTCCCTCCTTCTGTAACCAAGTTTCACTAAATAATCAACTTACTATATTTATACAGCCAGTAGATAAACATTTCACAAAACCTCTTCCATTTCTGTTGATTTACTATATTCATGCTGCTCCCACTGTTTCACTTGTGGTACAGTCTTAGTGATTGTTTTTCTGATTTTTGTTTGCAGCTTTGAGCAATTTTGTATTAATTATTGTAATGAAAAATTGCAGCAGCTCTTCATAGAGCTCACGTTAAAGTCAGAGCAAGAGGAATACGAGTCCGAAGGCATCGCGGTAAGAGCCAATGTCATCCCTTCACCCTCTCCTTCCCAGCACCTCCCCACTGAAATTTCCGTGTGTTTTTCCAGCCTAAAATTGTTTTCACCCCTAAGTGTGATTTCTTGTCTTTGCAGTGGGAACCGGTTCAGTATTTCAATAACAAAATAATTTGTGATTTGGTGGAAGAGAAATTCAAAGGCATCATTTCTATTTTGGTGAGTTGAAAACACCTTTTTAAATGGAAAGTTTGGGGCAGTGTAGTGGAAAACAAAGCCAAGAGCATAGAAATAAAACAGTTTTATTTTAGGACTGTTTGAGCAGGTGGGGAGAGCAACAGTACACTGAACAGTGACACTATGAAAAGTCATTGTATCATCTCCATAGGCTCTGGGGAAAGCAGCTCCCAATCCAGGCAGTCTGGAAGGAGGGAACTGTTTTCCTTCTCAGCTCAACAATTCTTCACTCATTGAAATAAGAGCTGGTTACCTGTGGAAAGGCCAAAGGGCCAAACTAGGGCAGCGTTTCAGTGAGACAGAGTCAGGGCTGGTCTGGGTGCCAACAAGCCCAGTCAGAAACCAGCCCTGGAATGTGTCTGTTCGTAGGATGAAGAGTGTCTGAGACCTGGGGATGCCACAGATACAACATTCTTGGAGAAACTGGAGGAAACTGTGAAAAACCACCCTCATTTTCTCACGTGAGTGTTCCCACAGCTGAGGGCACACTGATCAGATCCAAGCGTGTGAGAGAGCCCAGAGCTTTAGTTATTCCTAGAAAACATGGTGCTCATGGTGTGTAGAGCAGTAGCATCCTTGGTGTGCTGGGTCCCCCATAAAGGATGATCAAGTTTTCTTTTGCAGAGATTTGATTGTGATTTAAGATAATATAAAATAAGTTGGCAATACTGACTGCCTGGCTCTTCTCAGGCCTGAGCTTCAAAATACAATAGGGGCAGCAAAACTCTCGTTACTGACTTGCCACTTCACCTTTCAGATTATTTACTTCAATTTTGGAGCTCCAAATGTCTTTTTATTGTGAATGTGCTGCTAATACTCACCTTAGAACCTGTACAGCATCTCATGTGCACGCAGAACCCCTCTGCAAGGAACACTGAAACGCACCCCTTTGAAATAAACATAAATACATTTAATAACATTTTTATGATGTGCTGGTGGATAACTCTTGATTTACTTGTGGTCTTGAAAATCACCAAGTCAGATTCCATTCCCTGTCCCCCTTCTGTGTTCGCTCAGGGACTGAACGTCACGGTGCTTTTTGAAGCGACTCTCCCAGACGTTTGTTTCTCATGGAGCTTTTTGGCTTTCTTCCCCAGGCACAAACTCGCTGACCAGAAGACACGGAAGTCCCTGGGGCGGGAGGAATTCCGGCTCTCGCACTATGCTGGGGACGTCACCTACAGTGTGGCAGGTGAGTCTGTGCATCACCTTCCTCCTTTTCTCTTCCTCCCATCCCATGCCCTTTGAGCTAAAACAGCCTCACTGTGTAGTAAAGAAAAATCTGGGCATAGAATTTTTCCTGCCCTGAAGTTCCCATGGAACAGCAGTGGGAGCCTGAGTGGTTTCTTTTTCTTCCAGGTTTTCTAGATAAAAACAATGACCTTCTCTTCCGGAACCTGAAGGAGGTGAGTGTGGACAGAGGATGTTTCCAGCACCCTGCAGAACGAGCAGTTGGGTTTAAAATGGGATGGACCTGAGGGAAAAGATTCTTCTAGACTCCACCTGGAGAACATGTGTCCATAAGTCTGTGCTCTGAAAAGAGCAGTTGAGGCGCCCAACGTTCATTTTATTATTAAAAAGCAACACAAACCAAAAAACCCCAAACAGAACCAGATTTTGTCCCATGTTTCTCTGGTAGTTCACTGAGGAATGGTCTGTACTTCATCTCTGAAAACCTATCTCTCTCTGCAGACCATGTGCAACTCAGAGAACCCCATCATAAACCAGTGTTTCGACAGGACAGAGCTGACAGACAAAAAGAGACCTGAAACGGTAGGAACACGAGAGCTGGAGGGAAATGGGGCTGTTTCTTGTTTTTAAAGACATGAGCTCTCTTAACACGGTGATCCCAGTGACAGCCCCTCGCATTCAAAGCTGGGAGCCTGAGTGTTGCAGTCACCAGCTCTAAGTCATTGCTTCATACATAGTTTTCTTTTCTCTTAGGCAGCAACTCAGTTCAAAAACAGCCTCGCCAAACTCATGGAAATCCTGATGTCCAAAGAACCCTCCTACATTCGTTGCATGAAACCCAACGATGCTAAACAGGCTGGTATGACCCTGGGGACTCTTCTTTGGCAGATGTAGGGCACTAGATCCCAGCCAGTGAGGCACAGAAAGGAGCAGGAATGAAGTCCTGCAAGATTTGTTCATTTTGGGTCTGTGCCAGAGCTTCTCACAGGGAGGTGGTGGCAGTGCCAGCAGCCAGGAATTGGAACGGG
This sequence comes from Corapipo altera, assembly GCF_003945725.1. NCBI lineage: Eukaryota > Metazoa > Chordata > Aves > Passeriformes > Pipridae > Corapipo > Corapipo altera. The sequence goes on from NW_020884999.1 coordinate 501,045, forward strand.
AGCACTGGTCTTGGGTGAAGTAGGGTCATGGTTAAAGTAAAGAATTATTAACCTACATAAATGCCCTTTTATGACCTTTATTCTCCCTCATTTTTTGTTCTTGTGTGCATAGAACATCCTAAAGGAAAATTTTGTCTTGGAACTAAATATAAATTATTAAAAAGGGATGGGGGGAAGGCAGGAGACACAAAGTTATGTGGGAATTGCACTGCAAGGGTGGGTTAGAGGTTAAAGATGATTGTGTAAGATACAACAAGAGCTGAGCATTCCCCTTCTCCAGGTGAAGGGGCAGGCACACACTGATCCTGTTTCTCTATTTTCCTGCTCTCTCCAGATCGATTCGATGAAGTTCTTATCAGACACCAAGTGAAGTACCTGGGGCTGATGGAGAACCTCAGGGTGCGCAGGGCAGGGTTTGCATATCGAAGAAAATATGAAGTTTTCCTGCAGAGGTAAAATTACCTTGGACTTCTTTCCACTGCTGCTGCCTTTCCCTGGTCTTCCTTCCACCAATGCCGAGGCTGGGGAGTCGTTCTGAACAGCACAGAGGCAGCCCTAAAACCTCACAGACCTATTTTCTAGAGGGGGCCTCTCTCCCTTCCCGTGGCCTCTGTCCCTTCTTCTTGGATTGGAGTTCTCTCCCTGAGATTTCTTCTCCTGCCAATTTGCAGGTACAAGTCGCTGTGTCCAGAAACGTGGCCCACGTGGGACGGGCGGCCCCACGACGGGGTGGCCGTGCTGGTGAAGCACCTTGGCTACAAACCAGAAGAATACAAAATGGGACGGTTAGTTCTTCTGCATTCTTCATTTGAGGTTATAAATCATCAGGTGTCCATGTAATGGCTCTTAAATAAGGCTTCTCTACCCAGTGGGCGAGGGAGGGATTACAGAGCCCAAAGAGGATGCCAAGGGTAGAAAGCAAACTTCTCCAGCATGTTAAATGCAACTCTGCATTTCTGTTTCTAGAACAAAGATTTTTATCCGCTTTCCCAAGACCTTGTTTGCAACAGAAGATGCTCTGGAAGTGAGGAAGCAGAGTCTGGGTGAGACACTCACACTGTGGTAGCTGTCTCGTTTCTCATTATTTTTTTTGCTGTTTGTTCAGGGAGGGATTTCTATTTAAAAAGCTGAGTCTTTTTCTACCAAAACCTGCTTGGTCACAGTCCAAACTGCTGTTTTGTCTTGCAATTTCAGCAACAAAAATGCAGGCCACGTGGAGAGGTTTCTACCGCCGGAAGAAATTCCTGACCATGAAACGCTCAGGTACGAGAGGCACAGAGAGAGAGACGTTCCCCCAGCAGCCCCCACAGCAGTTCCATGTGGGCATTTATCCAATGGTTCATACTGTTAAAAACTTACATTATATTCTTTTCCCTGTGCCACACTGAAGGCTGTTTATTTCCAGGGTGGGCTTTCCTGAGCACTCTTCGGTGCCAGCTTTGTCTGGAGTCAGTGTTGGGATGAAGGACCTCACTTAGTGCAAAATCTTTGTGTTGTTTTTAGCCATAACCATCCAGTCCTGGTGGCGGGGGACCTTGGGACGCCGAAAAGCTGCCAAGAGGAAGTGGGCAGTGGAGACCATCAGGAGGTGTGTGAAGAATAGCCCAAACCCTCAAACATCACTTATTCCCTCCTAATAAGATGCAAAAAAATAAAACTTCGTCACTACAGTATCTGGAGCTTTTTAAAAATAAATTACAACTATCAAATAAAGCCTAGAAAATTGGATTGAAAAAGGCCTTTAAGTATCACAAGTTTTGGACATCACTTTTCAAATTTTCTAATGATATCCTCTTCCTCCCCAGGTTCATTAAAGGTTTCATTTACCGGAACCACCCTCGGTGCCCAGAGAACGAGTATTTCCTCGATTACATCCGCTACTCCTTCCTCATGAACCTCAAACGTAACCTGCCAAAAAATGTCTTGGATAAGTCCTGGCCAACTCCTCCCCCGTCTCTCTCTGAGGTAGGAATGGCTGCCCTGGGATCTGGGGAGTCACACGTGGGATGGGGGAGGGAAATGGCAATATTGGGGACCACAAGCCTGAGGGGACCCTCCTGCTCTGAGCAAGAGAACCAGGTTCCACACTGCACCAGGATCCCTGCTGGTGGAATTAATCCAGACATCAGCTCAGGGGTGTAATCACAGCACATCCATGAAATCATTAGTTGCAACACCATTTTCTGCTGGTTTTCTCACCCATTTCTGAAATTCTCTTCCATTTCTCTCTGGACAAATTCGACTCCCTCTGGACGGTTAATTGGTTGCAATGACAGTATCACTGCCTGTGAGAACATATTAAATGTCCTCTATGGCCATTATTATCCTACATCTGACTGAATTGGTTTATCTGATCGAAACAAAATATTGCAGAAAAATCCCAGTTACCTTATCCAAAGGTCCTTGTTTGGATTGCAGGTACAGCTGGAAGGAAGGAAGGGCACAGCAGTGTAGAGTGGGGGATCCTGGTATTTATTCCCCCTTCTAAAGCAGCTGGAGAACATCACAGGGCAAACTCTCATAGAAAGGCGTAAAATAAACTAATTATTTGATTCTGAAAACGACTCTCAGTCGTGAAACAGCATTTTAACCCAGCAGTGCATTCTCTGCAGTTGCTTCTCCTCTGCACTGTTGGGTTTGTCAGCAGCTCTGAGCTGTTTATTATAAATTTATTATCAATTCCCGTGTGATTCCCCCCTCAGGCGTCGCAGCTCCTGCGCCGGCTGTGCCTGCAGAACATGGTGTGGAGCTACTGCAAGAGGATCAGCCCCGAGTGGAAGCAGCAGGTACGAGGCATCCTTTAGGGCGTTTCCCAAACCACACTGACATTCCCAAGAGCAGAACTCAGCATTGTTGACTGCAAGGAATGAAGGAGAGGAGCAGCTGGATGGGAGGGGCGGGGGAGGCACAGTGGGGATGTGGAGGGGCTCGTGAATCGCTGCATTCTGGGATGGTGTTACAGCTCCACAGGAACACTGTCATTTATTTTCCCTTAGGTTAGAGACAAAGCACTAAAAGACTGGAATGTGTATGAAAGAAAACCCGTTCTATACGTATTTGAATACGTACTATTTAAACACTTTGTGTAGCCAAGCCCCTACATAATTTCTCTGCTGAAAGGCCCTGTTATTCTGCCCATGGAAGATAAAAATGTAAGAAGCTGCATTATTCTGCCTGTACCATGTAAAGTAGAGAGTAAGAGTGCTGCAGACACAAACCCAGTCATATTCCAAACAGAGAACTTACATGAACAGTTCCAGCTGCTGTTGCAACTGAAAAAATGATACTGAGATTTGATTGATCTTAATTATGGAACTGTAGGGGGAGGGAATTTTTATAAATATAATTTTTTATATTTTTATATTAAAAAAAGGCTCAGTAAAGAGGCATAAGAGGAAATGTAGGCAACAAACAAGTGGGATGTAACTATAAGAACTGCCACGGAGGTTTTTCCTTGCACAGTGTCTCACCTTCTGAGGGCTGCAGTGCATGGACACCTGTAAGGAGAGGCTGTGTCTGAGCCCGTGATTAAGGACAGGGGATTAACACCAGCTCAGCAGAACACTTGCTTTCCCCCAGCAAACCAGACTCACTAATAATGAGGATCTTTTATCCCCATTTTTCCCTGTAAATCATCTCAGGTCCCTTGTCCTGTGTCACAGCACCCACAGCATTTGCCCCAAGTAAAGCAACGGGGTTTCCTGTTTCCCCCAGTCACTGGTGTTGTTCTTGCTGTGAGGGCAGAGCACAGGTCGTGCAGTGTGGGGTGACTGTCCTGGAACTCTGCCACCTCAGAGGGACTAAAGGCTTATGGTGACTAATCATCCAAACAGGAACTCCCAGGGCCATACGGTGCCTAATGGAATTGTGCTGTTTGTCAGGATAAGGTGGGGAATATTGAGCAGATCAGAGAAGGTGTGACACAGCACTGATAAGGACTTTTGTCAGTGCTTCAAGTAAAGGTACTGCAAGGCTTCAGGGGGAAAGAAAAATAAGTCTGAAGCATTAAAAAACCCCTAAGGGACAGAGCAGAAGAGCAAACTGTGCAGCTTAAGGGGAAGAGGTTGAGAGAAGCTCTGCAGTGGGAGAATTCTGAAACTTTTTAAACATGGGCATTATTAAAATCCAGAGACTATGTGTCATGTCCAGATAAATTCAAACAGGAAATATAATATTTACTTAAGAAAGAGAAAGGGAAAAAGGGCGAGAGATGTATGGAATATTGATGTAATTTTGTGACTGGTATGATTCAGGAGGTCAGAACTAGATGACAATTGTTAATAAAACCAAAAAGGGAACATCTCTTTTAAGACAAATGTATCTTTTTAACAAGGAGAAATCTTAAAACTAAACAAGAATTCATCTTTTGTCCTTGCAGTTGGAACAGAAAGTAATTGCCAGTGAGATTTTCAAGGGTAAAAAAGACAATTACCCTCAGAGTGTTCCCAGACTCTTCATCAACACTCGACTGGGTGAGTAGGTGTTGCCAAGTTTAACAGGAGGAAGGAAGGGGGGGATTCATCTACTCTTTCTTGCTAGAAATTTCTTTCTGACTCCCACCTCTTTGGTTTCAATACAGGTAAGGAAGAGATACATAATAAAGTCCTTCAGGCTTTAGAAAACGAAGCACTTAAGGTGAGATATGTATCCCAATACTTTTGTCAAGCTTCTAGAGTTATTCAGCAGAAGAGATTAGATTTCTGAGGAAAGTACAGCAAGAACTTTACATTGTATTAAGCTTGTAATACTTTGGAGGATAGTCTGTGGGAAAAGCTGATGGCTCAGAAAGAGGAGATTTGGGCAATTTAATTGTGTCAGTTAAGAAGTGAAGGGGTTGCAGCTGGAGAGGAAGGGAGAAACCTGCAGAGACTGACACTGGGGGTTTGCAGGCCCCCAGCCCTGACAGCTGCAGCCCCCACGGCGCTGCTGGGAACTGCTTGGGGTCAGCAAGGAAGTTCTGCCCCAGGGAACGGGACTCAAAAGAATGATCTCCTCCATTCCCAGTTTCCCAAGCACTGGGCTGTTCCTCCTGGGCGCTCTCTGGGCTGCAGGTGGTTCCCCAAGCTGAGTTTTGGCCCTGCTAACCCTTGTTTCAGTATGCAGTGCCTGTGGTCAAGTACGACCGGCGGGGGTACAAAGCCAGGCCGCGGCAGCTGCTGCTCACCCAGAGCGCTGCCATCGTCGTGGAGGAGTCCAGGATCAAACAGAGGATCGACTACACCAACCTCACAGGTGGGAACGGGCATGGAAACAGGCTCCCTGCGCTGCACTCAGTTCAGTAATACTAATACAAGACCCAGTTTGTCTGTCCTGGACAAGAACAGAATCATCCGATCCTGGACAAGAATGGAATTGTCTGATCCTGACAAGCATGTCAAGTCTGTAATATCTTGAAATTGAGTTTTTCTGAAATTAAATTCCGTAAAATGTCACAGAAATTACTCAATTCATCTCCCCTAAGTAATTTCCCAATTGCACTGCCCCAGCACAGGGGAGTTGCACCATTATTGCACAGCAGCTGCCTGGGACACTGCTGCAGCTTTTGGCACTCGAAATATCCATCAGGGACTTGATCCTTTTGGAGAGGGAACTTGGTCAGAGAGGGAAAGCTGCCGAGTCTGGTGCTGTGTGGTCATTACAGGCTTTGGCTGAAACCTCTCACTTCAGCCCCTTGCAGCCCCCTCAGCCTCTCTAGTGCCTTGTCAGTGCCCTCAGCTGTCGGGGTCTCTGTGTGGGAACAGTTGCTGCATTCCTGGGAGAGGTGGTGGGACACTCCCAAGGTCCCAGCAGTGCTGGTGCCACATGGCCTCTCTCTCCCACAGGCATCTCTGTCAGCAGCCTGAGTGACAACTTGTTTGTGCTGCACGTGCAGTGTGAGGACAACAAACAGAAGGTAGGGGGGCTCCTCCATCCCTCCTCCAGCCACCTCTGGGAAAGGTTTGAAAGGCACAGAGAGCAGATCCAGCTGGGAGGAGGGGAGGGGACACACAGGTGACAGGGGTGTAACTGTGTGCCAGCTCTAAGGGCCCTTTCACTTCTATTTACTTGTGCTCACGGGTGGGGTTCCCCACTGGTTGTTCCCCAGCAGGGTCAGTGCTGTCCCTTGTCCCCATCAGTGGTACCTGGTGGATGAAGTGACTGCCACAGGTGCAGTGTGACCCACTGAGAGCCTCACCAAGCCTGGTCCCCTTGGAGGATTGGTTTTCCTTTCTCACCTGTGACAGGAGATGGCTCTGTCCCTGTTCATTCCAGCGCAGTGATTTTGGTGCAGTGACACCAAAGCCATGATCCTAAACCATGGTCTCTCCTCCCAGGGAGATGTTGTCCTGCAGAGTGACCACGTGATCGAGACACTGACAAAAACAGCCATCCTGGCTGACAAAATCAACAATGTCAACATCAACCAGGGCAGGTGAGTGACACCAGAGCCCTCTTGGGGACCCCTTGGCTGTGCTTCAGCACTAAAAGGCTACAGGAACATTCCTGTACCCCCTCAAAATGCACCAAATACACCTTAACTAAGGCTCCATTTCCTTAAACACACAGATCTGTTGCAGCAAAGCCTCAATACAAAGCAGCCACTTACCATTTTTTGTGTGCACTGAGCTGCTGGAGAGTCACACACACTCAGCAGAGCTGTTCTCACCTTTCTCTTCACAGCATAAAATTCGCAGTGGGCCAAGGCAAAGAAGGGATCATCGACTTCATCTCGGGCTCAGAACTGCTCATAGCCAAAGCCAAGAACGGGCATCTAACAGTGGTGAGTAAGGGCTGGGCTTCACTTACACTGGATCCAAACCTGAATTTTGGCATGAAATCCTACCTGCACACGTGGGAGCTGTGCCATGTGATGTTCTTGCCAACAGCACTGCCCTGGTCTCCCAGCCTTTCCCCCACTTGGAGCTGTGCTCTGTATTTCTGCAGCCCCAAGGGCCTGCCAGGTTTACTCAGGCTCAGCAAGTGACTATCCTGGCACTCACTTTGTATTTCCCCCCAGTATTCAGGGCGTTAACACTTTACTCCAGAGCAAATCAAATTTTAAATACATTTAAAAGCATAGGTAGCAAAAAAAAAAAAAAAAAAAAAAAATCCTCTCCCTTTCTCAGCTTGTTTGTGGTTGTCCTGCCAGTCAGATACAGTCACACAGCTGATTTATGCACTGTCAGATTAAAGGTTATCCAGAGATAAATCCAGGACAAATCCAGACTGCACTGACTCCCCTTGCAGCATCAGAGCTGGGAGCTCCCATCAGGACCACAGGCTGCTTGGAACAGCCTCAACTTCAAGATGTTTGGGAACTGAAGCTGTTGTAGCATCTCTGTTTTGAACACTTTCTAACTCATCCCTCTCCTGCAGGTTGCTCCCCGTTTGAATTCCCGATGATGAAACGTGTCCCTGCACCAGGACCTTTCCCTCCATGGAATTGGCTGAACATTGTTCCCAGCAAACCCCCCCCTTCCTCGCTTTGCTCTTTCTGTTTATCGTTACCAAAGACCTGCACTTTCAGAACCACCACAAAATACATCCTGCTTTGTCTTACTCTCAAAAAGTCCCAAACAAAAGGCCTTCTCTTCTCTTCCTTTCCCAAGTGGCAAACACGGGGTCCAACGCAGCGTCCGCAGCTCGGGACATTCAGCTGGGCTTTGAGGGAGAGGGAGCTCTGACTCTTGTTAACAGAGTTCAAGCTCCGATGGAAATGACCAAAATTTGTGCTTGTCGTCACCAAAAAGCACAATCAGAAAACAAGTAACTCTGCTGCTTTCTCAGCCAAACCAATGAAATGCCAAACTTTGTATTCAGAATGTTTTATGAAGAATTTTGCTCTGAGATGTTTTAATGCTTTGTGTTACAATTTAGTGAAGCCATATTGTGTAAATGAGTAAAACCTGTAAATACTTTATAGCTGAGGATGAGATGCACTACGAGAGATGGAGTTGATGTGGAAACTTATGTAGATTTGGAATTTTTTTTTTTTTGTTTTTAGTTTATGGTTACAAGGTATTAACCTGAAAAACCCATCACGCAACTTCCTCACTGATCTGGATCCAGAGACTTTTACCTTTTTTTGAAGTCAGCTGTCCCATTTCTTGCTATTTTTATACCGTAGGAATTTTTCATATCCACACAAACACAGTCTAATACAAGCTGCAGAGGTTACCACTGCTTTGTGTGTCTCCAGACTGGCAGTGCAGCCTGTAATCCTTGGCTGTGGGATGGGCACAAACTTTCCCTCCTGCCTGGGAGTCACCACTGCCCTTCCCCACCCAGCTCAGAGCAGCACGTTCAGAAAAACAGCTTTTCCTCTCGTTTTTAGCGATAACTGGAAGTTTGAGTTCCCGCAGTATTTATGTCGATGCCTCAGTGCTGCCTTACGAGGGAGGGCTGGGTCAGCCCTGCTGCTGCTCCCCAGCTCCAGGGACACACTTGGAGTGCTCAGACCACAGCAGAGGTTCATCCTCGGCGCCTTCACTTTAAACCCAAACGGCCACAGGGTGCACAGCTCCGTGTGGGATTCCTGCTGCCTGCACCACAGCTCCAGACCTCAGTGCATCCTGCACTCCACTTGCCTTAGGAATCCTTCCCATTCCACCTCTATCCTGACTCAGTAGCACAAACAGCTACAGCCAAGCCCTGACAGATCTAACCCAATGTGCTGCCTCTCACCCACCATCGGCTCCTGCTCCTCCTCTCTGGTTCCTGACACGATGCCGCTGTCAGGCCTGGAATGCCGGATCCACTGGGGGCCATTCCCAGCCCTGTGCTGCAGTGTGTATATACAATGCTGTCTATGCTGGTCTATAACCCCTTCCAGACTACACTGAATAAATTTTTACAAAAAAACCAACACCCCTTGTCTCAGTTGTGGAAGTCTCCTCACCCTCTCTGCTGGGCAGGCTCTGCCCCAGCCCTGCTGCACCTCTGGCTCTTGGGCCCATCTGTCTACACAGAGCAGTCCTGCTGCTGTCCAGGACAAGGCGCAGGTTATTCCCAGAGAAAAGTTTCTAGGACTTTGTTTTTCAGTCCTTTTCTAGGACTAGGATTTTCCATCAGCTTAGCAGGATGGACAGCAATATACATGGATGGAGAAAAAGGAAACAGGGTAAGTGGAATGGATGAGGAGTGCTGTAACAGCAGGTGAGTGGAAAGCACCAACCAGCTCATGGGTTTTATACATTTAGGTAGAAAAAGGCTGGATCAGGGTGTGCCCTGCAGGCTGTTCCCAGAGCTATTCCCACAGCAGCACAACTCCCACGTCAGACCAGCTCTTCCTTATCTCATGGCTGAAGAGAACAAGGCTGTCCCTGCTCGCTCTGTCTCCCCCTCCAACTGTTCCTACCACGAGCAACAAAACAAACAAAAGTTACTCTTCCCAAAACAACTAAAACCTAAAAGAAAGCCATAATAATATTTGGCATTTTTAATTTAGGTTTGTTTTATTTAAGTTTAATGTTAATTCCATGCTGTGTTTCAGTAAGAACAATACAGATTCTGTATCTGTGGCTCCAGTCAGATATCCAGTAGTACAAATTAGCTTCAAGTTACACATACTGAACAAAAGAGGTTGAGCGAGCGAAGGGAGATGGGGAGAGGGGAGGGAGAAAGAAAAAATATTGAACACGCATGCAGGCTTATCAATGCCACCTTCAATGCTAACCTGCTTGGAGGGAGAGTAAAGAACAGGCAAGAATGAGCAGCCACGGATTGTTGAACTGTTACCAGCACCATGATTTTTCAGCAACATTTCAGCAGTTTGGAAACTTTTTGTTTTTATACAGTAAAACCACTACAATGTATGTCCCAATGCAACCTCGTAACTTCAAGCTAAATACCCAATTAAGTTGAAACGTTGGTATAAAATTCAGTTTAAACAGTTATAAAAAGAAAAAAAAAAAGAAAAAAAAAAAAGAAAGAAAGATGCCACCACATGCACACTGCCTTGGCCAGGACAAATCTCTGCCTACGAGTCTAAGGGCCTTCAGGTGTCACCTCCAGGGCTGATGGCAATGTCACCACAGCTGGCAACACAATACAGTAATGCTGAAAGAGCCTTTATGCAGTCCTGTTAGTGTCTTAAAGAACCTAAAAGCTGGCACCAGTAAAATCCACAGAAATTCACTCTTGCCTTTAAGAACTTTTAAACTGTGTAAAAAAAATAAAAATAAAGAAACCCAACAGGGCAGGAACCTAAATTCTGAGACCCAATGTAAAAGTCAGATTTGGTGGTTCTCAGAGTGACACTGAGGGTTTTTGTGGGGAAAGGGAAGGGTGGTCAGAGATGGGTTCTCTTGTTGGCCTTTGTGTCTCACTGATTTTCATCTTCCACATCCTGCAGCGCTTCTTTATTCTGTTCTTCACCTACAAAAGTGGGTAAAAGTGAGGAAAGCGTTAACTTTCACAAACGGGACCTGCAGAAAAGCTTAACAAGCATCAAGAGATTAATAGTTTCATGCAAGTAACACACTCACTCTCACACCCAACGCTGCCAGTTCGCGAGTGAAGTGTTTCCATGGAAATTAAGCCTGGTAATCACCTCCACACCTCACCCAGAACTGCAGCTCAGGCCATTAGAACAAGGACTGTGAGGACAAACAAAACCACCACTGCTGAAAACTGACAACACACAGGTGATGAGTCCTGCTGAGCAAGAGCTGGATCCACCAGAAATCATCAGAAGGGCTGTGGATCAACATCCTTGGATCGGGAAACGCCTTCCCAAAACCCTCATCTTTACTCCAGAGAGCACCAGGGACATCTACTCACTCACTACAGAAATGAGACCTAAACAGGTTTTAGAAATTACAACTTTTTTCTGCTGAAGTCCACTCAAGTCTCAACAACAGCAAAGTACTTTTACACAGTACCACTGATGGCAGGTTATTACCAAAGGTATGAAAAATGTCTCTACTTCAACATCACAAGAAACCTTAAATGAGGTTATTAAAGAAAAACATTTAATGGAAGTTAATTTCTCTTGAAAAACAGTCAGTTTGGGCATATTCAACCAGGCTGGGACATGCAGTGGGATGAGGTCTGTCCACAAGGACTCCTGCAGTTGAGGACACTCCAGCTGCCCCAGTGAGCCCCATGCAACACCCTCCACACAGCTTGGCCACAGTTCTAATGCAACAGGGAAAGTTTCAGGTACTTCAGCTGGTGCCACAACACATGCACAACTCAGTTAATTGGTAAGAGAGACTGAGAAAGTGTTTTCTTTAATCACAAGAGATAGTACTCTCTCAAGGGCAATAAACAGAAACTAGCAATTAAAAACTTGATTTGCAATAAAGTCTAATCGAATGAGACTAATGGCTTCCAGCAGATAACCAGGATGCCTGCTCAGAGCATGTCCAGATTCAGGATTACCACCAGGTACAACCCAAGGTACATTTTAGAGGAGGTGGCCTAGGAACACAGGACATCTGACATTCAACAACAATAAAATTTATAGACAATATTATGTGACAGATCATTTAAGAGAGGAAAGCACAGCCCTAACCCAGGAAGATGATTAGAAGATCTGAGCATGCTCTAACCAACGCACTGAAGCAAATACCCCTCAAACAGCCCATCGTGGAAGTACTTTTCATGCCCAAATATTCTTAATGTCCAGCTCTGCAGCTCAGTTCCCAAAGGTGTGGGTTACTTTGGATCTCAGTCAAGCACATGGGCCCCGGGGCAGGTGCCAGCCCTGGAAGGGCAGCAGGGACACAGCGTTGTCAGAGCAGTGACAGAGGCAGGCACGGTTAGTGACACTGACACCGAGCACCTCGTGGAGCCACGACACACTTACAAAGTAGAGTTTTTAGGAAATGAACAGTTGGACTTTCCTTTAGGAATCTATACAGCAGGAAAGAAGGGGAGAACAGGAATCATATGGAGACGACATTACAAGTGTGGAAATCAACTCAACACTCAGCTATGCCATGGGAAAAGCTACAGGAAAGGGGAGGGGAGGGCAGCAGCTGGGGAAGGTCTGGTTTTACAGAGTCATTCCCTACGACCCACACAGCTGAAATGGAAACAGGGAAAAGCTCAAGGTGAAAAAAAAGCCCTTTTCAGGTCTCCCCCAATCCTTGGGAAACTGGTAACTGTGCCACTACTGACTTTATCCTTCACAGGCTCTGCCCATTCTGGGAAGATGGAGTTCTGGAAGCAGCAGTTTAAACACTCACTGAGCATATTGGCCTGGAATGAGGAAATGAGGGAACTTAACTTTGCACCTCTGTCTAAATACAAACACTTTTTTGAGGGATCCGAAGAATTACACCCCAATTTTAAGTAGTTCTGCAGTAATTTTGTAATCATCATCTTTCTGGCACACATTGTAACCAACAGTGAGGATAATCTGAAATACTTTAGAAAGAACCAAAATGTCTATTTTCTATGTTATGGAGCTAATTATGAAGCAAGAAATTCCAATCTATATTTCTTTTTGCAAAAATCTAGAGAGCCTTATAATAATGTTGTGGAACTTCTACAAAATAAGAGATCCATGAGACACATCACCCAGCTCACAGGCAAACTAAGAGCTTTTGGAAGATGTTCTAATGCTTCTGTCTCAAACAGTGACCCAGCCCTGATACTGCACTGAAATGGTTCCACAGAGCACCAGGGTATTTGGCTCCACTAAAAATATGGTCATATTTAATTGTGGGAATTGGAAACAGATTTCTTTTTCCCAGTGCCCAACCACAGCAAGGAAGGCACCTAATGCCTCCTGAGGTGTTTAGAGAGGAGTCTGTACAGATCCCTCCAGGATCCATCCATATGAGATTACCTCACATCCTTGAAACAAGGCCTGTGCAAGAGCCTTAGCCCTGGGATGTGGAATAAATTAGGAGCCAAGATCCTACACATTTACAGTATTCCCAGTTCTGTCAACAGCCCAAAGAGCAGAGCCAGAAGCTACTGAGTAACAACACTTCAAACCCATGGCCCCTGCAGAAAAACAGGGAGTCAGGAGAGAGTTAAAAAATTCTACACTGGTTTTCAGATGGACACTACACCAATGGGGTACCCACAGGAATGCTGTGTGGCCACCACTGTGCTTCAAGTGACATCCCACCAAAAAATGTAAGACACTCCTGTATTTATCTGAAGTTCAGCAGGGATGTTTCAAACCTCTGGGCATTTGTGGGTACCCAAAATAGTTTAAACAGGACTGATTTTTTTTTTCCCATTCCAAATAAAAGTAAAGAAAGTCAGCTTTTTCCACTTATGTCTGCAGGATATGATTTTTGCAGAAGTAAACTTGAGTTTCACCTTTCTAGATAGAGATTATATTTAATTCATTACCAGTAATCAGTGAAACAGAAGGTGTAACTCAAAAAACCTAAAATGAGTAAATTTACACTCAGCATTGCAAGTGAAAATGTAAGAGCTGAAAAAGCCCATTCAATATGCCCAAGAAACCCCACCCAAATTTAAATACTATCAAATCTTAGTAATCAGAACCAATCCATGCCTCACCCTCTGGTACTGTAGGGGACATTTCTGGCATTTTCTCTGGCAATAGCCCACTTTGAATCACAACCTGCCATTCTGGCAGTACTAAAGAAAGTACATTTCCCTAATCTTTTTTCTTTTTCCCATGGCAACAAAGTATTTTACAAAACCCTTCTTCCCTTTTCCTTGTACTTAATCCTTCATAAAAGATACAAAAGTGCCATAAGGTGAGTGATTAGTGACCTGGAAAAAGGGGGAAACCAGATCACCTGCAGTGGTTCCTCCTGCACTGGAAGTTCACATCTGGTTGGAATGACAACCAGAGATGAACATGACAAGGAAAGAAAAAAATTAATTAAATGAAGTCACTGCTTTTAGAACAATCACAGATGCCAGGTGGGGAGCCAGTGTCAGCCCTATCACCTCACCCAGTGTTAAGGTAGGACAGAAGTGCAGGAGGGTCAATTATGAGGGAAGACAGAAGTAAATCATCAAACCCATCTGCATTTCCACGCTCTGTGTCCTGGGCAGAGGTTGGGGGATGCAGCTTTCAGAGCAGGATTTACTCACCATCACCCTGCATGTCTGAAGTCCATAGTGTCAGGTTATCACGTAACAACTGCATGATAAGTGTAGAGTCCTTATAGCTTTCTTCACTCAGTGTATCCAGTTCTGCAATAGCATCATCGAAAGCTGCTTTTGCCAACCTGTAAGGGCAGAAGAAAATCAGAATTAACAAGTATTTATAAACAGAATCCAGAAGCACAAGTTAACACAAGCTAAGCCTGTGCCTCAGCACACCCATCCTCTAGTCTGGCTGTGTGACATCCACAGCTCCTCCACAAATTCTGGTGTTGTTTAACAGTGTTTAGATATTCATTCAAGTATCTCCCATGTTAAAAACCAGTCACCTTGTGTGCTTAAGAAACTTTTTATTCAAGCACATTGGTTTATTAAAAATTTCTGGATCCTGCACTACAACTGACAGAGGTCTGCTAAAAGCTCAAAGGAAGTGTAATACACAACCTGCAGTGACAGGAACAGAAAACAACCAGTATTTGTTTCAATCATCACTTTTGTGCTCAGATGAGCCAAAGCCCTACAGACAGGTGAGCCACTGTCACTCAGTACATGCTCACAGGAATTAGTAGCAGGATCCCTCCTACCCTGTGCAATAGCCAACGGGAAGAGGGGTAAGTTAAACCACCTCACACCTTTGGCAGATCAAGGGCATGCACAGAGTTAACCTGGCAAGCTGCTGAACTGCCATTAGCTGATCAAATCAAGGTTATCACTGTTCTGCTTCTCATACAACAGCTACTCCCACACAACCACATGGGTCTGGACTCATAAGAAAGCCAGCCCAGTGTTCCCACTGAGGAAAAGCAGTTACCCAAGTAGCAGCTTCTGGCTTGTTTGGTATTCACATAACACTGCCCCATGTTCCCAGTCACCACATACCTGCAGGCACGATCAGGAGAATTAAGAATTTCGTAGTAGAATACAGAGAAGTTGAGCGCAAGTCCTAAGCGGATGGGATGTGTTGGCGGGAGTTCTGTCATTGCAATATCACTAGCAGCTTTGTAAGCCACCAAGCTATTCTCTGCAGCTTCCTTCCTGTCATTTCCTGTGGCAAACTCAGCCAGATACCTATGGTAGTCCCCCTTCCTGAAAACAGAAGCAGCAGGAAGTCAGTAATCCTCATTTCCCCACCAGACACTAAATGAACGGCTCCGTTCTGAAGCTGATGTTTGTGTGTTCACACACCAAGGACCCGCTGCTGAATTACTGTCTAGACAACACTGTGTTAGGAGCTGAGGGAATTTTAAACCATCACTACATGACAGTTGTCTGTCTGCCTTGTTTTCTTCTCTTCATGAGCAGAGCAGAAAACACTGAATCAGGGATGTGATTTCTACATTAGCAGCTCAGTTAAAGGAAATTGCTGATTCTTACATCTAAGGGCTGCACAACAGTCTTCATGGCATTATTCCAAACATCATCATCTATCCAAAACCACACGATGAGGACATGGCAGTCAAGAAGGGATATTGGTTAGACACTGCACTGCCCTCTTTCTAGAAGGTACAGTGGTTGAGTGGGCAGAACACACATGTACAGCTCCTGCATTTCTCTCTATTCCAGGCCCAGTAAAAGGTCTTTTCCTCACAAGAACATACTCACATTTTGTAATAGAAAACCTTGGACTCGCCAGTGTTAGCTGCTGGAATGAGGTGTTTGTCCAGTACATCCAGAATGTCACAACAGATTAACTTCAGTTCAGTCTCAACCTAGTAATACAAATAAAAACACAATTCATAATTAATTCATAATTAAAAGAGGGGGCAAGGTTAGCACATAAGACTAAGAGCTATTTCAAAAATATCAAATTGATAACATCATAAAGTTCCAAAGAGGAATTTCCAAAGGGAGAAAAATAAAATCCAGCTCCTCCACAGGTGCATTAAGCAAAACAGTTCTGCACAATTAGGTGGTACACACAAGAGGCAAGGACTGATGGATGATGAAATGTGTAACTCAAGGATGGAATTATAAATTCCCCAGAAGACATCTTGCTAGACTGCTGCATTAAGTTTGTCTCAGGATGTAATTCCTTACTGCAAGGCTTGTACAACTCAATTCCTTACATTTTTGATCCTGGAAGGCTGCTCCCAAAGTGGCAACAGTGAAGGGGACAATTTGAAGGTAATTAAAACAAATCAGCTAAACCCATTACACCCCAGAGTTAAATGGCACCTTCAGAACAGATTTCTAGTGACTACTTGGAGGGAAAGCTCTGACAGAAGAGCCTGAAGACAAAAATCATGGAGTATCAGAACAGAACAAAGATGTGCCAGCAAACAGGAAGGTCAAGTACAACATGAAAACAAACTCCAGAAGCAAATGAAAAAGATAAAGGGCAGCAACTCAGTGAAAAAGCAGAAATCATCAACTCTCCCAGTGAGATCTGTGGCCAAAAAAACCAGTATATAAGGCCTTATTTAAAAACAGATGCTGGATTTTAATAGTCAGAATTGAAAATGTAGTCACATCACCTTCATTTTTTTCTAGTTTTGAATATAATGCAAGGGCTGTATGAGGTTAGGTTTCACCACAGAGAGTTTCATACCTGAAAGCAAAGAAACCAAGCACACCCAAAAAAACTGAAAACCATCCTCTGACATCAATATTGCCAAAACCTGAGCCTCCCCTGTCATTCCAGTAGAAGTGGTTGGTTGAGAGCAGACAGACACCTATTGCTGCTTTCTCATGATTTCACAGTAACTTTCATACCTACAGCTGAAGACAACTCTGGCTCAAGCTGATTTCATATAAAGTAGAGGTTTTTCAAATTACAAGAAACTATCAAAAACTGTATGTCTTGGCTCACAAGAGCAGCCCCACTGAGTCCACCATCCCTTCCTGTCCTCCCACCCAAGCAGTTTGCTTTCTCCTCCTTTAAGCATTTTTTTTGCCATGTAATACTTTTATCACCATTCAGCTCCCAGACTGTCAGGGTTTGTAACCACACCAGCTAAAAAGGTGTTACTAAAGAGGTGTTAAAATTACAGATCCCAAATAAACGCCAAACTGGCACATACACACACACACACATGGATTTGTACGAAATAACAGATTTGCAGAAGTTCCTTTAGATAAATTAATCAACAGCAAATTTCATGTACAAACAATGTCAGAATGCCCTGACATTCAGAGGAACAATCAGATGCTATACTTAAGAGTTACGTGACAAAAGCTTAAGGAAGTTGCTGAAATATGGTCACTTGAGAAGAATCTACTTCATATATTCTTGGGCTACAATATAAAACCTTTGGCCAGCAGTCAGTTCCTGCAAACTTCTTTCCTCTTGATCCTCTTTTTCAATGACTTCTTTTGCAGAGAGATCTTCAGCAAAACTGCAAAGAATTAAATCAGTTTCTAATCCTCTTTAGTTAAATAACCATACATGTACAAACTTCTATTTCATCTCAGACAGACCTTTTGTCAGCTTTGCCTAAAGGATCAGTCACACAAGTTATCAGAGATCAGCTCCTGTCCAGAGCAATGTAAATGTCCTCACCAAGCTTAGTTTAAAAAGATTTAATACAAATCAAGTCGATTAAGAACAAAACAAAACACACACACAAAAAAGGAACCATAACAAAACCCTAAAAGCTCTTGTACAAAAAGGATCTGTTCTAGACAGAGTGGCTTAGCAAGCTCTGCAAAGCAGCAAACCAGCACAAGAGCCCACACTAAGCCTGTTCAGAGCATTCCTAACAGGCAGGTTTAGGGTCTATCACCATTCCAGCTCCAAACATGACACCTGGGATTACAGAATGTGACCAGCAAGGAAGGGCTGCTCACCCCAGTGGGTGCACAGAAGCTGCCCCACGCTGCCTGTCTTTATGTCAGTGCCACTGCCAGCTTGATCAGATTCCAGGCTGAGTTCTCAACTCTGCAGACACAAAAGCTTCTAAAACACAGGTGATCAAAATAAAATAAGCAAACTTATTAATTGCCAAACCTTTCTAAGAGGAGGGCATGGAGGAGAGAGCCTGGCAGGTGCCCCAAAATACAGTCCAGGCTTAAGTCAGAGCACTAGAAACACCCATCTGCAACAAATCCAGGGCAGAAAGGGGAAGGTGAACACCTGTCCTATGCTATGGGAATGGATTTGGTTTGACTGCAAGGAAGTGAACTGCACTGTGTGCAGCCACACACCACTTCGTGCTCTCAAGGATGAAGAACACAAGCCCCAGTGTAGGGGCACATGGCTACAGATGTGTTTTGCTACATTTACCTGAAGTGGTTTGGGGAGAGGCAAAGCCTGGTGTCTTCCATCACCTCTCTGTTGCCTCTGGTTGATGCTTCATAAAAAAGCAGCCTGGCTCTGTCCTCTCAACACGCCATCCCTTGAGCTCTGCCCCAAGTCAGGCTGGCTGGTAGCTCAAAAAAACCCTCTAAACATCAGCCCTGAGCTAAGTTATAAATGATGGAGACCAAACCCATTCACACTCTCCTTACAGCAGATGCCAACCCATAATAAGTTCTCCCAGCAGCTCCTAACAGAATATGGTCTTCAGCTACAGACGACACTCAGAAGCCTCTTGGAAAAGCTCCCTCTGGAGCTGAGCAGACTCAGCCAGTGTTTCTCCAGCACAGAACACATGCCAGTCCTCACTGCACTCCTCCACCTCAGGCAGCTGTGAGAGCTGTTCCCTTTAAGGACTTAACAGCTGAAGACACTGTTGGCATGACACTGCACTTCAGTGTGGCCTCTCTCTCCTGATGCCTCAAGGACTACAGACATCTATTTCTTGCACCCTAGTCCAGCATGGCCCTTGTCCTGTTTAAGAATAATGCCTATTTCTAAAGTCCTTTCAAAACAAAAATCCCCAAGTCTTTTCACTATTAAAAGATCTCTGGCAAAAGACAGAAACCACCCACAAAATCTTGTGCAAAAGAACCTGGAAGCACACAGTGTGAGACAAATTTAAACAATCATTAGAGAGCTATGGTTTTATATGTTCTGTTAGAAAGATTGTAGACATCCATCAAGAAAAGGTATTTGGGACTGTATGTAACTGGCAGAGTCTCATTCCATCAACATGCCAGCGTAAAATTAGAAACTCACAACTTTAACAATTCCATGGAGCAACAGAAACCCTGTGAGTCAACAGAAAGTAGTTCAGAGCCATTCCTGAGAGAAGATTTCCAAGCCAACATCATTTCCATTGGTGGTAAATGAATCAGTGCCAGGTGATATAACAGACTCCACTGTTTCTCTGGAAGTGAAGATGTGAAACATGTGGAGGCACTTGTCCTTAAATAATGGAGATTAAGTCTCTGCAGAAGTGTGTGGGATTTGAATAGTATGGGAGCATGCCTGCTCCATGCTAAACCATCATTTAGGGAAGGGGGGAGGGGGAAACAACAACTCCCTGTTCTAATAGCTGAAGGTTTCATTAGCCCTTACCAGTGGAAGCCAAAGCTTGCTCCAAGTTCTCCATTTTAGGTAAAGCTGCACACACTGACTAGTCACCATGAAGTTATGTGGATCAATTTTTCCCCCTCTCAAGAGAAAGAAAACAGCAAGGCCCTGGAGGTTGTTACACGTGCAAGTTTCACAGCTGAGATGACCAGGACATCTCAGCATCCACCACCCCCAGGAACACAGAGCGATAAGAGACAAGGTAAAGGAGCCAGGAACAGCACTGAAGATCCTTCCCCACTGGCCTTTCAACTGCCAGGATTTTGAACTCTGTAGGACAGAGAACTGGAATTGCACAAAGTGTCACTGTATGATCCAAAGCAACTTTTATCAGAAGTGGAAGCTTAACAGCCAAACACCTCCTTTGACAGGGTTAATAAAAATAAAAGGTGCTTGGGATAAGTCAGGTTGGAAAGAATAAGACCTCCTGAGTATGTGCAGCCTCACACTTGAGTAAGCAGGGAAGAGGAAGCACAGTTCATATTCTTGGCAGATCTGCTGATGCACTGAGGGAAAAGCCCTCCCTCTCTTCTTTGAGTCTACTGCCCTTTTGAGTGTTTACACAAAACCACCCAACCTCTCCCCTTCCCCAAGGATATTTATTCTCCAGATAAGGAATAAACTCCAGCCTTTCAAGGCTGTCACCCTGTCACAGGTCACCACCCCACAGGCAATCTGAACACCAGGGCAGTTTATGGCAAGGGCACCAAAGCTGGACTGTAACTAAGTGACCCAGCCCTGTCAGACCAAGCCCATCTTACCATTTGCCGATATTCCCGAATCATTTTTAATTTGTCTTCTCCACCTTTGTTTTCTTCTTTCTGTTCAATGCTGCTGATTATTCTCCAGGAAGCTCTTCTGGCTCCGATCACGTTTTTATACGCAACAGAAAGCAGGTTCCTTTCTTCCACTGTCAACTCCACATCCATTCCAGCCACTTTCTTCATCGACTCAACCATTTCTAGGAGGAAGAGGTCAGGCAATTAATTCTCACAGCTGAAGCATCTTTCAAACCATTCAATACAAGCTGGATGTTAATGACAGCTCATGAAATTAGGCTTCCTCCTCCTTTCATCACAGTTACTCCTCAATTTTACATGGAGTGTTCCAAACAAATCAATCAGCACGTACACAAAGGAAGTATCTGATGTTCATTTAAAGGCATTTGACAACAGTCCCCCAAAATTGTTTAAAGTTAATTTAGTTTTTGGTTTTTATTTTTTTGGTCTTTGGTTTGGTTTGGGTTTTGTTTGCTTTTTTAATGGGAAAAAAGGACTTAGGATCAAGAACATTTTTCCACATAATAATTTTCCACATAATAGTTATCAGGACAATCCTACAGGAATGTGTTCTGTTCAAAGTGCTTCAGAGGAGGCAGTGAACAGTGAGAAAAGCATGAGCAAATGTAACCTGGCTCTTGGCACTGTCAGGATAAACCGAAAAATTACAGAATGCTCTGCCAGTTTGTCAACTGGAACACGGTGTAACATGGTAATTCACAAAAAAATAAAATCCAGACTTGAACAGATGTAGAGAAGTATGAGTATTGTTAATAGGGAGGAGAGTCAAAGTTGCAAGAGGAACCTCCAAAAGAAAAATCTGGTGCTTGGAGAAGTAACAAAACAATAATCCTGAGGGTACCCAGAGCAAACATATCTACCCATGCCAAGCAGCCACTTACACAAAACATGAATTAACTTATATTTATATTTCAAGCCTGTTGGAAATGACTTCTAAACCTGAAGTTAAAATGATTATTACCAAGCATACTTTCCTACGCTCCTGTGGAAACAAAAGACTGAACTACTTAAGGGAGGTTACAATCCTTTCCTTACCTAACCACGTTATGATTGCTTGCAACACATTAGAAAAGTAGTGTTAAATATACAGTGAGAGCCAAGCATGAGACATGCAGGGATCAGTGGGGTCCTGCCACACAGGGCTTCAGTTCATTCACCAGTTCAATCACCTTCCAGCTTCCAGAACTGGTGGGAATCCCACAGACAGAAAACATGACCATCAATGAACGAGAGACTAAGCCCCAACTACCACACCTCCTCAAGAGAACAACTGTTTCACCACTACCTGCCAGGCCCGAGGGACACTTAACTGACACATTTTGCTTCTGCCAAAAGTACAACCACGTGATTAGGCTGTGCCTCCCATAACATGATGCCCTGCTGTTCTGTGGCCTATTTCCCTTGCTCACTCATCATCCTTCCCATCATTTTGCCTCCTTGTGTTCTGCTGTGTCATGGCAGCACAAGCAATGGCAAACTAATGAAGCCTAACTGTCATTTTTTCCCCTCAGGTGTCAAAATCACAATCTAAACAGGCATAAGCTATATCAGCAATGGAGACTGCAGGCTCAATCTTCTCCCTGGTAGGAACAACGTTATCAGTCTCCAACAGGTCTCCACATGTGCAGGACAAAATTTTATAGTGGCTCCCAATGGAAGTGGGAAAAAAAATCTCTACCTCTACCAGTAGGTTTTGCTTCTCCACAGAATCTTCACCAATCTGAAGATCTTTGGTCTAATTATTACACTTTAATCAAACACACATGGTTTTAGATATGTGGCAAGCTTAACTAACCAAGATCCCATCAAATCTGAAGTTATAAAAGCCAAGGGAAACTTGAGTAACACTAAAACCTTCTCTGAAACCTGCAGGTTCCTGAAGAACACCACACCTTCTCAGTGGCACTTGCAGCCCTGTACTCTGACACCACAGAGCAACACAAGAAGGTACAGAAGATCCTGCCCTTCTTTAAAACAGTTTATATTATTGTGTTTGAAGCACTGGGATTAATTACAGAGCACTTTAGTCATACCACTGGATGCACTACAATGCTTCTGATAGAAAACCTGCTTCTCAATGAAGTGACCAAAAAACTACTCACACCTATCTCATATAATAAACAATGATACACATGTAATAATTAGTCCAGAAATGTGGAGGTTGAGAAACATGTATGATAACAGCTTCCAAGATCTTCTGACACTATCAGAAAATTGCAACAACTGGGGGAAAAATGGGTATGTTTTATCAACTCTACTACAGGTCTCCTTCAAGACCTCTTTCGTAGAGGAATTTCTTTACTGTGGAAATTTAAAAGAAAAAACGATACACAGGACTTGCTGTTCCCTGTAAAGGAGTATCTGATTCTCAGAGTACATTCAAACCTATCATTACAGATCTTGGCTTCTGCAGGATTTTATCCATTACTTGCCTAAACATCTTGAAACAAAGGTCCAACACCCCTGTGCACTGGGGGGCAAATCCAATACAAGCTGAGCAGTAGCAGAGGCACGTCCATGAGAACACCTCTGTCAGTACATATCAGCCCTGCTCCACCTCTTCAGTCTCCTGCAAAGGTGGTCATTAACTACCCTCCTGTACAGCCACCAGAACCATGGAAACAATGGAGCCAAAGGAAAAGGCCACCTGCTCAGAACTACCAGTGTCATAAACCAGACCTTATCACCCCAACATTTTTACGACTGAGTTGTTAGTAAGTCAAACATATTCTTTGCCAAGTGACAGCCATTGATAACGAGATGCTGGGGGATGGGGGGAGCACCTGAGGTTTTCTTCATTTATGCTGAAGCACAAACCCCTCCAGCTTCACCAGCTCCTCATACTGGATACACAACCTCTCAATACAAAAGCAATTCCTGATAAAAGGAACTGAAAGGTCTTCTCCTCAAAATCTTAATCCTAAATTAACTACACAACCACAGATTAGAATCCCACCCATAAACAAGCATTTTACCCAAAGAGAAAACATTTATCAGCATACCCACAAAGCTGTTGGAGAAAGGTTTCCAGTTGAATAATGAGCACAATTTTACTTACAATACAAAACTCTGGGCTGATATTTCAACAAGATAAAATAATATTATGCACATACCTTGGCCTCCCACAGTAAAGCCACAATCCAGCCCTGAAAGCTGAAGCCTGATGTATAATCTTAAGAACTCTGGCAGTAAAAAAAGCAAGGGGACAACATATCTGTATCTTCTCCAACAGAAAACTAACTCTATAGAAAAACAAAGCCATCTATGCCTGCCAAGGGAAAAAATGTTTTATATTCTAAGTGCAGCTTTACCTATCTGGAGGTTTCCAAAAGGAGGTGAAAAGCTGAGGGCCCATTCAAGACAAAACACAAGTCTGAGATTACATTTCAATAAGAAGGATTACTGCAGTAATGACAACTCGCTGCACACAGAATCCAGAGCTGCTTACCCTGCATTATGGAGAAAGTGGTGTTATGCACATTCAAAACTGTAGTTTAAGAGGTTAAGTTCCAGCCTGTCAGTTGATTGTGGCTGTTGACTTATTATGCTCCTGTCAGATCATGCCACCACCAGAGCAGGAAATCCCAAAAGTATAAACCTTGGAAGGAGAAGGGAATATTCTGGAGAATGACACACTCGCCCTAGATTTATATCCTTCCCCGAGCACTTGTTGTTGGTTAAGAAATAACACAATAAACAGATATTTGGTCTCATCAGACTCTATTGGAAAAAGGCATTTGATTGTGACTCCAAACAACTGCCTGAGATACTACGAAACTAAAATGATGCCCGTGCAATTTTTTTAAGTTCCTTCATTCTGCTACTATGATTAAAATGCTGGCTCCTCACTGCAAACACTGCTGACTCCCCTCCAGCCACTGCTGAGCACCAGGAGGGACACACATGCACAGCTTGTAAAGCATAAGGGGTTTGGACAGTGGTCACCACCATACTGAGAGCTACCTACCAGGGGTTTTTAAAATCCCAAGGTGCTTGGCCTGGGATTGGGGTTTTAATGTCAAAGACTAAGAATAAGCCTTACTCTAAAATGTAAAGGGGAAGTTTACAAGTGTTGAGAAGCACATGTTTGATAAACCATTTACCAGCAGCCAAGCTACAGGATTTGTACAAAGGGCACAGCTGATAAGGACTCCTACTAGGTCACAAAATAATGACTGCCTCTCCAACAGAGACAGATGGGAAACTAAGTATTTGTTGTTTCTCAAACTGCAGAATCAAAAAAAAAAAAAAAGAGGAACTACAATGTCCCTGTGCAAGGAAATACAGAAATGGGAGATGTACAACAAATTTAGAGGAAAGACTAAAAACCTTCCCAATACAGGATACAAAACAAGAAGCAGCAGACCCTATCAAAGGAATAGCCACTATCTGATAGTTCTACCAAAATCTGTGCTCATAGCAGAAACCAGAGCAGAGCTCATAGCTCATCAGCCCAAACAAAGGCTGATGCATTGAAGAGAACTTGTTGGGGTAAAACTACAGTGTTTGCAACCTCTAACTGAGGCATCACACAGTGCCTGGGTCTCCCTAATCGAGATGCTACAGTGTCAGATTGTTTGTTTTACAAAGCATCTCATTCTGTACAGTGAACAACTCCTCATCATTTCGAACATATACAGCATCTACTTCAACCTCACTGCTGAAGTAACTCTCTCTTGCCACCACACACTGGTTCATCATTACCCCAGCAGGAACAAGAGCTAGAAAATCTCTCAGTGGTGTACTTCACTTCCAAAAGAGGAACTACTTAAGTGAGAAAGCTGGTTGAAATAAGAACAGAAAAAGAACTTGTTAAGATGGGATGGAGATGACTTGATGGTCATCACAGCCAAATCAAATGAACCTTAGGAGAACCCAGAGTAGCAGAACCACTATCTTAACTCTCCATTAAGACTTCAGCAGCAGCAGCAGAACATCAGAAAAAGGAAGCTGTGCTTTAAGTTTAATGCTTTCTATTCCCCTTATCTAAGGGCAATAAAGCACACTGAGCTCTTCAAGTTTCTAAGCTGCTGCCCAGTATCTATTTCAGCATATCAAGAGCTAAAAGCTGAGAGTATCCAGTGTGCTGTGAGAACGTGATGAACACAGGAGAAAAAAGAAGTCTTCCCATGTGTCCACCATAGATGATCATGCACCACAACCAGTATTCAGAGAAGACTCAGTACAAGTATTAGTCTTGTACTTGTTCATTCTTGCAACGAACAAAAGATGATCAGCAACAAGTCTCAAGAACTCAAAGTATCTGACCCTAAACTGTAATCTCTCAGTGAAGTCTTTACCAGCAGCAGCAAACACAAAGTGGCCAGCACTGTTAATCTGAGAAGGGTTCCACCAGACACTCAACAGGAACTATAAAACCATTAACCTGACACTCACCAGGGGCCAAGTTAAAGGGAATTACAAAAAATACCCTGAATGAGTGGGTATATGCATAAACATTATGCTGTAGAACGTGGTCTTCTGTAAACTCAAGTAATGCCTCACAAATCTACTGGAATGCTTTGAATGAGTCAAGCACATGGACAAGGAAGACATGATTGATATAGTCTACCTGGATTTCCCAAAGGCATTTGACAAGGTCCCTCACCCAAGGTTCTCTAAGGAACTCAACTGCCATGGGATAGGAAGGAAAGTCCTCACATGGATAAACACTTGGCTGAAAGACAGGAAACAGGGTATGAATATAAGACTGATGAGTTCAGAGCAGAGAAAGACCACCAGTGGAATCACACAGGGATCTGTGCTGGAATCCATACTAACACTTTTAAGTGATCCAGTGAAACAGAAGCAAATATTGAGTACTGACTCAGTAGTAGCAGTAAACTGCTAAGAACAAACACAAAAGGAACTGAACAAATAAGGGCAAGTGTGTTTTCTTCAAAGAGGGATGACTGTAACTGTGCAGACTAATGCCCTCAGATTGCATTCCCCAAAACTGCAGGCCTCCACCTGGCATCAGTGGGCTTGATGAGTTCCAAGAGAAAGCAGGTCTCATCCTTCCATCCATCAGGAACTCTTTTTTTAAACACTATTAGATTGCCTGCACAAGGTTTTTCTGTTCTCTTCTCTTCTCTTGCATCTGGCAAGGAAGACTTAAGGGATGGCTAAGCCCATCCTGCAGCTCACAGGGAGGTGAGTGGTTGGATGGCTTTCCCCCTATCCCTATCAACACTCCTCTGACCTCTCAACTGGCTGATTCAGGTCACCAGCTCAGACAACAACTACTCAGGGAAAAAAATTAATCTTGCTCCTCATTTAGAGAACTGAACTGGTTCTAAGGCTCAGACTAGAACCCAAGTAAACATGAGAAGCATTTCACACTCACCACCATGCACAAGCTCTATGCAAATGAGCATAAAAGAACCTAACAGGTAGATTCCAAGAAGTTAAGACAGCCAACAGGCTAGGAGGAAAAAAATATAAAATAACACCCATCCTGCACAGTGGTTTTGATTATTATTTTGTGGACAAAGCAGAGGGTTATGCTGCTATTCCTTGTGTGAAGTTTGTAAAAGCTGGTGCAGTCAAAACATTTCCCCCACGTGACTGTGTGACTCTGCAATACAGTCCTACAAATACACCTGGACCTTCACACACGTGGAGAAACACGCAGGTTAAGGCCAAGTTATCCAAGCAACTGTGGTATGTTCTACATAATCAATCCTATGAACCACCACAAGTCCTTCTTGCAACAAGAACATCATTTTTAAGTCATGACTATGATCTCTTCAAGCTGTCAACATAAATAAAGAGGGTTTCCCCAGTATTCCACCTCTAAAGACTCTGCCTCATCAGACACATTTCTGCTACTAAGTCATCTTCTGACACAGGTACTCAGAGCACTGGACACCAATTCATCTTCTGGGCTCCTTGTAGAGAACCAAACCATCCAGTTGTAGAATTTTGCCTCCTCTGGTTGCACTTGGTACCTCAGGAAGTTCAAGAAGGCCATTACAGACAAAGGCCCTCTCCCACACAACTCCTCACCACCACAAGTCAATTTGTGTCCCAGTATGTACAAGTGTCACTCAAAAAAATTAACAGTCTTATTCCTCCAACACTGTCTTGGCCACGTAACTCTTAGATTCCCACAATTATTAGGGATATGCTGAGACTTGATTACCTTTTAGCAATTTCATATCTACCCAACCAGAGACAGTCAGTCATACCCCACATCACTACAACACTAAGACTTCTGACAGACAAGGTAAGTGATGAACATTAACTGGGGGAAAAACCCAAAAAACTTAATTGTGCTTGACATTTGGTTGACATAGACCAATCATCTGCAAACTGAAATTAATACACAACCTAAAGTCTAGTTTCTTACTTAGTTTATTGATTCTTCATTAAGCTCTAAGCTGAAAAACTGTTACTATGAAGATTTTTCTAAAAGGGGTTCAAATCTTGACTTGAACTCACTGCTGCACACACTGCTCCCATAATAAAGACATATTTCCCTGACAGACAATTTATAAATACACAGGGTGCTGATTGGGAGTCCAGAGATCTGTCAAATATGGATGGGTTGAGTTTTTTCCTTACCTGTACCTTGGCCTATTATCTGGTTTTCAGGGGAGAAACCCCCACCTATTTCACCTCACCTCAGTCATGTACTTCAAGACTTGCAGTACAAAGCAGCTGTTTAAAGTATATAATTTTTTCAGTCTGATTAAAACAAAGATGTTACCCAGCTTCAGCAACGAGAAACAGGTTTCAACATTCAGGTTTCAACATTCAGCAGCAGTCTACAGCAATCCAGATCCATCCTCTCGATATAAAGAATTCAAATGTTAGGATGGTAATTTCACAAGCCAACACAATCTTACTTACTCCAATTGTTTTCCAAAAAAGGAGACCATCTAGAGTTATATATTATTCTACCAATGACAGTGTTTGAAGGAATAGCAGTGAGTGAGATTTCTCACAAAGCTTCCTGTACTACAATTAAGCTTCCTGGCATTTTGTGATTTGCCATGACATGCCTAAGCAGATCTGTGAAGATATTAAGAGATTTGGGTGTCTGACTATCTCCAGAGCTCAGGGTTTAAGTGTTACTTACACTGCAAAAGTACCTAGAAAGTTGCCCTCTTAATCTGGGCCAACACACTGAGGACAGTACAGATACAGGACCAGATTCCCAACCATTCACAAATGCAGTTCCCAAGACTTCATGAATTCCCTAAGTAGGTCAGGTAAGTAACACCAAAGAAGCCACAGTTGGATGCCCACCATAAGTGCTGCTATAAATGCCATGAGCTATACATAAATAGCAACCCACCACTCTTAGTCTCCAGGAGAAAGATGGCACAGAACTTGACACAACCTAAGCACAAAACATGTTAAGCACAAAAAATTGTCAAACTCGTATTCAAATTACCCAAGGGATTGTGTTACAACATATTTGTAGACAGTACTTACCATCACCTCATTTTATATGTGTCAATTAGTAAGTGTGACCTCATGGTTGTGTATCTCAAAGAGTGAACTGAGGAGTAAAATGAAGTTTAACTTACATTTTACCATACTGCTTCCCAAACCATTTTGTTCACAGAATTATTCAGCTATGATCTTGGCAGAACTTCATTATTTCATATAAACAAGAACAAATTATGCCAATAATTTTTAATTGTTTCAGCTGAACAAGAACACAGAATTAGATGATAAAACAGTATCTACAGTACATTTTCTTCCAGGCCATGGACACGAGCAATGTGAAGATGCATTCAGACTTGGTAGAATTAGAGGGTGCACCTTAAATATGTTTACCCAACTTGATTCCTAAAAACTCTGCAAGTCTAAAACCCACAGCAGTGATTTAAACAAGGCAACTTTAAGTTTAGTGCTCCCTCCTAAACTGTAACAAGTCTCATTACCATTCAGAAGCAATACAGCAGAACGAGTCTACATTTTGCTCCAGGCAGCTTGTTTAGCAAACATTCACAGCACTGGTGGAACCAAAAGTCCATCAAGGGAAACGCTGCACCAAGGCAATAATCCCTACTAATCAATTTTTATTAGTTGACAGGAAGTTTGCATTGCAGATCTGTACCATGGGGGAGAGTCTGATTACCTTCTAAAGAACTGATTTACTGCTGACTTAAGAAAACCCCAGAAACACAGTAATGCCTCAAGAGCTCCCAAGGATGATGAATTCTCCAGGATGTTGGCCAAGCATCCAACTTGGGTTTCCACTCAAACCAAAGCCAACACTTCCAGTTGCTCTGACTCATCCATACCAGGTGGAGAACCCTTCCCTCCTGCACTCTTACTGTGGAATATGGAACTGCATGTGTCCCTCTGTCTGAGTCAATCACACTGTACCCCAATACCTGGGTTTTGGGAGGGCATTTTCTTTCCTGTAAGTCCTTCAGTTATTGTGGAAACTGCTTTACTGCTCTCATATAGTGGTATTATTTGTTCTACCACATTTCCCTATTGGGACTGTAACTTAAAGGAGTCTAACTTAGGCCTCCTTTTTGTTGTATTTTCCTCTCCAAAACGTGCATTTTTCAGATGTTCTGTGATGGTGTCATCACAAGTTTTCTATGAGTAACTCAGTAAAAATCTGTCATTTGGTGAAACCTTGGTCATGTTGCCTATGAAATTTATGAACAGAAAGTATCTGGAGTGTCTTCCTACCTCTAAACGAAGTGTACTCTGCATTCACGCTTTCTATATGGAAGGGTGTTTATTTCATTTTAAATGAACAATCATAGCTCTTGGGCCAAAGTAACAGTCCCAGATGAGTAACACCATCGAGAAAATTAAAGGCCCTTTCTATTCTATGCAAGGGAACCATGTTTAAAGGAACAGTTGCAAGACAGACATTTTTGGGCCAAGAGACACCACCCAGGGTTGCCAGTTCCTCCCCTGTACCCATTTTCCCCCAGATATTAAACGATCAGGTATATTTAATGATCAGGCACAGCGAACAAGCTTGAAAGGGAAAAAGGATGAAAAGAAGGTGCTGGAAAAGTAAAACGATCCGTAACAATTTCTACCACATAATGAAAGCGTACGCGTTTTCTCTGGGCAATGAATCATGTCCCCGATCCCTGCAGGGCGAGCGCTCGCTCTCTCTGGGTTTGCCAGGGGCAGCGGGGTCTCCAGCCGGGGTTGAAGGCAGAGAAGGAGGCGCAGTCCCGTCCCCCGGGACCCCAGAGGAGCCCGGCGGGCGAGGGGCCGCGGGCCGAGCCCCCCCCATGGGCGTTGTCTGCGCCGAGCCGCCCTCGCCCCGCGCTGCTCGGCCGGGGGAGCGCCGGGCCCGGCCCGCACCGACCCCGCCGAGCCGCGAGGGGCAGCGGGGGCTCTTTGTGGGGTCCCCCGAGGCGGGGGCGGCTCCCCGGCCCCCCCAGGACTCGCCCTTCGCAGCCGCCATTTTATTCCCGGCTCCTGCCGCCACCGCCCCCCGCCCGGGGCCCCGCCCCGGCCCGAGACACCCCCTCGCCCGGGCCCCCCATCCCCGGTTCCACCGGCCCCTCAGGGGCGCTCCCCGTCGCCATTTTGTGTGCGCCCCCTCCTCCGCCCCTGCCCCCCCTCCCCCGCCCAGCCGCCATTTTGTGGCCGCTCCCTCTCTTCCCTCTCCCCTTGGCCGTGCACGGCCCTCCCGGAGCCCGCGCGCTCACCATCGTAGCGCTCAGCCTGCTCAGCCAACTTGGCCTGATAGACGAGGTCCTCCCGATCGTCCATGTCCTGCGGGCGGAGCGGCGGCGGGGCGGCGCGGGGCGGATGGCAGCCGATGGGTCCGAGGGGCTCGGCAGCTACCA
The DNA here is from genome assembly GCF_003945725.1 of Corapipo altera. NCBI lineage: Eukaryota > Metazoa > Chordata > Aves > Passeriformes > Pipridae > Corapipo > Corapipo altera. The sequence continues at coordinate 532,076 of NW_020884999.1, forward strand.
GCTCGCTGCTCTCCGGGCAAATATGGCGGCAGCGCCTCCTCCCGCTGCATCCGGGCACTCCCGCGGGCGCGCGCATGCGCCCCGCCGCTGCCATGGCAACGGCGGCTCCCTGGCAACGGGCAGAGGGCGGGAGGAGGCATGAGGGAACCGGGATGAGGCGGCCGGGAATGGCCGGGACGGGGCCGCCGCTCCCCCGCCCCGTGGTGGCGGGGCCGTGTCAGACACGGCGCCGTGGTTGTGGGGCAGCGGAGGGGGCAGCGGGCCCGGCCGGCGGCCAGGCGAGGGATGCTCCAGGGGGGTGGCATTTCCCTCAGGGCGGGTCTTTCTCTCTGTTTCTGCTGCCCTCAAACGCTGACAATACAAATAGTACTACCCCTCTGTGCTACATATAGTGTACTAAGCCAAAGACATCAGCATGTCTTCACCAAGATGAAAATTAGGTGTCAAGTCCAGAAAAAACCCACATGATTTTCAATTTATCGATATACTATCAGAAAAATGCTGACCCAAAAGGTCCCAACAGTGCACAGTCACCATCCCTTTGTGTAAATACACTAAAATATGTGAGACTTGCAAGTCACCTCTGCACTTCATAGATCTTTACCACAAAAGTCCTATTTTTCAGCAACTGGGGCTTAGTTTTGTAGGCAAGTTATGCACAATAAACTAGATTTGCACCAATCTAGGAACTTTTCTGTGATCCTCATGTTCAGCAAGTACCAAAGTTGTAGAGGTCAACAATATAAACAAACCAGGACATATCAAGCATATTTATTTGTCTAAAGTGAGGTGCATGCTTGATACACTTGCTGAATAATAGCATATTGTCCAAATGCTTTAAATACTTGTGAATGCACTCATTACAGATGGCATGCAAATATTTGGAAATTGGTCGGGGATTTGGCAAAGCATAAGGAATAAATAGTCTAATCCAGGGAAACACTCACAGCACTATTCGCTGATGCAATCCTTGCTTGTCCCTTGCACCCTCAACTTTCACATGAATTGATTCAGTCACTACTGCAGCCCAAAAACATGGTTGGAAGGAGAGGAAAAGGAAAAGCAATAGGTTTCTAACCTCATTAAATGGCACTTTTGGATTGCAGATCTGCTGCAGCCAAGCTATGTGAACACTGGAGCAAAGCTGGGGGGTTTTACCCAAGAAAATATAAGGTTTTTTCCATCTGAAGGTGATAAAAGAATCTTTCCTGTGTGGAGATACAACAGGAATCTTGCCATCAGGATTCTTATCCTTGGGGGCCGAAAGACCACCATCCCCTTGCAGCTTTTAAGGAATACAATGGCAAAAGTAGGTCTAATGCAGATTCATGTTACAAACGTTCTTCCCCACGGGACACAGGCATTCTGATCCTCATTTTCTGTGCTTCATCCCCTGACAGCACCTGCACACCTTTGCCTTTCATTGGAATAGTGCTCTCCCACTACCACAGGGACAAAGCAGTTCTGCTGAACCATTACTAGACTCCTGTAGGAGATTCCTGCTGGTATCAGTTTGTATAACTTGATGTTTTTACTGACCTTTCTAGGAATAAATAAACAGCTTTTTACCTTCCCAAACATACACATCCCATCCAAAGAATCCCCACACTATTTCCTGATACACCTGTGCAGGTAGAAGTGAGACCAATAGCTATAAAATCTCATATTAACATTCCTCACAAGTCCTCTTTTGCAATGACAATTCAGTTTTCCCCTACCCCTTGACTAATTTGGTTACAGAAAGCCACCTCATTTCAAAAAAGCCATATTTTATTGGTTGATAAGTTATTTTAGTTACCTTGGTTTGTCTTACTTCTGCAGGTGTTATAATTGTCTTCATACAAATATGGCAAATTAAAAATGGCCACACCCACAGCTCTATTTTGAGATCACTAAATTCATATATTACAACAACATATGATTGAGAATGACACCGAGTCAAAGTTTTGGCTATACTTTTATTTACTTCACGTACTATGAACATATACATTACATGCTACAAAAAAATAAAAAAAGACTTTAACTGTCAAGAAAGTGGATAGTGTTATAATACAATGGCACATGTTTCATATTTTTCTTCAAACTGGTTTGGTTAGAATCCTTCCCCAAAACCATTAACAAAAATGAAGTGTTTTACTCTTAAAATGATTAGAAATATTTTCATTATTAACAAATACAATTCAAACAGATTAACAAGATTTAACCAGGTCCAATATTAGTAAAAAGGCTGGGGTTTACCAAAATGAAATATATATTAAAAAAACCATAGCAGCCAGTTGTACTTTTTAGTGTGATATAATGTGTAAATGCACCAGAAGAACACAGTGTAATTGAGCATTCTGCTTTCACGGTGTATTTCTAGAAATGATTATTCTAGTTCTAACACCTGCCTATGCACAAGAAACCAAAAAACACAGCCAAGTAGAGACAAAAGATTGTGACCAACATTCTTAGCAATGATTTTTTTGCACGCATCGGGGAGAAGGGAGGGAACAAATAGAAGAGGATAAACAAAGGCCACAAAAGGATTTAATCTACATGTTCATGAACATAGGTTCTACCTATTTTCCTTTAAGAGCTTGACAAGTTGAAATGTCTACTTTGTCCAAATGCAAACATTTCTACCACCTATGAAACAAAACCACATTTTGGCTTAGAACTGAATAGTGGAAAACAGTTGCATTAATGTGTCAGTTGACTATGAAAAACTGCTTGACAAGAACTGGGGTTCTAGTGCAACAGTGGCTATTAAGACTCCTCTAGTTTCTTTATTTTGCTGTTTCAAAGTGTACAAATATTTGCAATTTATACAGTCCTAATAAAACCACATCTACAAAGTTTGCAGGGGATTTGCTAATTAATTTGACTCACGTCTTTCCTATTAAAAGGGCAATATTTGCATAATGAAACTACCAGAAAAATGTTCTTTCGGTATCTTAAAATTTAACTCCCGATTGGAAAGGTACAAATATATGGGCTTTCATTAACTGCAGTTGGGAAAAATACTTCAGAACAGTGTTATTCTAAGAACACACCGTTCGCTATGTTTCTTTTGCAATACATGAAGAAAAACATAAGCAAATACGGGCAATTGAAAAACTCAATATTAAGCCTGTTATTTAGAGTGCAGCTATTGAACAAAAAAACCCTGTTACAGTAAATATCAAGGTCAGAGGAAAAATACAAATTAGCCTTAAAGAAACCGATGAGTTACAGAGCCTACAGTTAGTTTGTCAATTTTTTTCCCCTCAAAGTGAATTTTGTACTGAGCTAGAAGAGATCCCACAATCACTGGCACATCACCCTAACCAGAACAGCAATCCAAGCTAGGACAGGACTGCGATTCCTTTGTTTCCACTCCCACACCACTGTCCCAGCTGTCAGTTTTCTGACAATCCTCAGTAGTGCTCAGGAGACTGGTGATGGACAGGTGTGATTAACGTACATCGGCGTTAGTGCACAGAAGTCATGAGTGCCCATAACCTGAACATTAGTCAGACTTGCTGATGGATTAGTTCTGAAGTAAAACGACTAGTACTTAAATATAACAGAAATATTATAACTTCCAGCATGTTACAGAGTTCTGAGGTAAAGTGTTACCAGTATTGTTGTACAGGTCGGTGCAGTGCAGCAAAGGCCTTTGCAGCATGTGCCACCAATGAGCCACTCGAGTCACATGGTTTGTAGCAAGGAAAACCAACATTTTCCGTTTGATACTATTTAGAAAAACTGTTCTGTACGGATTACACTGTAGTCATAAAGTTACAAAATTTAGTTTGGTCACTAGTGCTGTGCTTGGAAAACAACCCAGGGTACAGGCAAGGGATAGTTACTTCAGTGTTTAATTTCAGTTTACAAAACTTACTGAATCCATTCTGATTTATATTAGAGAAAACCAGATAATTAGAAGAACAGACTACAAAAACAACCACCAAGCAGTGCATAATACTGCCTATTCAATGCACTGATTTTCATTATGAGCTAGGAAGCCGTATTTACTCTATTATGCCTTTTGAGAATCAGTCCAGAAGCACACAATTATTTTCCATTAGTTTATTAAAAATAAAATCCTCATGAATTCACTATCAAATATTTTACAGATGGGAATCAAACCAGAAGAGTCCCCAGAGTAACTTTATAATAAAAGTAATATTTGGTTTGTCAGTTCACCATGTTTGACACCGATTTGTACTGTAACAGTATTGTACAACAGGAGTATCCAAGAATTCTAGAAACATTAAACTAGCCCTACATAATTTAACTTTACTGGAAAGCAGTGTCAATATTTTAGTATATTTAGTGAATCAAACACTGCTTTAAAGCTACGTATTAAAGTGCTACGCACGTATTTTTCAGCACTGATATGGATGTTTACACTTCTATAAGCCTTGTATTTGTGGATAAAGAGATATTTGAGTGTTAACAAAAATCTTAATTTAATATCAACTGCTATGTTTGAAGCATCAACAGTACTGACGAAATCAATCTAGTGTCCACAAACTTCTAGAATTCTGAGGTTGATTTGATCTGTCATTTACCATTAAAATGGTAAGAACGTGTAAATCACAAGGGCTGTCCCCAACAGCACTACATAAATCTGTACTGTGCATAGTTAACTGACCATGCAGAGTACTGTATAGCCTTTCTAGGACAGAGAATTCAGGATGGAAAAAAACATGGAGAAAGCTCCAGGATAAATTGGTGAAATTTCTATCTGTGTATTGAATTGTCTACGGTTGATGTTCATTGCCTGAGGAAGAAGCAACATAAGCAATGGGACCGGAGAGAGCTATAAATGTCATCTGAACATCTACAGTCCTGCTCTCCCCGGCTGCTGCTGCTGGCAAGGTCCAGTCTGCCGTGCACATGGACATAAGCAGGCATTACAACCTAGAATCGTGGACTAGTTCTGCCACTTGACACACGAGTTATCTACTGTCGTACCCTGAATTACATGACCCTTGATTAAGGAATGGTGGTGTTCAGTCCCAGGGGTTTGCAGGTTATCAGAATGCTTATCCAAGCAATTCCGCTTTCAATCGGTCGGAACAGAGTCTTGATGGCATCTGCAATAAAAACAAGTTGAGATTGTTCCCATCTGTAAGCGCAACTGTTGAGCCACACTCAGCTGAAGTCCTCGTCGGGATTCTGTTGATCCAGCAGACGGACATGTGTGAATGGAAAGTGACCCCGTCTGCCATTACATTCTCCTTCCCACTGACCACTCATGTTAATCTTTGTGACCTTTACCAGCTCACCGACCTGTGGGGTAAGAAATAAATACGTGTTACCATCCATAAACACCGGGGTGAGCCGCCAGCCCTCCCCGCCGGTGTGTCCCCCAAGTGTACCAGACACACGTCCATACAAAGCAGTCCTGACCGTTCCTGAGACACCAGCCTGTCCCCCATGTCATTCACTCCTGAAGAAAGTATAGAGAGAAAAAGGCATGCCTAGATCAGGTGAGAACTACCTGAAGAGCCAGCAATCCAGTACCAATCCCTCAGAGCACTCTTGGGACCTGCCATCAGGTGCCATCCCAATGAATGTGCCTCGCTGGACCGACAGAGGTTTGCACACTGCTGGTTCTCCACTGAGAACAACAAGGCAGGCTGGACCAAGGGAACACTAACCTGGAAGCTAAACAGCTCCTCGGTTTTGAAATTCCACTTCTCAGGTATTATTAAAAAGGCTCTGGATAAGTGGGGGATCTCTCTCCACAGACTATAAAACACTGAGACAATGTGCAGGTGTCTAAGCAGTAGTGCCTTAAGGCTGCTCTGTTCTTACTCTGAGCGTCCTCAAACAGCCACTACCAGAGGCAAGGCCAGATGACATTTCAGTCTTGCCCACCACAGATTTCTCACAGAAATAAATCTCACTGAACCACAGAATTGTTTAGGCTGGAAAAGATCTTGAGGATCAGAGTCCAACCACTAACTCAGCACTGCCAAGTCCACCACTCAGAAATATTAAAGAGAACTGATGCCCTCTCCCTCTTAGACCTGACTTTTTTTAGCTAGAAAAATAAAAGAATGGCTGCTATGGACCAATGAAACTAGAACACATTGTTTCAAAGCATCTGATTTTAACACAATACACTACATAAAAGCCCAGCAATATATCTCCTATTCTCATCTCTACCCTGATATTCTCGGCACCAATTCTGTCTCCCTCTGGCAAAGGGTCAAACTGCACAGCAGTTGCTTCCCCAAGGCAGTGCAGTCAGGTCTAGGTCTGATCAGTCCCCAACTCTGTTGCATCTTGAAGGGTACTTTAAACAGCACTTACACAAGCTAAGAAAGCAAAATTTACATTGTAAAGGTGCTGGTGAATTAATAAATGCAACCCTGAAAAGCTGTCTACCCGTTTCTACCCCTCTGTAGAATTTTATCAATAATCTTATTTACAAGTAAAAAACAATGGATTTTGGAATTCTTTAGAGGGAGGATGCTTTCTAGGGACAGATATATGCTTATTTTCTTTCATTTATACTGTAAATAAACTCTGAAGGCAAGGCCAAAAGCCTCACTGCATTTAATCCAAAAATTCACTGAATATACAGTTACTGGTTTACACAGATGCTCATCACTGTGTTCCAAATCCATCCTAACTGAATCTCATTATTCTCACTTTCCAGGCAGCAAATGAAGAACAAGGAAAACAATTTAAGATGTTACCAATCTCCATTAACTTTACAGGTTTTAATCACTTGCGATCTTTTGCCAGAACAGCTTTTAACAGTTCATAAATTCAAACCACTTCATGGACATTTAATTAAGCTCCCCATACCTCTCATGATTACTTATCTGGTAATGAGAGGCCCACTGGGACTCTCACTGTAGTTTTATTTTTTCCTTTTGTAATCATTAGTATAGACATTTTAATGAATCATATTTTGAAGAGAATCCTCTTATGTATTTGCTACAGGCAAAAAGGAAACCTTCCTCGACTACTGAATGCAAGTTTCAGCTCTTTAGGAATTTAATCATGCAGTTTGTATAATTCTACTACTGCTAATAACCACTGGGGGGTTGTACCAATAAAAATACTCTGCTGACCAAAACAATACATCAGCTCTAATTTAACAAGGAGGAGATTAAATGTGACAATACTAGAACCGGAAAATCTTATTTCCTAATCACAACCATTACAAGAACAATGTCCTAGATAATTTTAAACTCTTCAGACCTGGATATAATCTGTGTATCAGCCTCCAACACAACAGTATTTAACCTCCAACCCACTAGGAAGGAAGAAACACAAGCTGCACTTAAGTTTGCTGTCTGCAAGGTATTTTTCTCAGACTGCTCTTATTGACTATCACACCCTAATTCACGTTCATACAGAGTTTATCTTGGACATCTTACAATCAACTCACCTGCAAAAGGTGAGTTCAACACTGCAATGGCAGTGAGTTATAATACAGGATGCTTGTGACACTCCCTCACTCCCAGAAGCATCTTGTAGCTGTTTTTTGGTTTTCAGGGGTGTTTCAGGGTCATTGCAGCCAAGGGACACCCATTTATGAATTCTCCTTACTACAAGAAGCTACACATGAAATCTGCATTTCAGTGATCGTGAAAAGAGGAAAGACCTCTGAGATAAAATATTCCTTTTTTACCATTGCAGTAATGTCATTTAGCAATCACTCTTATACAAATTTTCATTCACATTTCATCTATATATATATCTTCCCACTTCATTCTTTTACATATATATCTTTACACCTATCAAAGCAGGACTGACTTAAGTGAGCACAGACCATTTCACAAATGCTGGCTTAATAAAATGACTCCATTAGTTCCTCAATAACTTACAGATCTTTCTAGATCTGCTTTGAAACTCTGCCTATTAAGCTGTAGTTCAAACACTGTCCTGAAGACAATACAGAGAACTTTTCAAAAATTACCCATTATTACAAGTGCTGAAATTTTAAAACACTTAGATTAGAAGTGGATATTCTCTCTGAATTCCTCTCACTTTTAACATTGACTTATGGTATCATTAGTCCACAGTGCATCATCCCACCAAGCACAGCACCTCAGGAACAACACTGTACCCTGCTAGAAAGTCAGGTTTGTCTCAGTCTTCATCAGAAGTTTTAAAACTAAATATACCCCATATGCTTCAAAGCAAAACTGAAGGTTCAAGTGAAGACTTCTGTATGCTGAGGTTTTATTCCAAGTACTCCTCTTTGGTGAGGTCAAGGTGGCAGAGTTCTGCTACTGTTACAAAGAAAAAAAATAAATCGATCGATCTCAGAGTCATTCACCAAACAGATCTTCCTTTTTTCTCCTCTATTTTCTCTTAAAATAGACTGACAACTCCTTGAATAGGTCCAGTTACATGCAAAACAAATGTTAACTTCTCCTGCTGAATCTTTTTTCCATAACACAGCACAGACTTTATTAGAACATCGCCTGCTCTGATCCTCCTCCCTTGAGCTCTTCAAAAGCATGTCAGTCTTAAAATAACAGAGCAGTACAGATATTCTGTTTGCAGTTTGGGCAAAAACTGTTTGATGTTAAGAATCTATTTTTCTAAGAGAAACAGTGGGATCCACCCCCACCCATGAATATTGCCAGATTTGAGGATAAGAGTTTTCATTTGGAAAGAATCCCACTTTCTGTATTTATAAAGAGGTCTGGGCAAAAATGGACTGATAAGATTTACATAATGCTTTCTACTAAGTTATCTAAGAAAGAGATCTCTAAATAAACAGGGAAGGAACACCATGAAGCGAAAGGGAATGTGAAAAAAGGAGACAACAAGAAACAGTACTTTGATAGACAGGATGAAGAAAAACTTGGGAGAAAATGAAGTGCATATTGCTCTTTTTTTCCCTGTACAGACATTGAAAGCAACTCAGTAACATTGTGATTGGAAGTGATAAAAGCTGCAAAGAAGCTCTGAAGGACACTAGAAGCAGTGATCAATGGCTCATGTTCTAAAACTAAATTTTCCCAGTTTATACAGAATAAAGAACCACCACTACTGCTGCATTTCTTAAATGCAGAGGTGTAGCAAGACAGGAGTGCATCACCCTAATCAAGAAGCTCTACATTCAACTGATAAGTATTTCAGTAAGTTTGTAAGGCCCACAAAGGCCAATGTTGTGCACCAGAAATCTTATATTGTCACAAAGATGAGCTGAGCTGACACTTCTCAGCTCCCTCCTCCCCAACCCTTCAGCTGTCAAGCCTGTTATCATCAGTTAGTAAAAGATACTAATGGTGTAGGGTAGCTCAGAGGAGAGAGAGATTCTCCACAACTACTCTTCCTAAAGCACAGCAACTTGACAGATCATGTGAGTTTTGGTGAAGAGGATTGAGCTAACACAAGATCAGCCACAGCACTCCCAAGCTGTTCTTCAGCCTCTAAAGGATTTCCTTTCACTCTAAGTTGCTTATGATGGCCTGGATTTACCAGCATTTTCTCACTCTCCCTATTTCACTCCAAGCTCCCAAACTCTGCACAGGGCAGTGTTGTGGGGTTCTGCTTTAAAGTGGGAAGTTGAGGCTTGAGAGAACATTAGTGGCACACTGATAAATAATAGTTAAATAATAATATAAAATTAATAGCAAAATCCAAAAAGAAACCCAAAAGTTTTTGATAAATATGCCACAACATAATATCCAGAGGCTCAAAAAATATGTAACATCTGGTAATTACATAGTCTGCAATGCCATTTAGGAATATTCCCAAGTTCCAGGAGGTGGCTGGGTGGAAAGTGAGAAAAACAGGGAAAGAGACAGTATTTTAGGCTGTAGTAAAGTATGAAGGATAAAAATCTTCACATTTCCCTAAAATCTGATGAGTTGGCATAAATTTCTCATGCTTCTCAACCCAAACCCAGTCACCTATCTAACAGAATGTATAGTAACTCAGAGTGCATTTACATTGCTCCCCCAGATAAATTTTTACCTGCAATGGGAAAAAATTTCACATTTGCCAGGCTGTACATCAATTATCCATCTGTAGAATGTGCTGCATTTGCGAGTTCTGTACTACAGACACACACCTACAGCTGCCAAATCACTGGAGTCCTGAAGTGCCTTTTGTGCTCTGCACAATTACACAAAGTATGTGAGAGTGAAGAGGAGATGTTCTGACTCAGCACAGAAACTGTTTTTTCCCAAGTACTTAAAATGTTATATAAACAGGAAGTCAATTAGGTATCAGGAAATTCCAGAGCCTCTGGCTCAAAGAAAGCCTAGATTAAAGGATACAATTTACATATCCTAAGGCAAAGGTCTGCCACTGGGAATACCTTGGTATCAATTTCCTCCAACTCAACTTGAGGGAGAACTATCTGATGTGGAGAGATAGAGCACTCCAGTCATCTTTTAAGAGGAAAAAGAAAAATCAAAAAGGGCCTATACAAGCACTTGATCATGTCAGGAAGTGAATCAGCCTGAGGGAAACTCCTTGCTTTATTACAAATCCTGCTCCATCAATCACTGCTTTATGCAAGACCTCCCTAATAAATTGTAATGTAAATTGTAAAACACTCCTGCTTCCCAATCTAAACCCAAAGCAATCTGCTTAAGGTGAAGATATTACAGTAAAACCCTGTGTGTGATCATCATCATCATCTCACCCTGGGTCACTTCAAAATGACTATCAATGTTTGCACTGATTGCTTTAAACTGCTGACAGACTGGGGGGGGGAAAACCCAACACAACATAAACCAACAAACAACCCAGCACACCTTGTACACGTTGGTGAGGCACACGACAGCAAGCACAGGTTCAGACACACAATTCATGAACTGCTCCCTCTCCCTCCCCCCTAAAATAAACACCTGGGAAGTGAAAACATGGATGGGGAAACACTTGTGTTAGTGATGGCTGACAAAGACACAATACTGGTTGAGTAACCTAAACATGCTGTAATAATCAACAATAATCTAATCTACAAGTGACTTAAGTCACTCATTTAAAAAAAAAAAAAAAGCCTTTATCCGTAACTTATTAACCACGACATAAAACCAGTATTACAATGCTTTTCCCTTTCTCATTCCTACAAAACTATCAATGTGATTGAAAGGGAAATCCCTTGAACAGATCTCTTCCTTCTAAATTTTGCCCATTATGTACCTCCAAAGCCAAGGCTGTCTTGTCGTAGGCATTAGGGACTCGCTTCTGGATAACCCGGGCATAAATAGGGCCATTCTGAAGGTTAGGGAGCGGAGTGTTGATGCTGGGCTGGGCATAGGGCCCTGGCTCCGGCCCACCCAGTGGTTGTGGGTGGGAACTATCCTGGTTACCTCCAATCAGAGTAGGGACTGAAGCAGAGGAAGGTCTATACTTCTCGACGTAAGGAACAGGTATCATTCCCCTCTTCCCTTCGCTGTCTTCTGCATTCCACCACTGCTCTTCAGGCTTATCCCAGATTTTCAGTATGTCTCCTTTCTTAAATGGAAGATCTTCCTCATCATTTCCATTAAAGTCAAAGAGAGCTCGCACATACTCAGCCTCCTCCTGCCTGAGGATAACACCACTATTCTGCCTGGACCGGGAGACTGGTTCTATCAAGGTCGTAGTGTCCAAATAGTGTATTTTGTAGAATTCCAGTAAAGATGGCAAAGAATCAAACTCTTGGTCACCTATTCGAAATCTGGTGGGATTCGACCCTGGAAAAAGAAGGCAACATGTCAAAGAGAGCATACAACAGTTAAAACTGTAAATAAAACAGCTGAGAAGACATTTGCAGAGAAGTATTTCTACAGTGAATTTGGTATCTTTACACCAGCATTCATCAAATTCAGCTTTTAGAGTATTTTTAATCTAAGACAGCACTATCGTGATCATGAGGATAGACTTTTGTTCTAAAAGATTTTGTCAAAGAAGGAAAAGAGTAATTGTTTGGCACTGCCAAACTTCCTGAATTAGGATAAAAATATCTTTGTTTCTTTCAATGTTATATGGACCCAAGAGATGAAAATGTTCAGTGCATCTTTCTCAGAAGTCTGTACCATTTTCAGTAACACATGATACCCTTTTTCCTGTTTTATACTCTAAATATAGGAAGTAAACGAAATCTTGGTACAATTTCAAGGAAATTATTTTTTTTTTAAACTCTCTTTTGCTGTTCAGATTTATTTTTAAAGGACAACAGTGCCATAATGGTTGTTTACCTGCTGTAATATACCTTGGGTTAAAGGCATGGACATTTTGGGAAACTGCTTAGCACAGCAGCAAAATGTGATATGAATGAGCAAATGCAGTTATTTTTCATTTTGATAAAAGGTACCATTAAAGAAAATTATCTGTGTTTTATGCAATGCAAAGCAATGACATATATTTTCATAATAGGTATGACTCAGCCTTTTAATCTCAAGTCTTGTAGTTTCTTTGCCATGTTTGTCAGACAGAGCCTAAGCTATAAACCCAAAACTCAAAAACACTGAAATACAGATGATGTTCATATTCAAGCCATCACAAGCACCAAAGGGCAGAGTATCCATTTCAATTTTCAATCAGTGTGCTGTCCTTTTTTTTCCATTTTACGTTCTTCTGGGGAAAAACACACACATGATGTTCTATTTCCACCATAACCCTGTGCAATCAGTTATGGGAAGAATCCTGGAAGGCTGGGGGAGGGTAGAGGAGATGAAAAGATTTATGCTTTAATGAGTAACTCTTTTAGCAAGAAAGAGATGCTTACTTTGCAAGTCTGTTTTCTCTGCAGGGAATATCTAACAGTTCCGAGACTTAGCTCTGGAGTACAAAGCAAACAGAATCCTTCAAACTGTCACTGATCCAAACCCCCCTTCAAAGTAGCACTGTCAGCATGGAAAGCTGACATTACAACAAGCTCTTTCAAGAGAGTAAAAAGGGGTTCTAACAGAGAAAAGGGCAGATTCAATAAGATCAACATAGACAAACACCCGATAAATAAGTTTTGAAGTATCCTGAAGGAACATAAACATTAGTGAAGCTGGTTACAGGAAACTCAAAGCAGCAGAACTAAGCCATCGGAAAATGCACATTTGCATGCATTAACAGCCCTGAAAGGCTTTCAAAAGAAATGAATACAAACACAGGGAGCCAAAAACCAAAAGCAATACCCTCAAAAAAATTGTGAAAAACAAAACACAAACTGGCATCACTGAGAGATAAGGAAGTTAATGTAATTATCAGTATGAAATACGAACCCAGCACGGGAAGAGAAATAAGATTCCATCTTATTCTCCCAAATTGTAACGCTGAGAAGTTACAAAACCCTCTCAACTTTTGTTGCTGAGATGTAACTTACAGCTCCAGACTTTGCCAGAACTCTGGAATTTCATCCCAGTGGCCTCACAGGAGATGACTTCTGGCTGGACGGGCAGCATCCCTACACCACTTCCAAAGAGCTGAAGCTCACTCCATCAGGGTATGATGTGATCTGGGAATGCTGCACTTCCTCCAGCTTTGGAAGCGGGAAACCAAGCTTGTAACTAGTGGTAAAGACATCAAGTTTCAGACCTGTCTGGTGACAGAAACATGAGCATATATCTCCTACTACTTTAGTTGTGAATCTTTAAGGATCAAGGCTTGTGGGGACACTTAGGTTAAAAGAAAAAGTCACAGAAACTTTAAGACCAGGGTAGCAAAGCACTTTGAAGTCATAGGGAAAAGCCTGAATCTCAGGGAAGTTCACTGACATGGAACTTATTTCACATGACAATAATACAGAACCTGTAACTCTACTTTTGTAAAAGCTGCTACAAGCTGACTCAGTCAGGAGGCTGAGCTCTGTCTCCAGCAACAAAAGTATTCCAAGAAAAATCTTACAAGTCATAGGGAACGAGCAGCTCATCACTAACATTCATCACACTTGTCAGCACCAACAATCATCACCAGGATGAACAAGGTATTTTGGAGTGTCTTTTTTTTTCCTTTGGAACAGGTTCACCCTCTTCAATTAATGCACAACAGCCTGAAGTAGCTGCCAAATGTACCTGAATACAAGTTGGACTTTAAGAAGGAAAGTCCACTGGAACATTATGTACAGGGAAGGAGCGACTGAAATCAGTGTACTGTATCCTGGAAAATCATACTCTAAAAGGCATTTGGCACAACTGAAGAACAGCCAGAGAACACAGACACTCCAAATTCAAGGATCAGAAAGATAAATGCACTCCTTGAAGGGACAAAGAGACAAGCATCAGAAAGGAGAGACTCTATCTTCACAAAGAGCACTGCCAGAACACCACGTGCACTTCTGATGCTTTTGTATTAAAAAAAGTAAGACAGCTACAAAAGGCTGGAAAGATCTCTTTGCAACAAGAAAGCTACAGGCTTAATCCAAATTAATTAACAAAGAACACAAAGGCAGCAATCTCGTAATTGTCTGGAGAACTTAAACAGAAGACCTCTAAAATTCAGCTACCAGAGGCATAAAAAGGACAAAATAGTTCCAGGTCACAGTTGGTAAAATGCAGGTTGGAAATAAAATACAAATCCACCTTGCCAAGGAAGTGGTAAACTTCCCATCAGTTCTTTTGTGGATACTCTTGTTCAGCTACAAGGTAATGAGCTAAATGATGCTCACGTGTAACAGAAATAATTCTACTCATTAAGGCTTCCAAGTTTTGTCATTTCCTGGTATAATGAAATTAAAGATTAACAGATTTCAGGCTCAGAGAAATTCTTCAGCTTCTTGGCTGAACTGTAACACTGCTCATACCTGTAGGCCCATGGAATAATTAAGGCAAGATCTAACACAAGAAAGTTACAGCAACAAGGCAAGTGTTTTTTTGAGAATCAGACCAGTTTTCCTTCATGATCCTGGGAGACAGTCTTCTTGAAGGCACAAACAAGAGCAGCACATTGTCCCCATCTTCTGAAGGCTCTCAGGAAGAGCACGAGGCGTGGAAAGGTAAAGTCCAGCTCCTGGAGGAACTTTAGTCACTTCCTATGAAAGTTGGACAAAAGGAGGACTAAAAATCATCTTCCCTCCTCCACAGCCCTGCAGAGCTGAAGGAAGAAGAGCTGCTCAGTGTGCACCTCTAGCACCAGCACTGCTCTGCTGGGTAAGGTTACTCCTTTGAATGAGGAGCACAAAGGGCTGAGGATCCTCTTTCTTACTCAATCCATCCTGCTCTGTCTCCACTAGGACTTAACCTGACTCCAGCCACCCCAGAGTGTCAGAGCAGGTAATGAAACCCCTGCTCTCAGAAACACCAGGAAAAAGTTAAAATCCAAAGCGTTCCAGAATTAAAGAAAGCTTCAAACCTGGACCCTGTCTGTTCTCTGTTCATGATGCACATTCTCTCCTGACACCCTTTGGAACTGTGCTGGCTTCATGTCAATCTGGAGAAGATTGATTATACATGTTTTAAATATTGTACAGACACTGGGGAATGAGGAGTATAAAACACCCAATATTCTACTGCTTGAGAGTGTGGGCAGGTGGTATAACCACAGAGCAACTTCTCACTTTCTCACACATCTCAGGGGTTTTACATTTCTCTCTTCACTCCAATTAACTGTTAGTGTCACTAGGGAGTTTTCTCTTTATTCCCAAGCTTTGGAAAGCTTTTCCTTTCAGTGCAGGGAACACCTCATGGAAACACAGGTTTTCATGTTTGTATTTAGGCCTAATCTTTAAAGGTGGTCCCCTTTCCCAACTTACAAAACGTGTTTTGGGCCAGAGAAGCTGTTATCACACAGGTACTGAGACCCGAGGCTCTCATTCCCAAGATATCAGAGTGATGTAAGGCAGTTTCCTCCTGGAGCACATGGGAACAGGGCTCTGAAGGCACCACATTCCAGCCTGTGTGGTTCCCCCACCCCCACAGGGACACCTTTTTTCCTTGTTCTTAAGCACCTTCCTACTCACGCTGAGCAAAACAAACAAGCACCATGAACGCCCTGTGAAAACATAAAAGCCCATTGAGCGGCTCCTGGCAGAGCTCTGAGCACACCCAGGAGTCACAGACTCATTTCTGCAGACACAGGAGGGAAGAAGAGCAGATGTCTAAGGCAGGCACTTCCCAAGCTTCCACTACTTTGCAGTTAAATATATTTTGATTTCAATATAAAAAAAGGAAAGAAAACCAAAACCCAACCCAAACCTAACCCCTAAAACCCCAAGTGTCAGAGTCAAACCACACTGCTCACCCACACCTAAAGCTGTTCCATATAGAGTGTGGAATATTATCCCCTATGTGTGGATATCATCCTGCAGGATTCTATGATTCCAGGAAGTAGAGTCACAATGGAAGTGACTTAGAAGCCTAAGTTAAGCATCATGTTCCTAAAACTCACAGTGAAAACACCAGTTTCTGCACTATATTTGTCACACTTTCCTACTTCACACAAATTTTACTACACTATAAGGTTTCTGTCTCCACAATGTTGTACTCTCAATAGAAAGCATATCTTTCTTTGGGTATTTTAGGTATTTTGTTTTAGTGCATATCACACATTTTTATCCCAAAGCCTCATGTTAAATTGCAAACACATGATGTTTTTAGTATTTCTTCTATTGTCTGCTTCCCTGCATGGAGCACTTTGTATTGTTTGGGATTTCTTCAGCCCGTGACTGTGATATTTCATCACAAATTATACCCTAATTCTCATTCAGCTGTTAATCTCCATCTCCAGTGGAAACAGAGTGTTCTTCTTTCCCATAATTCAGTGATTTATCCTATTTTTTTTAACAGCCTTACAGCATTTCAGGAAGAAATAAAAAGATCTGGTTAATTTTTCTGTTAAATTTTTTTCTTATGATGAAAAATCACCTGCAAGAAGTTAAAAACTGCAGCATCAGGCAAAAGGTGAATTTAACAAAAAGTCCACAAATTTATTTTATACTTTGGAAACAGAAGAAAGTATCATGTTTTTGTGACATCATGACTTTCAATATTAGGGAAGCCAAAGCTCCTCATCTCATTCACTCTGTACTGGGGTTTCCCTAACTCTAAGTGCAGTATTAGAGCACTCAGGAATTTCACAAACACTGAGACCAACAAAAATCAACCCAACGACCCGACCTGGCATATTCAGATTTCCCAGTGAGACCTGTGTGTTTGTCAACCAATAAGCTGTACCATAATAAAACATGTAGAATTGGTTTTCCCAATGTTTTAGCTTGACCACAATAAGCAAGCAGGACAATTTGCAAACATTCACCTCTCTTTACTGCACTGGTTTCCCTACCCAAACATGAAATCCTATTCAATCTTCTACCAAAGTTTTCATCTCCCTTCCACTGCAGAACAACCCCACACTTATATTTTTCTGAAAGAACATCTCAATTACACTGTAATTTAATATACACACTATCAGCACCTTTTTGGGTTTAGTGTATCAGCATGGAGGCATGATTTAGTTAAAGTTACTAAAATCAGTGTAGGACTGTCTGTAGTGCAAGAGGACAAATAAAAAGGAGACCAACCAAAACATAATTATACTTTTTAAGTTATATTAAGCCTACTGTGCCACCAGCTTACACAGTTACTCTTTTTAAACAGATAAACATTTAAAGCAAGAGAATTACAAGGTATTTAGTGATTCTGACCAAACTTCACAATGTTTTAGCTCCCATAACACAAGTCAGCTCATAGTATGTCACAAAATGAGCTTAAGGATGTAACCCAATAAAAGAGTCAGGATGGCTGTACTGAAGTGATACCACAATAACACGGAAACACTGTTTTTCCAGAGATCAGATGCTCCCCAGAAATCAACTGCCCAGAACTGACAGCCACAATCCAGTGTTTTTCACCACCACTGTCTTTAAAGTCCTATTGGGCTGATTCCACAACAAACCATCCTGGTAACTTACTCTGCTCTACACAACACCAACAATCCATGGCAATTATTGCACCAAACCTCTGCAAAGCTACAGCAACAAAACTGTCTGCACAGATGTGAGACAATCCACCACACTTTGTGGCAAACCATTTCACTGCCCACAGCAGCAACGACTTACACTTGACTTCCAGCTGAATTCAGCCACTTCCACCTGTGGAGCTTTGTGACTTCAGTGCACTCTGCAGTTCCTGGGGTAAACATGATGAGACTTTCCCAAATTTTCAAATCTGAGCAAGGGAAATTACTGTGTAACAGTGCAAATCCACTGGCAGTAGTTTCGTTTTTTTCCTCGATTATCTCCCTCTTAGTCAACTACTCTGTGCAGAGACTGAAAAATCTTCCCTATAACAAGTATTGTTACATCTTTCCAATCTTGGTCTCTCATTCCAACCACAGACCTACATCAGAAGTGACTGTCCCTGTAGAAATTCATATAATGTTTACTTTCTGCCAAATAAGTTCACCAAATCTCTTATTACACAGGTTTACTAGACTTCAAAAATTGTCCAGTGTCTCTTTTGTGAGATGCCAGCAACAGACCCACATAATTTTGCAAGCATTAATATCCAAACTGGAGCAGTTCCACTACCAGCTTCATTAATTCCCACAGGAGGGATACTGCAGGTTCTCACACATCCAAGGACTCTGCGTTGCTGGGGGTTCATTTAGTTGCATTAAACAGCAAAAACGCTGCTTCTCATGACACAGTTTTCCCCCGACACCATCAGCACCTTGTGCTCTCTAAGTGTTACACTTAAACGCGTTTTCATATTAGATGTTCAGCTGATGAGAAATAACATCAAACTTCGCCCTTCAAGGGGAAAAACCCCCTGAATTTCGCATCTGATTTAAAGCAACGATTGCCATTACATCCCGAGGAGTCCCCACTCCTTAAACTACCCGCTCGGAACTCAGCCTCACGCCTGCCTGACAGCGCAGCGCTGCCTTGTCAGAAGGCAGACTTTGGGATGACACTTCCACAGAACCATCTCCCGGCCGGGGTGACACGCAAACCCACGGGCTGTCGATAACCGCTTTAGTAAAACAAAGGCGGCGGGAGGCTGGAGCCGCAGGATCTCCCCGGCCGCCCGGCTCCGGGACGCGTTTCATGTGGCGCTGGGAAGGCAGGTGCGGGCGGACGGTTCAGCCCCAGCTGCGGAAACACGGTTTAATTCCATCACAAAGCGCTCCACGCCTTCCAACACCGCCCGGGCGCCGAGCGGAGCCGCCCCGGCTGCCCTGCCCGGGGCTGGGGGGCACCGCCAGCCCTGGGGGTCACTCACCCGGGGCCCCGGGGCCCTCGCCGCCGGCCCGCCGGGCTCCCGCCGGCCCCAGGCTGTTGACGATGTAGTGCGAGACGCGGGAGCTCTCGGACACCGACAGCACGAAGTCGCCGGGGATGGTGCCGGAGTCGCGCACCAGGAAGGTGCCGTGGCGCTGCCCCTGCAGCAGCGACACGGCCTCGGCGCGGCTCAGCCGCCCCCAGTACCAGCTGGCGCGGTCCTCGGAGTCGAACTGCCCGGCCATGGGGGCCGCGCTCCTCCCCCGCCCGCGGCCGCCGCCGCCCGCGGAGCCGCTTCAAAATGGCGGCCCCGGCCCTGACCTCACCTACCGGACGTGACCGCGCGCGGGGGCGTGACGTCATCTCCCCGCGCGCGCGGGAGGCGGGGGGGGGGTTCGGCTGTGAGGGCGGGCGGGGAGCGCGGAGGCGGGAACGGAACGGGACCGTTCGGAGCCGCGGAATCCCCGAGTTACAGACTCAGGCTGGAAAAGACCTCTGAGAGAGTCGAGTCCGACCTATGACCGATCACCAGCTTGTCAACTGGAGCGTGGCACTGAGTGCCATGTCCGCTCTTTCCTTACCTTCAGGGACGGCGACTCCACCCTGGGCAGCCCTTTCCAACATCTAATCGCTCTTTCTGTGAAGAAATTCTTCTGTGAAGAAATCCTCCCCTGGCACAGTTTAAGACTCTGTCCTGCTGTCCTGTCTCCACCCTCCTGTCAGGGAGTTGAAGAGAGAGAGAGAAGGTCCCCCTGATGCCCCTTTTCTCCAGGCTGAGCACCCTCAGCTCCCTCCTGCTGTTCCAGACCCTTCCCAAGCTCCGTTCCCTTCTCTGGACACTCTCCACCTCCCCAGTGTCTTTCTTGTGAGGGGCCCAAAATTGAACCCAAGATACGAGGTGTCTCAGCACAGGGGGACAGATGGTCACTGCCCTGGTCCTGCTGGCCACACCACTTCTTGATCTGTGGGTACCAGTGAGCGCTGACCACAACTGGAGGGGTCCACTCTGGGTATTTGGGAGCAGCAGTGACCACCACCAGCACCAGCCTCTCCTCACACCTTCCCAGTGCTCCCACAGGGCTCCTCTGTGGCAGGGGGAGGGTGCAGATGTATCCCAGCCACTGCCCCTGGAACATCCCAATTCCTTCCCTGTTGCTGCAGATCACCTTGGGGGCTCCTGTGAGCACTGGCTTGGCTGCAAAGGCCATGAAGATGGTGAAAAGCCTTGAGGGGAAGCCTTATGAGGAGTGGCTGAGGTCACTTGGTCTGTTCAGCCTTGAGAAGAAGAGACTATGGGGAGACCTCATCAGGGTCTGCAGCTTCCTCACAAGGTGCAGAGGAGGGGCAGGTACCGATCTCTGCTCTCTGTGACCAGTGACAGAACCTGAGGGAGCAGCTGGAGCTGTGCCAGGGAGGTTTAGGTTGGATATTAGGAAATGGTTCTTTCCCCAGAATGTGGTTGGGCACTGAACAGGGCAGTGGTCACAGTACCAAGCCTGATAGAACTCAAGGAACATTTGGACAATGTTGTCAGGCACATTTCACGATTCCTGTGGGTGTCCTGTGCAGGGCCAGGAGTTGGACTCAATGATCCTTGTGGGTCCCTTCCAACTCAGGATATTCTGTGATCCTGCTCGTTAAAGGCTGCAGCTCACTGTGTGTTTTCCTTCAGGGCTGTGGCAGCAGTTCCTGCCCTCATCCTCCCTGCCAGCAACTCCATGGCTGTGCCAGCACAGCTGTTTTCATGGGACTACATACTGAATTGGGCCAACGAGCTGTTCTGGGTTAAAAATAGCCCTGCAAAAGAAAAAGTTGAATTTTATTCAGGGCAACTGACTGCATTACCACAGAGGTCTGCAAGAGGGAAGAGCTTAAGTTCCACTGGTGCCACAGATGAACGCATGTGTGTGGCTATGCACAAATCTTATATCTGCAAGAGCAAAGCAATATTTACCACTTTCAGATTGTTCTTCAAGATCTCTTAAATCCCAGAGCAATATCTGTGAGTGTGTATTGAACTCTGCTCCAGCTCTGCTCAATTGTGTGAGCTTTTTCCAGAAAGGAATGTGCTTTTTCAACTGTGCAGTCTCCATGTGGCAGCACTTGCATAAACAATGTTAGAGCACAGCTGTCCCGAACTGTGAGGGTGCTGTGCTCTTTCCTGCCTCACAGCATCTTGCTTTCTTGTAGGGCACTTTGGAGCCCTGTAACTGTCTCCTGGAGGATGGGACTTTGGCACCGTGTCAGGTAACCAGGGTTGTATTAACCCTCACAACATCCCAGTGAGAAAAATATTCTGTCTTACAGGTGGGAGCCTGTGGTTCATCAAATCCATAAGAAAACACCAGGTGCTTAATTTCAGCTTATCCGATGGTTTCACAAATGAACATCCTTCCTCTGCTGATCCTGTTCCCTCTCCAGATGGACTGTAGGTAGGAAGTCGTAATCTATTCCGAAGCCAGAGTCCCAGTTTCCCTGGTGATGTGTGGGGTTTGGGAGCCAGCTGCAGAAATAGCACACACACTTCCATGCCTGGGTTCTTCACAGCTTTGAAAAGCTGCAGATTCTTGTTAAGAGCCCAGGGCACCAAGAGAGTTAAATCAAATCCACAAGAACACGTGTCCGTTCTGTTCAGTGTTCACAGGCTTCAAACAAACAAACAAAGGAACCAATCAGGACTTTTTTACCAGGGCAAAATTCACCCTTTCTCTGATTCCTGCCAGACCTCGGCAAAAAAGTCTTTTTTTGACTGAGGACCCACAGTCTGTTCTTTCTCTTTCCGCCTTTCCAGTCCCCATCCGTGTACCCCAATCTCCCGCTTTCAGCCGAACCCCAAAATTACAGGAATTAGCGGAGTTTTCCATCAGGTTTGGTTTTCTCTCACTTTCGGAATCCTGTTGCAGGAGCTCCCTCTGGTGGTCAAAACCCGTAAACGAACAACGCTCCTACCCTAAATCGCTCTTTCTTGTGTTTTTATACTGGAATGATTTCATAGAATCACAGAATGGTTTGGGTTGGAAAAGACCTCAAAGATCATCCCGTTCTGCCCTCCTGCCATGGGCAGGGACCCTTTCCACTAGACCAGGTTGCTCAGAGCTCCATCCAACCTGGCCTTGAACACTTTCAGGGATGGGGCATCAACAGCTTCCCTTCTACAGTCACTTTCTGACCTTCATTATTTGTAACAGCCTTTTCTTAGCGTTTCTGATAAAGACTGGTAGCCTTTTCCAAATTCCTTTTCCCTCCCATATTTAACCACTGAACCCTTCAGTAGTTTATTACCCTTAACCCACCCTTGCTGCACAAAGGCTACAATAAGGTAGAGCCCTTCTGCCCAAACCTGCTTCCTACAGGTTTGGAAAAAAATGAGCATTTTGAGTTCAGGTGAACTTTCAGAGGCAGAGGCATTGCCCGAGAGGAATGTGAGAGAAAAACAGAGCTCTGAGGCACAGTCTCAGAGAAATAAAACCAAATCACTTGTAATTCTAAAGAATTCACTGTTAATAACAAGATTCTGAAAGAAGTTGTAAAATCTTGTGAAAACGTTTCATTCACCCACCTGGCAGTAAAAGCCCTCTTGGTATCCAGGTTTGGTTTTCCTCTCCTGATTTTATTGACCCTACCAATTACTAGAGCTTATTTTTTCCTAAGAAGCTCTAAAATTTTGGCAGCCAGTCTAAAGCCACAGTTAATCAGTAGAAAGTCTCTTGCTGAGTTCAACGACTGAGCCTCAAAATGCTGCCAAGTGTCAAGTGCTGTAGTACAGCAACATTCTCTCTGAGGTGACATTCGGGGACGTTAAAATAAAATAAGGAAACACCTGGGTGAGCCAGAGGCTTCATCTGCTCTCTGCTGACAGCAGTGCAAAGTGACCTGGAGTCATGGAACCCAGCCCCAACCATTCCTTGAAGGGTTTGGCTTTGTAAATCGGGTCTAGATCACATGGCAATACTCCATCCTACTTATAAAACTAAAGCTAAAGGAGGAGAAGTTCCATCTTTTGGTTCCTTTTCCCCATGATCTGAAGAAGTAGAGTTTCTACCATAGAAATGCGTTTCCTCTTGCAATTAGTTCAGACTCAGCTGCTCACAGGAGGTGTCTGTGTCCTGTTTACTCCTGTTCTTCGTTCCCCTTATGTGTGTGTGGCCTCTGCCAGAACTCTTCACACCTGGCTTGGAAGTATCACCTGTGTCAGAGGTTCCTGCCAGGTGCTGCTGTGTGATGTCAGCAGGTGACATGAGCTATTGCATAAAAAGCCCTGCAGAGACTTAAAAATAATCTTGGAGTGAGTGATGAGTGGAATGAGCTATTAGATTTTGTGTAGGGAGGAGCTTTTATGCTGCCAGCAGGAAAATTTCTGCGTAACAAAGTCAAAATTTGGGAAGTACCGTCAGTTCAGAGGGAAAGTGACGTAATGTAAGGGATGGACTAGTGGGATTTTGTTTGGAAAATGTGCAGAATTAAGAAATGGAGCAGCCTGAACAGGAGGGAAGGGTCCTGCAGCTGGAGGAATATTTGGAATTCTTAATGGAATTGGCTGTGTGTGATGATAATTCGCAATGATGATGAGATGTGGCTGTGGAGCCTGTCAGTTGTGGTCTCAAGCCAGGGATGGGGAAATAATGATGCCAAGGCAGGAGCAAACCCTCAGCTAGGACAGGGGTCTGGTCTGCTGTGTGCAAGGGGATGGAGCTGATTACTGTGATTTGGGAAATGAAGAACTTGTCTCATGGGAACAGATAAAACCATGTGGTTTATTTAGGCCACAGGCCTCTCCTGGAACAGCCTGAACACCTTGGGACAAGGTGAGGAAGAGAATGACTGAGGCCCAGCACAATGGGACACAACACTTTGGAGAACTGCGAGCTGGGAATTAGTTTGATTTTATCAGAGGTGTAAAATTCCACTAGTATGGAGCGGAGGGGAAAATTGAACCTTGTAAAAGCTCAGATAGTTAAAAAAAAATACAAATCTTTGCAGGAATCTCTGCTTCCTACACTAGTACACGTAGGGATTTAGATCAGGGCTGTGAACCCCCGCCTGGCTGTGTGTTTCTCCCCTCACCGTGTGCCTTTCCTCGGGGATGGGGGTACGCGGGGACATGGCGGTGCCACCCTCCCCGGACCTGTGGTCGTTCTCTACCCTGAACCCTTTGGCCTCGAACGGGCTCCGTCTTCCGCGGGCCCCGGGGGTGCCCCGGGCTGCGGGTCCGCCGGGTTCGGAGCGCGCTGGGCACCGTTGGGGTGCGACGGGTTGGGGGTGCCCCGGGCTCGAGGGCCGCCGGGCTCGAGGCGCGTTGGGCTGCGGGCGACGCTCCGCCCGCCCCGCAGCGCCCGGTGCCGCTCCGTCCCCGCTCCGTCCCAGCACCGTTCCCGCACCGTTCCCGCTCCGTCCCCGCTCCGTCCCCGCACCGTTCCGCCCGGTGCCGCTGCGCTCCGCCCGCCCCGGCGCTCGGTGCCGCTCCCGCGGCGCTCGCCCCGCCCGCCCCGCCGCTCTGTGCCTCGGCGCGCTCGTCTCGCTGGCCGCGCTGAGGGCGGGCCCGGCGGAGCCATGGCGGCCGTGCGGGGCCTGCGGATCTCGGTGAAGGCGGAGGCGAGCGCGGCCACGGCGGAGCCGCGCGGCGCGGAGCCCGAGCCCATGGAGGTGGAGGAGGGCGAGCTGGAGACCATCCCCGTGAGGCGCTCGCTGCGGGAGCTCATCCCGGTGAGGGGCGCGAGGTGTGGGCAGGGGGGCAGCGCCCGGGGTGGGGGTGAGCGGTCTGTGAGGGCGTCTGAGGGGGGCACTGGTGGGGAAAGCGGGGACACGGGGCGGGGGCGGGAGGGAGGGCAGGGGGGACATTGGGGGGTGTCCGAGGGGAGCGTGGGGACGAGTCCTAAGGGGAAACGGGCGGGATGTGCGTGGGAAGGAGAGGAATAAAGGAGGCGGTGGAGAAAGAGGTTTGGGGTGCAGGTGAGGAGTGCAGAGGACTCTGTGGGTGGGAGAGAGAGTGCAGAGGGAACACGGGCAATACCTGGAGCAGGGAACAGGGACTGACCGCGGGAGAGCTGGGCTGGAGCCACTGGGACTGTGGGCTCTGATCAGCGGGGTTTGAGGGTTTCCTTTCTGGTTTGTTTGTTTTGTTCACTTTTTCGTTCTTGCGAGTTGTTTCTGTACAAGTTTTAGTAGGATTAGGTTCACTAGCGAAAAATGGGTCGCTGTTCTGAAACCTTAAGTAGTCTTTTGCTCTCCAAACTTCTTGGAAATTGCTTTAGAAACTAATCTTTAATTAGCTGGTCTGCCAACGTGCTTGTGCTCCTACCGAACATGTGGCCCGAGACAGCACCCTTCTGTGCTTCCTCGTGCTCCATGAGTCAAGCTCAGACAGTGGGGGTTTTCAACTTTAAAAATAACATTTATTTCGCCTTACTTTTTCTAGTAACTCTAAACATTTGGCAAACTTCGATGCTCTTACTAAGAAAAGTGGTTGGAGTGTGTTTTCTGGTATTTCTAAACTGAGACTAACTTGCAGCTAAAAATGGTCCTTCAGCCAAAATAATTATTGCAGCACAAGTGCAAATAACACGTTTACTCCTAAAAAAGGCTCCACAAACTCTTGCTGGGTGATGATCCTGAGTGTGTCAGAGTGAAGAGGTGCCATTTGTACATATGCAAGCAATGGAGGGGACAGAATGGGATCACTGGTGCAGGGGCTGTGGGATTTAGTACATCTCTGAATTCAGCAGTCCTGTCTGATGGATGGGAAACTTGTAATTTTTTTCCCCCTATCGTTTTCCATTTTTATCCAGTAATGTTTCACCTCGTTATTCAGAAGTTGGGTTTGAAATAATGGTTAGGAATAAAAACTTACAGATGTGGCTTCGTGTTCTGAATGTTTGAGACTAAAAGCTGCAAACTGGCGCTTCAGGAGTCGGGTATCGTTGCTAAATCTGTTTGTGTTTTACAAGGAAATTATACCCAAAACCAAAACTGTGCAAATCTTATTTAGGAAAGATATTTGATGATTTCCCCTGTATTGCTGAGAGAAAGTAAAAACTTTGGCAGCAGGTGACATGGCTACTAAATTTTGTCAAAGGAAAGAATCCTTATAAAGGAAGTTTTTGGTTCAGTTCATGTACTTCTGCTTTCACTGACATCAGAGAAGGTTCTTGCTTGTGTGCCTGTCTGTCCAGGGATGTAGCTTGGATCAAGGAAAAGAGGATGTATTTCTCATGGTCAGGTTTTTTTCAGTATAACAAGTGTGTTGCTTTCGGGGTTCATTGAGATTTCATCAGCGTTTTGCTTTGTTTCAGGACACTAGTAGGAGATATGAAAACAAAGCTGGAAGTTTCATTACTGGAATAGATGTAACCTCCAAGGTAATCTTTGTGCTATGGCTCTTGAACATGTTTTCATTTTTGCTGCTGGAAGGGAGGAACCATTTCATTTCTTTCTTCTTCAACATGCACAAAGGCTTTGCCTCCTGCTCAGATAGCTGGCATGAATCACAGTTTATGTTCCAAATCTGACTTCAGTTACTAAGATCCAATACCTATAATGCTTCCTAATAAAATCTGTGGAACAAGGAGCTTCTCAGTTTCCAAAATTGCACAAGATCCACACAGGCTGTTGCTCATGAGCTACGTAAAAGGAGCCTGAGTTGCCAGTCTAAATAAAATCTCTATAGCCAGCTTTTAAATTCATGTTCAGAGAGACAACTTTACATTTTTGTATATATTTAAAAAACAGATAGGGAAAAACCTTTATAATGTTAAAAGATTAATTTTTCCTGTGGTGGAAATACTTCTTTTAAAGGAGATTTTTTTTTTTCTCTTTGAGCACAGCCTTTTTACATTTTGTTAGGGAGGAGTGGGTAATGTTACTGTTCCATCATGGAGTCTGAGCATTGTCCAAGAGGCCTTGCTTTCCATGCATCTTGATTCCCCTTTTGTTGCTGGACCTACATTAAAACTATTCTGTGGCACAGAAATGTTTTACTGAATTAGTCCTACATTCCGAAACTCACGGGTCTCTTCATAATTAATGAAATTATTCATACAGGTTGTTGCTGGCTGGTAGATTTTAAGTATCTGGTCCTTCAGTGCAATTTGTGGAGGGTGCTGCTGTGATTCCTGTTTTGACTGCATTGTTTTGTATTTTGCAGGAAGCAATTGAGAAGAAGGAACAAAGAGCAAAACGCTTTCATTTTCGAGCTGAGGTGAATCTCGCCCAAAGGAATGTGGCGCTGGATCGGGACATGATGAAGAAAGGTACGAGTTCATCCAAAAGTCAAGGAGAAAAGATCCCTTTGTTTACTTCCTCACAGTATCTTTACTTGATTTATCCTATATTTCCTGCTTTCCCAGAGGTCTTGCCAAAAGAAATCACTTTGGTTTTTTTCCCCACCTTGTCATTTTAATTTCGCTATTTTTTAACCCACTTGACAGTTTTCAGTTCACTCCTTGTTTTACCAACCCCAGAAAGAAGAGGGCATTTTTTTGTGTGCCTTATTTACTACCTGGCAACAGCACCTAGTGCTACATGTCCAGGATTCATCTCCTGGATCAGTGCTGCTTTAAGAATCTTTAAATTCTTTGGAAGACCAGCCCTGGAGCTCTGTGTGTGTACACGTGGAGGACTCCGTGTCCTGTGCACAGGGGGATCAGACTCTGTGCTGTACCCTCAGTGAAGCTGCACTGATGGCAAGCTGGGATATGGGCAGATCAGCCAGGAGATGTGAGCACAACAGATTGGTGCTTTTGGCACCCAGTTAGTTCTCCAGGCTTTTTTTCCAGCTGGCAGCTTGGACGTGCTAAGCTGTGGCCTGTTACAGCTCTCCATCAGGTCATGGAAGTGCTTTGTGCACTGCCTTGTTAGTGTTCTGGCTCTATCATACTTCATGATAACACTTTGTTAGTATTCAAGGAGAAAAATATCTTTTTAAGGCAGTTTGATTGCTGTGCAGTCCCTGCATCTACCAATGCTTGTAATGTAACCTCTTTTAATGCTCAATTTATTAAAATTTTGCATTGGTTGGAAGAATAAATCAAGTTACCGTATTTAGAACGGCACATCAAACATCAAGTAGCTTCCCTTTAAAATGTTTTGCTTTGTAAACCCATATGTTACTAATACAAAAGCTCAGAATAAGTATCAGTTTTGTTTCTCTTCCTCTTTGTAGCAATCCCTAAAGTGAGACTAGACACAATTTACATTTGTGGAGTGGATGAGATGAGTACACAGGACATCTTTGCCTATTTCAAAGAGTATCCTCCTGCTCATATCGAGTGGTTGGATGACACATCATGTAAGTAAACAGAGTATTTGTCTGTAATTCCTGCTGTTTTTTCTCATCCTGGTCGTAGCTGCACCTCAGATGTCTCAGTGGCTTTCAGAGTCACAGATCTTTGCCTGTCTCCGTTTCCCTGTCTGCCTTAGTCAGAAGAGATGTAGAAGGAAAGAATTAATAACATGGTGAAAATCAAACCCACTATCTGATTGAGTATCTATTATTGGAAAGAGACAGCACAGAATAACTTACAGCTCTCGAAGTGGAAAAAGTGAAAGGTCTGAAATTACGTTCTGCTTCCGTCTTGACGTAAATGGCAGATCTGAGAGAAGGTGATTGAGCTGTGCAGTTGGGCAGGTTGGGATGGTTCTGTGCTCTGAAGGAAGAGACTTGTTGCCATATTTGTGTAGGGCAGGCTCGAGGAGAAGTTGGTGGGTGGAAGGAGATGGCAGCTGCATGTGATTTACATAGATTGGAAAAGGAATGTACCTGCACATGGCGAGGGCTGTTTTGGGGAGTGAGCCTGCAGGGAGATTGCCAGCAAGATAAAAGGGGGTTGTGGTTAACAGCTGTGCTTTCTTCAGTGACAATGAAGGCTGTACAAGAGCTACAGTTGGGATCATGGAACTGGAAGGATTGTCACGTAGCTAGAAATCCTGTAACTGAAATCATATAAAAAGAATTAGGAGCCAGTGCAGGTTTTCCAGTGGATTGCTGGAAACTGTTTTATTGACAAGCGTGGCTGAGACCTGAGAATTAGCAGCAGGGTTTCCCTGGAATGACCCTGGAGGAGTTATGTTCAAATGCAAGACAAAATATATGGTATTCTCCAAAACACTGATAACTTTGAAGTCACTGTGTGTGACAGCTTGATGTACTGGCACAAGCTGATAGGAGATTTGAAACCAAATAAACCCTGAGTGGACAATTGCAGTAAAGAGCTGCTAGTTGGATCTATGGGGATGCCTAAGCTTGGAAGTGCACAGCTTAACTCTGCATCCAAGGCTGCATTTTTAAGATTGTCTCTTTCCTTTTTCTTAAATGCTACATGAGTAAATTTAACCTGGAACCAGAGTGAACTTCCAGTCCAAAAAATGCAAACTTCAGAGTTGTAACAATACTTTACCCAGTTATGCTTAGAACACATCTTTGTAGTGATTAATTTTCATGCTGTATCTGAGTTAGCATGCCAGCTACAGTTGATGAAAAGATAAAGGCTTTGTCTTTTCAGCATAGATTTGCATCACAGCATGGCAAAAACTTTGATGTTCCCGACTGAATTACATCTCAAGGTGACTTACTGCAAAGGTGCACTTCCACAGTGTGCTGTGTTTCAAACTGATGAATGTTAAATGATAAAGGCTTTGAAAATTTGCAGATGAGGAGAAGAGGCAGGCCAAAAAAAAAAAAAAAGAGAAGTTATTAACTACTCATTGCAGTTAGTATCTGTGTGTTCTTCACCTTATAAATCTTGTCTGAGTAATTGAAGAGAATCTTTTATTTTGGGTCACTCTGTAGTTTTCTTGATATCTGATTACACTCTGCTTAACAGCAGAGCAGTAAATCACATTTGTTGCTGTATTTGCACCAAGTGCATCCGTGCAGAAAGCTTTTGTTCAAGATCTGTTTCTAAGCAGTTTTAGCTCTTTCAACTTCAACTTCATCTATGAAATGCTTTTAATTGGCCCAATAGGTTACATTTTAGTACTGTCTGTTGGTACTTAAGACAGGTACAAGGCACATACTGAATCATGTTGACTTGTGTACACGATAATCTGTGCAAAGGGCCTGAGCAGATTCTCTTATTTTCCCCTATTTCCCTGCTTTTTGGAAAAGATTAACAGAATTCCACAGTAAAGTCCAAGGTTCTGTGAAGTTGCCAAAGGGAAAAAAAAAAATCGAGGCTTCAGTTCCTCCCCCCTGCTGCTCCCTTAATCACATTTGTGTGGTAACACATTCATGAGTACACTGAGCCCATTCAGTACCCTGATCTCTGTGCTCAGGAAGCCTCTAATATCTGTGGTTGTGCATATCAGTGATTTTGGTTTTCATCAGTTGTTGTGTTTTGTAATATGCTTGAAAATTCCATGTTGTCCAGCTTATTGAGTATGTTAAAGAATATGACTTTCCCTGCAAGAGGTGCATCTGCTGCCTCTTCTGTCAGGTCACCAGAGAAAAGTGTTTCTGAGCTTCTGTCAGCAATTACCCTGCAGTGGGGCAGGGAATGTGGCTGCTGGATTACACAGACTGCATTTGGGTTCTGTGTGTGTTTATATCTGTCACAGGTAACGTGGTCTGGCTTGATGAAGTAACAGCAACACGGGCTCTAATAAATATGAGTTCCTTGCCTGATCAGGAGAAAACAAAGACCAGAGAAAACAATGAAGAGAAGACAGCTGAAAAAACCAAGAAAGGTAGATGGAGATATGCATATATAGACATCATCTCATTAAATCAATGAAACTTTAAACTTATGCTGGGGTACTGCATAATCTAAATTACTGAAGGAGCTTCTATCATATAGTTTCAGGTAAATGTATTCTGCCACTTTAAAAAAGGCTTTCATCTTGGAAACCTTTTGAAGAAGCTGCTTCTTAAAAGGTGGGTTGGAACTGGACCAAAAGCAGTAATTCAGTCGATGCTGAACATGTTGGATGCAGGGTCGTACTCAGATCTGGTATTTATAGTGGTGTGTGTTGCACAGAAATAAGTCTGTGTGATGTACAAAGGCAGTAAAAGGATGGATTCCAAGTGTGGAAAAAGCAGGTGTGAAAAAATGTCCTATTTTTGAAATGCCACAGTTGATTGCTTTTTTGATACACCACCATCCTTTAAGTACATCCTTCACACCAACGTGACAGTGTAGCACTTCACCACCCTGTGGATCTTCTCTAAATTTGGCCATTATACTTTTAAGAAAGAAGCACTGAAAGATTGGTTACAAAAGAGCAAAGCAGCAAAAGTACATCTCAGTGTCATGATAAATCTGGTACCTGAATGCCTGAACTGTAAATTTATTTTACTTTTGTGTGTGTAAGGTAAAATCAGCCTTTTGCTACCCGAGGACTCTCTTGCTCTTAGGCTGGTGTGAGACATTGTTGTGGGTCCAAGTGGATCCTTCTAACTCACCCCCTTTTCTTGTTTTCTCCACAATGCAGTGGCTCCTCAACCATCCATGTGACTTTAATTTTTGGGCAGATGTTGATAATGCTTCAAGTAAGACTTGCTATGAAGGTTTTGGAGACTAGGCACTGTCTTGCTTAAGTGGAGCATGAATATATATATTTATTCTTGTTTGTTGCAAATTACACATTACGTTATCATCACACCACATCTGAAAATAAAAACTGTCATCTAAATTGCTCCTGCTCATCTGGAAAAGTGGGATATTAGATAAAGTACAGACTGTTCAATTACATCTTAAGGTGTGAGATGCATACAGATGCACTGGAGCAGTCTGGCTTGGTTACATTCCTGTTTTTAGGATAGGAATTTGAGGACTATTTAGACATTTAGGGAAGCAAGAGACCAATCTTTACTGTGAGAAGCATGAGAAGCTTCTAATTTGTGGAGAGGAAAAGTACATGAGTACTGTCCCTGATGAACCTTAATTATTCAGGTTTGAATTTGGGTAGTTTGGTTTCAGTCTGGTTAATTGTGCTCTTTTAAAAGTGTTCCTCTTTTCACTTGGGAATATTTTCAGGATCTTCTGAACAGCTGCTGCTCTCTATTTTAGGTTTTCAAGTCTATTGTTGGATGAGGTATAAGGAACTCTGAGGTATAAAAGAGGGGGGTTTTTTTAGTCTGATGTCTGTGAAGTACTTTCAGATCTTTGCAAGTGGTATTGCTATATGTTGATAGCTGTCCATATTCACTACTTTTTTTTTTTTTAAATAAAAAACCCTCTATGACTCTGAGCAAAAAAGAAACCCAAAAATCTGTGCAAACATCTCACAATTTTAGTAGTTCTGGAAGCATGCACTCTTAGTTATTTCACATCAAAATTAAGTCACTAAGGTTGTTTTTTTCACCCCTTCTCTCTCAGAAACCTCTAAGCTCTTGATTAATAACCTGGTTTTCACTGTTAGTATTGGATACTCGCAGGTACTTGTGGCATTTGAAAGGGAGACTGAAGGAAATGGGCTTTTATGTGCCTTTCAGCATCGTGGCTTTGCTGATCTCTGCCATACCCTGAAAATGCAGTGCAGTTTCATTTGCTTTCAGAGAATTAAATTAATAATCCATGTGTGCTGCAGGCAGTTCTCTGCACAGGGACTCTCTAGTTTGCTTTCTGTGCTCACGAGTGCTTCTCGTGTCCGTAGGCATTTGCTGGTTTGATGATTCTCTAGGCTGCAGAGGAGAAAGGAAAACACCTTCAGGTTGATTTCAGAGGATGCAGGCAATCATAATCAAACGGGGCTGACACACTAAAATGGAGTTTGTTTGTTTTTTCCCCATAATTTGTCTTAGAAAAACAGGAGGAAAGCTCTGATGACGAGACAGAAGAAGGCGAGGTTGAGGATGACAATCCAAGTGACGTGGAGGTCAGTACAGAAGGGGAGTGAAAACACAGGAAAGTTTTGCTCTCCCTGGTGTAAAGTTTTCACAGCATTGCAGGTTTAACCATATAAGTTTGCAATTCACAGTCATCAAAGTAAATGAGATGGGGAATGAGGGGAGGTGCAGGTGTGCTGTTGGTGATAACACCAATGGAAGAGTGTTTTGTGAAGGCAGATTTTGAAGCATCCAGTGTGTGAGAGCGAGTCTGGCTGCTCTTTTCTGCTGAGAGGAGGCAATGTAAGAACAGTGATGGAAGGCAATGACCTTTCAGCAGTGAAGGCAGTGCTTAAAGAGACAAATGGGATTTAGGCTGTCCATAGATCTGTGGGAATCAGCATACACATTGATGTCCTGTAAGTAATTTAATCTTCACTGACTGAGTATATAATAGGTGTGATTAGTATTTTCTTTAGGAATGGCTCAGTGAACACTCATACATCACAGAAGTCTGAATTTTAGTTTCTGTAAAGCAGCTATAAATGAAAAAGAAAGCTTTTTAGTCATTGTGTGAGGGCATGAGAACCTCGTAGTAAAGCCATTTAGATAGGAAACAAGCAAAAAAAAATCCATTTTTTCAGTGTCCAAGTTGTGCTATTTATTTTCTGCATTTCAGTCAGTAATATGTCACTTGACAATTGTCACTTGACGATTACTGGATTAAATAATCTGAGATAAAGTTATGAAGCAAGAGAAGGAAATGTTTTAAATTTTCAGGGCAATTTATGTTAAAAATTCACCTTGAACATAAGTTGAAAAGTAACTCTCTTAATAATCAGTTGATTGCTTCTCTGCAAGCAATCCATTTTCGTTCAACAGTAATTTTATTTTTGAGTCCAAAATACCTTTTTTGCCCCCAAAGTTGGATGCCCTCTCCCAAGTAGAAGAGGATTCTCTCCTGCGTAATGATCTTCGCCCTGCCAATAAACTGGCTAAAGGAAACAAGCTATTCATGAGATTTGCTACTAAAGGTAAATGACCAGCTTAACAAGCACAGTGAATTAATTGCTTGTTGTAGTTTTATTTGTTGACTGATTAATGACTCAAAGTACCTACTCTGTGTTTGCAAAACTGTTAGTTTTTTGCTAACCAACAGGTGTTAAGATTTTACAATAAATCCACATTTAATGTGTGAATTAAATCCAGTTCAAGTTGTATGAAAATCATTCTACTGGAAGCTTTACCTTGGGCTCAGGGCATTCTTCCCAATACTGTGGAATAGGTTTTATGATGCCCTTTTCCACAGAGGTAAATTTCACATTTTATAAATATGGATATAACTTGAGATGCTGATGAGGTATTAGTGGAAATTATTGCTAAATACAGTTAAGATATTAAATTATATTTATGAGTAAAATGAAAACCCATATAATTTCTGGACCGTGCAGGAAGTGACACATCCATAAAGAAAGGCAAGGTGGTGAGTAAGGTAAGTAGAGCCTCCAGCAGTGACAGGGGGATGTAATGCTCTGTTAAGCTGATATGTAGAAACTCAGTCTCCCTGGAATTAAGTTTCCAGACACAAATAAAACTGTGGTGGTAGGAGAAATTTCAGAGGTGTCAGCAAAACTGAATCCTTCATGAAGGAGGGTGAAGTAATGCTGATTGTAAGATGCACTCAGCCTTACTTTCACTCTCTGTGTTTGGGTGGTTATTTATTTTTATGCTGTGCTGCAAGAGATATTCTAAGAGGGAAAAATTCCTATAATTGATGGTTTTTTTCAGATGACAAAAAAGAGCTGGGAGCTGCAAGGCGGAGCCAGTACTACATGAAATATGGCAATCCCAATTATGGAGGCATGAAAGGAATTCTTAGCAATTCTTGGTGAGTGTTGGACAGAGGAATTGGAACATTGCAGGTAATTGGACAAGATACTCTAAAATGGTTTTAATTTGTGAATTTTCTTTCTATTCAGTTTATGTAGTAAAAAATAGTTCAGTTTATTTACGTGTAAATAAATGTGACTTTGAATTTGCAAGGGAAGTACTTTTGCATGAAAGCGAAGAAGGTTTATATTTAAAACATTCAGAACAGATCTCTGACATAAATATATGTAGGTGACAACTGCATATGCTTAATCCAGGACTCAGTGTAGCTCAGTCATTGTGCCCTTTCTGTGACAGGAATGTCATTCTTTTTGTGGTGTTTCAGGAAACGAAGGTACCATTCCCGCCGAATCCATCGGGATGTGATAAAGAAAAGGACACTGATTGGGGATGATGTTGGCTTGACTCCTCCATATAAACACCGTCACTCAGGTAACTGGTCCCAGTGGGACAGCCCTGGAAGGAGAGGGCCTTGAGCAGAACCTCACCTGATCCCCCCTGTGCTGGGTGGTAGTTTTCTAAAAAAATAAAATAAAAATCTGAATCGCATTTAAGAGTTTGCAGGGAATGACTGAGGCAGAGACTCTGTGCTGCTCGTTGCTTACCAAAATAGCTGCTGCTCTTTATGTGAGATTTTTATTTTACAAATTTAGGATGTGGGGACTTGGAGCATCAAGGGGAAAAAGAAGGGATGACTTCTTCAAAATTCTGGGCAATTTGTTGTACTTGCTTAATCAATTCTTCTGCTCTATGAGAAAGCAATCTCGAGATATAGAACAAAAAAGATTAGAAAATTCTGTTAATTAGGTTTGAATATCTTCATCTACTCCCTAAGGTAGAAAGATAATTCATATAAAAATCTGGCATGAGACAGTGTCAAATTTTCATATGATTGGCCTGTTAAAATACAGCCATGGCTGTATCAAATCTCATGGCAGATTTTATGTGTTGGTAGTGTACTGCTTTCTGAAAAGATGCCTGCACACTGCTGATGACTAAATTGAAGTTGTTTATATTTAAATCAGAGTCTGTGATGAATTCATAATAAAGATACATGCCTTCTTTTTGGCATTGCTGCTTACAGGACTTGAAAGGATTATTGCAGAGCCAGCAGTTGGCACATTAAGCCCTGCAAGATCACAGGAATTGTTGTGCTTAGTTAAGGAAGTAAGAACTGCACCTTCTACAAGAGGCAGTTTTAGTTACTCTGCCCAGCTTTGTTCCTGGACAGGCCTCTGAGGTACTGAACACCAGGGACATTTTTGTCCTGTGGCAGTTTCCTTCCACTTAGGCTGTTCTGTAATATCGATTCCACTTAGAATATTTTGCAAAATATTCCCTCTCTTTAGCCTTGGAGAATTACAAAGACTCTTTTGTCAGGGACCACTCCTTACAGCGAGGTGGGTTTTCTTCGTGTCTCGGTTTTGAAGTACTTTACATGGATGAGAAAATTCAGTTTATCAGAATGGGTTTGCCTCGCTACAGGCTTAGTAAACGTTCCTGAAGAGCCTATAGAGGAGGAGGAAGAGGAGGAGGAGGATCAGGATATGGATGAAGATGACAGAGTGGTGGTGGAGTACCGGGATGAGCTGCAGGCCTTCAGGCAGTCCCGGGAGCGCAGCGCAGCCCGACGGTCGAGCGCCAGCGGGTCTGACTCGGATGAGATGGACTATGATCTTGAACTGAAAATGATATCAACACCCTCTCCCAAAAAAAGCATGAAAATGACAATGTATGCAGACGAGGTGGAGTCACAGCTGAAAAATATTAGGTAAGGGTTTCGTGCTCTTTAAAACTAGCAGTGAAAAGGCATTCCAGATTTTAATCGGTGGCAGAGGTGTCAAAGCTTGAAGACAAGCTGTTGAAGATGCTTTTTCAATCCTTAATGTAATTTTGTAGTAGGTATTTTAAAAACTAATCCAGAAACAGGGTTTTAATAAAATTAACATGATTTTAAATACAGCTTCTTTTGCAGATCTATGAATTCTGCTCATTGATAATAATGAAACTTGAAGTAGAATCAATAGAAATTTATGCAAACAAGCACAATGAACTTCATGCACTTCATAGCTAGGCCAGGGAGAAATAACTCTTCTCTTTTCCCTTCACCCCTTCCTCTCTTCTCAGAAAGAAAAATAATCCTTAAGTGTTGATGACAAAAAGGAATTTATGCTCATTATGGGCTTATTAATCAAAATTATAGGTTATATAATTAAAACTATGTTATAGATTATTAAAGAACTTTAATGTGTCCCTTCAGTAGTATGGTTATACTTTGTAATAATGTCAAGGCCTTGAACAATTTTGAGGCTGCTCATCTGTGCTCAATTATGACCCAGAGGCACAGCCTTAAGGAGACAAACTCAATACCTGCCTTGAAATGGATACAGAAGTATTGATGGGATTATTGTTAAATTCAGGATTCTGACTGGAACATGTGCTCATCTAAGCAATGTTTTTACCTCTGTTTCTCAGTAGAAAAATCCTGATACTATTTTTTTTTCTGTGATGTAATCTCATGTACAAAGAGACTTAAGAACTGTACCAATGTCATTTAATTTAAGGGACGTTAAATCTGTTTTGTAGGAATTCCATGCGAGCAGATAGCATAGCAACCAGTAACATCAAAAACAGGATTGGCAGCAAAGGATCATTAGAGAAAGTTGCAGATGTGAGACTACTGTTAGAAGAGAAACGTCAGAATAGCACTGGGCCACGTCAGCCAAACAGCACTGTAAAATCAGGTAATTTTCAGCTCCTTTATATATTCATTTCACATCTGTGCTCCACTGGAAATAACAAGCTCTGCATTCATACAGTCTTTCCACACTCAGAGATTTGGTTGGGGATTGCTTTGGGGAAAAATGAAATACATTGTAGTGAAAGCTTATTTAGTGATGTTGATTTTTATCCATTTTCTTTGCTTGTGTCTATTCCCCCTCACTCAGTCTCTTGTGATTTGCTTGAGGCAGAGATTCTGTACAACTCAAACACAGCACAGAGGGAAGGTCATGCACAAAATCCAGTGTGAAACACTAACTACACTTATCTAAAGAACATGTATTACATTAATATGGATGTTCTTTCACTTGGCAGGGTTTATTTCTGAGCTTACTTGCCTTTTGTTTTTTTGACTCAAGTGTGTATGATTTCAGCTACGTCTGACATACTTAATATTCAGAGGGTTATCTGACTGATAAAGGAAAGATATGCTTTTGTATCAGTGTAATGTCAAAGTTTTGTTAGTATATTTTACCCCTTCTACCTATTTTGGACCTCTGACAAATTGGCACAAAAGTTCTGTAATTCCCTTTGCCTGCATATTTTTGTTTGAACCCTCTGTGAGACAAGGAACATTTGGCTAAACCAAACTTCAGAATGCAAGATTCAAATCAAAGGCTAAGTGTCAATATATTTAGGATTCTTATATTCTGGTTTTCATTTTGTTCTGCAAAATATCAAGAAGTATTAGAATTCTAAAGCAAGGTATCTGTTATCTGAAAAGAATTACTGAATATATACTTATTTTCATGGAATCTTATCTCTTATCTTGCTGTGCTGCTAAAGCAGAAATGCAGGAAGCCATGGAATAACTTTAGTTTTCTGATCTTTTGGACAGAGCACAACCTGAAAACATAAAGTGTCAAATTTATTGCCAAAAATGAAATGAAATCTGGATGAATTGTATTGCAGACATTGCCAGGACTGAAATCTGATTACGAAAGACTTAAGTGAAAAGACCGTAGAAAAGATGAAACTAGACAAATGCTGTGTTTTTAAGTTGTACAAATTGTGAACAAGCATAAAATCAGCTGGCAGAGCTGGAGTAAATGCAACATGATTTTTTTGGTCATTTTAATCACTGAAATCATCCCTAGATGTGCGGCAAAGACTGGGAAAAAGGCCACATTCTCCAGAAACTAAACCTCCAAGTAGTACCTCTGCTCCTCGTCGGGAACCAATCTCAGATGTCCACAGCAGGTTAGGAATCCCCAAACAAGATGTGAAAGGCCTCTACTCTGACACCAGAGAGAAGAAATCAGGTTAGTTCTGTGGAGAAAGTGTAATAATGCAATTCCTTTGATTCTGGAGTATGAGAGAGATTCCAGCAGAAAGTCATGAAGGAGGTTCAGCTGAGTGAAATTCAATTTATAAATTGGCAAGTGTTTGTTCAGAGCTTTGAAATCTAAATACTTGTAGGTAGGAGCTGGGAATGTTTCTGAGCAGTATTTTTATAGAGGTATGCTGAAAAGTCAAGGACCACTTTAAAACTGTGGTCAAAACAGGGCAGTAAAACAAGTGTAATGAATGCAGTGGCACTTCAGTGCTGTGTGTAGAATTCTCTGCAAATGGGCAACAGTGAACAGGACTGCCCTGAGCCTCCTGTGGTTTGATTTCAACTCCTGCTTCAAAGCAGAATCAGTTCCATGGCAGACATTAAGGTGGAAGGAGTATGAGGGGTTTAAAGGGATGCAGTGAATTTAAGATTTGATTCCTTGACTCATCCAGAATTCCTTAGTCCTGGTTTGTTTGTTTGCTTGTTTTTTAAAATGTTTGTTTTTCATCTGATCAGGTAATTTATGGACCCGATTGGGGTCTGCTCCGAAGACACAAGAAAAGACTTCAGATAAACCTGAAAACTCTGTGGCGTCTCCAGAGGAGGAGGATTCCGAGCTCCAGCGGGTTTGGGGGGCTCTCATTAAGGAAAAGGAACAGTCTCGGCAAAAAAAGAGTCGGTTGGATAATTTACCATCCCTACAAATCGAAATCAGCCGAGAGAGCAGTTCTGGCTCAGACTCTGAATCATGATGGGTTTCACGTCCTCATCCTCAAGATTGTGACTCTGCAGTGTGGCAAGATTTCCTTTGCCCAAAAGCTGGACACTGGCAAAGACTCTGCAGTGAAGGTCCCAGAAGTGTCTCTGTTCCTTTTATACAAAAAGAGATGCATAAACCACTTGAAACCTAAAGCAATCACATTTGTCTGGAGTCTGTGGTTGGCCCTGTGTTATGTAGGGCGTTGTCATATATGTTTATTACAGCAAACCTGTAGTTAATTCTAGCAAAACACTTTCCCCCGAGCTCTGAACTTAAAAGAAGAGGCAGAAATGCCCTGTATTTTTAATGAGACCTTTTTGTTCTTAGTATTTTCATCATGGAGGCTTTTAACAAAATGTTTTACACACTTCATCCAAAGAACAGGGCTCATGATCAAGATCATTGCCTTGCCCTTCTGGCTCTTACCAGCACCTTTCCTTTCCTCTTGAAGTAATAACAAAAATGCTTCCTGGGTGGGCAGCCAGCAAGGATAAAGCATGAAGGGATTATCACATTCCCTTCCTCCAAAACACTGAATGTAAATCCAAGTTAAATAATATTTTAGTACAGTTAAATTTCATGTATCCCAGTGGTATGGCCACTCTCAAGGAATTCTCATTTATTTTGGTGATACCACGTCCTGCTGTAGTAGGGATTGAGATGTTCAGGACTGCAAAGTTGGATGTTTGAGAATTGTGTAAATCCCCAGGGGGTTGGTTTTTCATTGTTGTTTTTACATGATGAGAAATTATATTTCTTCTATTTCACCTGGATTATGTTCTGCAGCACTCTTAACAGTTGGAAAGCATACATTTTTATATTTGTGAGAATTTTCCTGTTGGCCACGGTGAAAACTCTAGTGGTGTTCTCCTATGTGCTGTTTGTCTATATATATATATAACTGAAAGAGAAAAGGAAAACTGTAGGATCACTGTCTCATGTCAATACTTTTGAATGTTCTTCCTGTGTAGTACATGTGGGTGTGGACATGGTTGACTTGTTACATTCAGCTTTTTTACCTGCACATTTTCCCTTCCTAGGTAGGAGAAGGGTTTGATCAGTGTCCATCTGCCATTTTTTTCTTGTTGCCTGTGGGCATTTATTTTGGTTGCCAGTAATTCTAAGTGAGGAATAATGCAGCACATCCCATTCAGGTAAACAACAGGTAGCAAAAACATTGTCTGCTACATTTTGATAGTCTGAAAATTTGTTTGCATTGTCCCTATTTCCTTGGTTCTGTCAGTCC
The DNA here is from genome assembly GCF_003945725.1 of Corapipo altera. Lineage (NCBI taxonomy): Eukaryota > Metazoa > Chordata > Aves > Passeriformes > Pipridae > Corapipo > Corapipo altera. The sequence continues at coordinate 572,884 of NW_020884999.1, forward strand.
AAAAATGTCTATGAATATCTCCTACAGTTCCTGCTTTTTAACAAATGTTTTCTCTTTTTTTTCCCCCCTTTTTTTGTACTAAGTCGAAGTAGGTTTGAGGTTTCAGCAAGGAATCTGCAATTAACTTTTCTTACTGCTTTATGTGTGAGAATAGCAGCATGTAAAATGAAAGGCAAAATGAAAGGTACAGTGACTAGAAGGGCAATCTGGGGGCTGACCAGGCTTCAAGCCTTACTATTTCCTTGTTTTGTGACACTCATCCTTGATTTTATATTTAATTATTGAATATATAAATGTCTCATAAAAGTACTGTTGAGAGTAAATGACTGCAATGTCTGATCACTGTAATAACTCATTTTAAACGTGTGCTTTCATTAATATCCCTCCCAAAGCTTTCCAAGGGAACCATACCTATACCATCCCCATTTCTCAAGATCCTGATAAAGTTTATTTAACCAGTGTCTTTTTGCCAGTAAACCTTGTGTTGTGTTACTACTTTAAAGCCATTGTGACCTTTCCTTTTCCTGAAAGGAGGTGGTAGATGGGAATCATACCACTGGTCTGTAAAGTCAGGCTTCTGCCTTGATGGGAACCCTTGCAGGTCTTTCAAGATCAGCAGCTGGTTTGTGCCCCACTATGTTTCCATCTAAATACTCATAACTTGGGCCTGGTGAAGGATAAATTAACTGGGAATGGGAATAGAGAATCTGATAGAAAAGATCTGAACTAAGAGATGTGTGAAATCAAAGAACAGCCATGTAGGCACAGGCCTTTTGTTGAGAAAGAGGCACCTTGAACACCAGTTCTGCCTTCCAGGTTGTCCTAAACAGTGCCTTAAAAGTGCCTCTGTATTATTCAGGTCTATTGTATTCATGATTTGGGGAGTTATATGTGCTATTGAGACCACAGTAGCTTAGCTGCAAGAAAAATAGAGGTTTACTGTTGAAGGTTTGTAAAATAGGGGTTTACTGTTGAGGGAACCTACAGAGAGGGTTTTGTAATTGAGTGTTTGCATTTTGATGATGTACTAAGGAGCTTTGAAAAGTGTTTGCTGATACCAGGAATTCTTTCCAGCTTTGGTCTACCTTAGTTACGTGAACAAGAGCTGCTGGGATTTGATAATTAAAAAATGAGCACTGACTCTTCAGCGAATGCTTTTTCCTCAACATTTTGAGTTAAATCTATTTGATCTGGGAAGAGATTGCAAAGAGAATTGTGTTCTAAGTCCTCTTTGTGCTCAGCTGTTTTGCCTTTACCTAACATGTTCTTGATTTTTCACTGAATTCTCAAACATTAATCACCTACAAGAATTTGATGCAGAAATTAATGTTCTGACACTGAGGTACCTGTGCAGTTTACTAAAATGAACTTATGTTGAAAATTGCAAGGAGAATCTTGGCTTTGGCTCTTGCTGGATGATCTGTGTCTCGGAGGAAAAACTGGTCTGAATTTTAATTATAGGAGCACAGTAGTCCTTCTTGTAGGAGGATTTTGTTTTGTTTTTTTGATAAATAGTTCTTCAGGCAGAACGAACACATGGTGTTGATAGACTTTAACAGGGGGTGGTTTTGTGTTTGTTTCTAAGGTGTTGGGATGTGCCTGACAGGGAAAAGGAAAGCAAAACCCCCTTATTTTCAGTTTAAGATGACATAAGGTGAAGAGAATGGAACTTTTATTTTAACAGCCGTTCTGTTCTAAATTAAAAGTTGTCTGGAATCACTGTGACCTCTCCAGTCCTGGTGCTGCCTTGGCTGCCCCACGTGGGGCTGTGCCTGGCCGGGTCCCTGCCCACTCGTGCTGAACGCGCTCTGCAGCTCTCACCCGGGCTGAGGTGGTGCCTAAAGCCGGGTTTTAGAGGCCGAGGGGACCCCAGGGCTCCTCCCGCCACGTTGCCTCCTGGCCCCGCGGAAGGAAATGGAAGCCTCGGCGCACCCCCGCCTGCCTGCAGGAGTGGCCCAGTCCGCCCCCCCCGCCGCGGGGTGGTACGTCCCAAGCCTTTATAAGCACCCGCTTGGATTCTTCCCGCCCTTTCGATCTGTGCGCTTGGCGGATGGAGGTCGCTGCGCGTGACCTCCAGCGCGGGCTCGGGGCCCAGGTCGGGGCCGGCTGGGCGGGCAGCGGGGAGGCGGTGGTCCGGCGTGTAGGTCGAGGCGCCCTTAACATTGAGCAGGCTGAAGGGAGGGCCCCCCTCCCCGCTCTCTGCGGTGGTGGCGGCCGCCGTGCCTCGCTGGGCCGCGTGGGCTGGGCCGGACCATTGGGGAGGGGGGGGGGGAGCGTGGCGCCTGAGGCCGCTGTTTGTTCAGGCGGCCATGGAGGCGACACCGGGTCCGGGACACGCCGGGGCTGCGGATGCGCCTTCTCGGTAAGTCAGGAGGTACTTGGCCTGGTCGGGGCCTTGGGAAGACACTGTGTGTGTGTGAGGTACCGCCGGGCGGCGGGGAGGGGCTGGAAATCACTGCCCGGAGCTCCGTGAGGGCTCTGCGGGTAACGCTGCTGTGGTGGGTGCGCAGCAGTCGGTGCCTTCTGTGGATTTTTATGGCGCTGTTTCAGGAAATAAGTCTCTCTTTTTATTTGTTCTTCGATGTGCCAGACCCTTTCTGCACAACAGACATTACAAACTCAGAATTGGAATGTCTACAATTTCAATTTTTGAATATTGTCCTAGTGGTGAATGCACTCTGGCAAGCTGCATTTATATACTATTCTAAATTTAGGTAGTTCTAAATTTCCTGACTAAAAACAATTTTGAGAGGATTGTCGACTACTACAACCTTCCTGATGTAAATATTTCGGTGATTATTAGCAACAGAAACACGGCTGGAATTGAAAGCAGAGTGTTGGTCATGAGGGTCTGGTTTTGGTGGTGGGTTTTACTTTTTTTTCTTCCTGTATAAACCAACTTTATGCTTAAAATCTAAAATTACTGCTGAAAAGTATTCTAATAATACTTCTCTTTTATCCCCACAGCAGGAAGATGACTTGAAGTAAAGAGTAAGTTAATTTTTTTTTTCTATTAAAGTGCACAAGCTGTTAAGTTCTAGGCCTTTACTTAATGCTAATGACACAACGTGGGACTGTTAGTCGAAAACAATCTTTAACAATTACATCTTAAAGCAAGCTAAATAAAAACTCATTAAAACTGATTGCTTGTACTCACAAGTTAAAGAGTTCAAGACTCTTATACACAAAGGGGAAATTGTGCAACCGTTTAAGATAAAACAGGCGCTGTTTTGTAAAGGCTGGGATTTAGAAGCTGCTGGCTGTTGATGATGATAACCCTGAATAGGAAGTGCCGTCAGATGCGAGAACTGACGATACCCTTCTTACTGTCTGAAATACAGCTACAGACGTGCAGTTCGAGTTACAGAAATCTGTCTTCTGAAACTAATCAGGCAACTTTTATTTATGCTTGCTGTCTGTGAAAAGCGCTCTTGAAACGTTTAACCAAGCTTTGTGTGTCCCTCTGTTCCACTTGACCTGCAGAGCCTGGTCCTTCCAGGTAGATGTGACACAACAGGATGGGGCCAGGTTGTTCTTCTGGGATGGCCCAAATCTGAAGGTAAGAACTGAATTTCACTGGAACACATAGAGCTTTATGCCAGGGGAAATATAATTTGAGAATGAATGAGCTTCATAGGCTGTAAGGAACTCGATAGATGTGTTTTGTCAGCTTGACTCAATCTGCTTTCCCTCATCTCTTCTTTACAGTTTAAAGCCTGATACTTATTACTTGTTTCTTGATAACTCTGCATGTAGGTATAGCTTGCAGGTCTGGCTGCCATGTGCTGGTTGTTACTTATGTCCATCCATTGATGTTACAGCTCTTCACAAGCCCTATGGAAGGTGGTGAGACAGCAGAGCAGGAGAGTCTCCTGGGTGAGTTTAATGGTCAGTGTGCTCTTAGTTTAACATGGCTGCAGTCTCAGGAACCTGTTTCTGCATATTCTTAGCTCTAAATGTATAATTAATGAAGTTCTAGGCCAAAAAACCCACTTTCTTAGACTAAAATAGAGGCAGTAGAGGTGTAAGAGCAGCTCTCCTGTGGTGCAGTTTTGCTGACATCACTATGTAGAGCAAAGAGACAAAGGTGTTGCTTCTGCCAGAAACGTATCAATTTACCCAAAGATATCATGTGATGAAACGAACCAAAAATTGCTGGAATTACCGGCAGATTGACTGGTGGTGAGCAAAGGTTTTCTGATGATATCTCCTGCATGAACAAATGAATTAATAATGGTGTGGAGTGGTTACCTTAACCCTGCTGCTCTGTTACAGGTGGTGATGGTGCAAACAGCTGCTCTGGGGAGGAAGGAATCCAACAAACCACGTGAGCTTGGGGACTGGTGTTTGTAGACACAACGTGGTTTTCTGTCTGAAGGTGCTGAGAAATGACAATGGTTACACTGTTCTGATTACACAAACATTAAAGTGATCTCTTTCAAAAAAAACCACTGGGTCTGTTTTCATCACTTTACTGTGTTAAGGAATGACTTTTTCATTACACAGCACGTTTTTAATAAACACACTGGGCACTCCTATAATTTGCTATAATATGATAAAGAAGATGTACTTACTGCAGATAATGTCAGTGGGGTTTAGCTGTGTAAGCATTTTGTATTTGTTTGGTAATTAACTTGTTTTAAACAGTTTGAACAAGTGATACTAGTAGTGCTGCTGTAATTACTGGACAGAGTAGCCCTTAAATACTTAGCAAGAAGAGCAAATGCAGCTATTTCTGTAGCTTGTTTCCAGGCTCGCTGTCTCTTCATTATTTTGGCCTCAAACTTTAAATTAAGCATCATAAGTTAACTAATACCTCATGAGCATGTGCTCATTCTGTGCCAAGAAGGTGAACAGCAGTGTCAGCTGTGCAGCTCCAGGTAGAAGGTATCTTGTTACCTGGTTTGAAAGTGGTGGAAGTTCTGCTGGAAGAATGGCTGGGGAAAAAAGCCATTCAGGACAGCCAACAAAACAGAATGGTAGTTTTCAATCAAAATGTGATGAGCAATATTTTTGCTGTAGTAACTAAAGTGAAAAGATCAGGTTGTCATAAAAGTAAAAGCAGGGATATGGTTTCACCCAGGGATTTCTGGCCCATAAAAGCAGTAGGTGTGATCTTAGGGTGGGACAAAGAAAGAAGTGACAGCAGAACATAAATGTTATTCCAGCCCTGGATTGCAGGTGAGACTTCAGGGACTGCCCAAGCTGTGATTGCACTTCCCTGTGTAGTTCAGGTAAAGACCTGAGTCTGTTTTAATTATTTCCTGACTAGATGATGATGCTGTGACTTGGTGCTGCCCTCATGGCATCACAGAGCAGTGTCCCTGTCCCTCCAGTAGCACAGGTGGGCTCTGCTGTCTGGGGTGTAAAACATGTAGAATGCAGGATTTCACAGAGGTTACTCTTACTGAAAAGTCAAGAGTTAAGCACTCTGAAAAACAGGTTTTCAGAGAAATGTCAGAAAGCAATAGGGTGCCTGATGCTATAATGTGCAGGTAAATTATTCTGGATTTTTCCCAGAATCATGACTGTAACACATACAGGGTTTAATAAAAACATTCAGTCTGGGTAATGGAGTATGTAAAACTTGGATTAATTTCTTTTTATCTGAAGGTATTTGAGCAGTATGAAGAACAGGTTACTCCAATGTTTAATTAAAATCTTGAAGTAGAGTTACATTCTGTTTCCAGTGTTTAATGAAACAAAACTTTTTGCTTGATTTTAAGAGCTTGTGTATTAGAACATGCTGACATTTTTTATCTCACATAGCATGCATTGGAAATAAAAAGGGTTTTAAAGCTTTCAGAAAGCACAAGGGATGCATCTTTTTTGAAACCCAGAATCTGTAGGCCATGAATGATCATGGAGTTAAGAGTAGCCACGTACCCTCAGGCAACAAACAACTAAGCAAATTGTTGCTTGACTGTTCAGTGTGGTGCTTAATTTGCTCAAGAAATGGTTGCTGCTGCTTGTTTTTATAATTGTTCTTGCTTTCCAGTGTGTGTCAGAATTGTCTCATTAAAAAAGAGCAGAGTTGATCTGGGAAAACTTAAGTAAACAGGACATAATTTATCAGGGTTTTTTGAGGTTACAAGTTGGTATCTATTAGAGTTAACTATTCATGAGTTTCATTTCAGCAGTACTTGTTCATTGTTTTAATTGAAGCCAAAGTTCCTCAGCAGGGATCCTCCAACAGGCTGGATTTTTTTCTAAGATAAATGAATGGAAAAGTGTTATTTCTGTTAGAATATGGTACCTTTCAAACAAAATAGATGTCCTCAACATACTACCGTGATGTTACATGGGAGCATAGATAATTTTACTGTTTCTCTTACAGTGCTTCAGGGGAGGGGAAATAAAACCATTCTGGTTTTGATTACATTTGGAGCACACAAAATTTAGTGTTGTGGAATAAGCAACAGACAAAAACCCTGGTTTTCAAACACAATTAATCTAGATTTTCTAAGTTTTAAAAGAACAGTTGGCAGGAGTCCCTTGGCACTTAAGAACAGCCAACAACCACAAATAAATCTAAAATAGATGAAAGGATTAAAGCAGAAATAAAATATGCAGTGAAGTGAAGGATGGCCGAGTGACAGCTTTTAGCAATCAGAGAGATGGCAGTGTCACGGAGTATTTTGTGAGAGAAAACACACTGATTCTATGTTATCCCCAAAATTCATGCTGTGACTGGACCTGATGGAGAAGGGGCTGAAGGGATGGAGGAGGAGAAGGCAGCAGTGGTGTGGCCTTGATGCTGACAGGGGACATGGCTGCTGGTCTCTGTTTCCTCACTGTAAAGCACAAGCTTCACATTTAACATAAATGCTGGTTATCGTTATTTCTTGATTAGTATTATAAAGCCATTGTATCTACAGCAGTATTAAAATCACTATAAATTACTATCATTAATATATCCTGGCTATTAATGGAAATCTGAAGAGGTTTTTCTCTTGCTGGCTGCCTTTTCAGCTGAAGCAGTTCTGGCTCTGCTGAATTAGAAGGGATGAAGGGATATCCTGTGTATCTTAGCTTTTTAGAATGAAATAAGTCCTTAATTTGGAAACTTCACTGCTTTTCTCCTGAAGGCAGATGGAAGAGCAGTTAATCTTGCAGCTCTTGTCTCCCTCATTTCACATTAGTGAAAGAACTGAGGCACAAAGGAGCTGCTGTTTTCCAGCAAGGAACAATTAAGATGGTATTAGTGTCATGCAGGAGAAGTGTTACAGGTTTGTTTTCTTCCAGGTGCCACCTTGGCAAATGCTTTGTGATGATTTCTCAGATGCCTCAGGCAGCAACTCTGAGCAAAGAGTGAGGGCTCAAAACAGTCAAGGGAGTCTTTGGCCTTCCTCAGGCTCAGCAATGTTCATAGCACCCAACTGGTGCTGCGAGAGCTTAAGCACATTTCACATGTTCCTGTAAAGAAGGACAAAGTTAACACATCATTTAATGGCCTGGTAGGACAAACATTCACCTTATTTTGTCAGTTTTTGTACCCTAATTTTACACTTCAAATCAATTTTAACCCAAATGTTATGAACTGATCCTGGTACTGCTTAACATGGTAAGAATTTTACAGTTGGGATTTGATTTAGAGCATGGCAGGAGGACATATTTAAAGAGCATCAGCATTTTGTGCTCCTGTAGTCTTAATTCACAGGAGGAATAACATCTGTCCTGCTTGAGCCCACAAGGTGGGGCAGTGACCAAGCTCAGAGGTTATTGAGATTTTACAGTGTTGGAAGATGATTTGATTAGGGAAACATGGTTTTATTGCTGGTTCTTTCCCAGTTGTCTAATAAGATTTTCATCTTCCATTCATCTTCCCTCACACAGTGAAAACGTCACTGGCTAATTAGTTGCTAATTAATGTTTCTTAGTGTTGGACCAGCAAAGGCTCTGGTTTTGCTGCTGTGCAAACCTGTGGCAGCGATGGTTCCAGCCCCAAAGTGCTCCTGGTCTGAGCAGACAGCAGTGACACAGAGAGCAGGAGTAAACAGTGGGCTGAGGAGCCAAAGGAGTTAAAATTTAATAAAAATGCTGTATGAAAAATTGTTCTCTCCAGCAGCCTCAGGACTTGCCAGCCTGGCTGTGCCTCCTCAGTGGTGGGTGTTGAGCTTCAACTCAGCTGGAGTCAATAAACAGCCCCCAGCCCAGCACCTGTGTGGAACTGAAACCTGAACAAAATACAAATGAGAAAATCACATTATGGAGCCTGAATTTGAAATCCCTGCTGTTTTGATCAAATGGAGACGTTAAAACTTTCATCTCCAGTAATCACGACTTTTCCTGTACGTGCTTTCTTTTCTTTTTGTGGACTTCCTGTCAGTTTTTGCAAGTCAATGCTTAGATTTTTTTTTTTGTTTTCCCCATAGCAAGTTTTTTATTTGTAATGATTTGTGGTAAAATAATTGTGTGGCACAGCTGCAGCACGAACTCTAAACAAAAAATGATCGATATTTCTAAAGCTGCCTGTGGCTTTCTGGTGATCTCTCCTTGGTTTTCTTTATCACTTTGATTTTTGAATTACTCCTTTGCTTGTGCTTTCCCAGACCCTGTAGGACAGTGTCTGCAGGTTTGATTTTCTTTGTTTTTCTTGGGTTTTGTACACATGCAAACAGCATGTGATGTTTTGTTGGTGTTGGCTGTGGGGTTGTGTTGGGCACTGTTATTAACAGAACAGTGGAACAAGTTTGAGGTTTAATAGCACATTCAGAGACAAACTTCCTGCTAACTCTAAGCTTATCACCCATAATAAAAAATAATAAATTTTTATGAACAGCTTAAATTCTACTAATAAATGCCTGAGTCAAGGTAAGAGTGGTATCAAATACTTCTGATAATAATTTGGTTATTAGAGGCTTTATCTGACAGCAAGTGCAATACTGGTGTTCAGGTGATTGGTGACCATGTACAGTTGTTTAATGCAGCCCACAACAGCAGATGAAATGTTTAATATAATGTTCTAAATCTCCTGTGTCTCCATCAGGTAATCTTGATTCCAGATTACCTCCCCATTACAGATGAAAAACTGGAGCTTGGAGTCTTGCCTGGGGGGGCATGAGAAGAGGGAAGGCAAATTTAGTCAGTCGTTGGATAAAGCAATTTTACTTAACTGTGTCAAATCAGATATTTATTACTTTCAACCATAGCAATAAATAATAAAATCTTTTGTGCTGACTGCTCCTTGGGATGTGAAATACCTGGATACCTGCTGGGAAGGTGATGAGAATTGTTTCAAAGCAAGGAGCAAACTGGGAGCTTTGAAATGCGCAGCGAATTCAGCAGGTCACGGGAAGACACTGTACCAAGGTACCTGCACTTTGAGTTGGATTTTATGTGTATCCAGTCAGCTCCCAACTGGCCTGTTTGCTGCTGTTCCGAGGAGGAAGGTGCTCTGTGTTTGCAGGAGGTGAGACAAAGCTTTAGTGTCAGGGCCAGGCTGTTTGTGCTCCAGAATTGGAGGCTGCATCAAGGAGAAGGGATTTCAGAGGTACTGCATTTATGCTTCAAAAAAGTCTTTGGAGATGACAGCGACACTGTCACTTGGAAGCAGAGTAGCAGCTCAGAGGCTAAAGCTGAGGAAAAAGAAGGGTTTCAAGGGAGGAGAGTAGGGCTGAGGGAACAGGAATGACACCAAAATTGGTTGAAGAACTGTTGTGACGAAGGAACAGCTCTGGTCTCATGGCTGCCCCCGCTCTGGGTGGTTCTTGGTGAAGTTCAGCCCATTTTAGGAGTTGGTTTTTCTAGTGGTTGTGTGATAACCCATTAACTTGTGTCTTTGGAGAGAGTTTCTGGTGCAGAGGGAGGTAGATAGAGGAGGGAACTGCTTTCAAAGGAACTCCTCTCTTCAAGGGAGCAGCAGGCTGAGGTCACTGGGTGTGCAGAGGGGACATATGAACTATGGGGAAGAGATTTGAGTGTGCAATTTAGAGGAAAATGGATAAAGAGAAGTAGAAAATGGCAGTAAAGTTATATTGCACTTGGGGAAACTTTTTCCCTCCAGAGCACCTTCAGGAGCCCAGTCATCATGGATGTGGATTTTTGGTCAGTTCAGAGGGGATATTTGTGCAGAATTGGAACAACAAAAGCTGTCAGGTGCAGCAGAGACTTTTTCACCGAAGCCCGTGGGTTCATCCTTCCCAGGCACTTCTTGCTGCTGATCTCAGGGGTTACAGTTGCATCCAATCAGTCTTGAAACTTCTCTAATCACCCCCCACAGCCCTTGATAATCTGATCACCTGTTAAAAAGCAAGGTCTGCAGGTCCTTGCAAGAAGGGGTGGCCCAATCTGTGTTGAAAAGAGCTTGAATAGTCTTGCAGAGGGCCTGGAGGCTCCTCACAGACTGGTGCAGGGCTGACCCATAACGAGGAGAAGCTGGTGCTCATTAGGGGCCCCAGGTGAGGCTCTTTATATCCATTTTGTTCTAAACATCCACCTTCCATTTTATGCTCCCCCCTGATATCTCAGGCACAGGGAGAGGAGTTGGGGTTCTGTCTTTCTCTTTATAAAAATAATATTATGCTCATTTAAATCCTCTTGCTGCTCACAGAATGAAAGGGCAAACTCCTGGGCAGTGCTGGGTTTTGGAGGCAGGTGAGAAAAAGCTGAATTTCTGATGGATAACAAGCAAGAAGCCTTTGAATCTGTTAGACTGGCATGCAGAAGGTCCCAGTTGCAAGAGGAAGAAGAGGTGGTGCCTACATCCACTAGAAGAGGAAATTCAGGTAGGAAAAATTATGATTTCCCAGAGAAGCTGGTGTCTAATCAAACCCTTGAGGTTTTCCTTGAAGTTAAAGAGGGAGAAGGAAATAAGTGGTGGTCGTGGGCAAACATGATCCTGGTGGCAGGGAGGGATTTCAAGAGGAGCCTGTTGGTGCCTGTTACTTTGGAAGAGTTTTGGTGAACTTGGAGGTAAAGGGGAAAAAACCCAGATGATTTAAAGGAAGACACAGATTAAAATAAGGGCAAGATAAGAGATCTTTAGACACTTATATATGTAGGAGTTGTACAACTCAGGATATGGGGGTTTTGTGGGTACATGGCATTGCTTCCGAAATGTCCTGTTCTGGAGCTTACTTCCTGTCAGGAATTACCAGTTGCTGACTCTTGCTGGGCAGTTACCATCTGAAAATGTTGCTTTAATCCCTTTTATTTGAGTTGTGCTGAATCTGGGGGGGTTGGACCAGGGGGGTGACATTGCTGACACACAAACCTGGGCTGCTCAGATTGGTCTGTGAGATGGGATTTACATGGAAAGCTCCTAAATTCCAGCTGCAGTTCCATGGGGTGTGTGTGCTGCCTGTTGTGTAGGTGTGAGGAAAATTGACCCAGCCTTCTACCACTTCCTAATTAGTATTATCAGTTAAAGAAGCAATATCCACTCAGGTTAATGAGCAGGAACGAGGACAGTTCCAGTGAGAGAGGCAGAGAAGACTGAGTTGAGCTACCTCTGGGGTGGGAAGCTGAGTTTTCTCCCAGGGATGCTGGGAATTGGTTCATTTAGCTCGTTGCAGACATCTTCCCATGCCACCAATTCATTGGATGGGCCAGATGTGAGCTGAGGTTGGACCTGAGCTCTAGAAATGGAGTGAAAGAGAACTTGTAAGAAATGGAGCTTGCACGTCCCGAAGTGTTGCAATGCTTTAAGCTGTTCTACTGCTTTGTTTTGTTTCTTGTTGGGGATTTTGGGGGCGTTTTGTTTGGTTCTTTTTTTCCTGGCTGAACAATGGAGTGTTTTTTACAGTAACTCTTGCCAGTTTTTGGGAAAATGTGTATCACCCAGTTGGCTCTAAGCTCAGCTGCAAAGTCTCTTCTTCAGTTGTTTGGAAGGGAGAAGTAGGTGCTTTGTTCTTTTGAAAACCTCCCTCTTATAATTTGCCTGATTATCCTTTTTTTTAATCCTTCCCTGAACATAGTTGGTGGGTTTTCATGGCAAGGGAAGGCAAGTGAGGGGCACAAAAAAAGGACAAGGTTTGCATTGCAGCCCCCAGCTCTGTGCTGTTTCAGTGCATGTGGTGGAGGGGAGCTCTGAGCCTGCGGGAAAGTACAGCTTCCCCCAGAGCACTTGGGAAAATACTGAGCCTTTAAATTCATAATTTAACAAGCAGGTGGGCACAGTGAAGGAGATGAAATAAAGCAAAAAAAAAAAAAATAAAAACAATGGTGAAGTTCTCCTCCTCTTGGAAAGTGATGTATAAAGGCACACAGCCTGAAGCTGCTGCCTTTTATGTTGTGTATTTGAATCCTATCCACCTCTGGGATTTTTCTGCCTGCATCTCTACCTGCAGAATTCCCCAGGAGTTTGGTAAGAGCTGAGGTAGCAGGTACCAGAACATGATGCACAGAGATTGATTCTTTACTGCCTTATATTTCATTTCTATAAGCAAGCTGGAATTGCAGGGTTTACCTGGAGGTAGAAGCAAGACAAGGAGCAGCTGCCAAAGAGGAAAAGCGAGGGTCATTCCCGTGGTGATGCAGCTGGATTCTCCATATTTGTTATAGCCAATGTCCCTTCTTAATCTTAAAATTTTCCACATATACCTGAGTCTCTATATATCTAGGAGTTTATACAGGACTATATTCCAGGAGTTTATACAGGCATGTCTGTAATGAGGTGCTTTGAAGTTTAATCACGTATTTTTATGTTGTCTTTAGCATTGCTGCCCCTGCTGCTGCTTGCCATGCAAAATCCTAATCACAGAGCACCTCCACAAAGGTTTGCACAAGCCCAGGACAACTTTGGTGTCCCCTGGAGGAAGGACAGAGCTGACAGGTAGCCCAGGAGCCATGGGGAGAGGCAAAAATAGAGCATCCTCACAGCATATACCTAGAAACAACCAGTGATAAATGCAGGGGCCAAATCTGCAGTGAGTTATATATTGATCTTTCTCTCCTCCTTGTGCTTCACTTTTGTAAACCTTAAAGCTGTTTCTGCTTCCACTGAGAGATGCCACATGCAACAGGCTCACTGGCAGTGGATTGCTCATTCCACCTCAGCAGATACAGCTAAACCAACCCTCCTTTAAGGATGTTTCACAGTCTCCACAGGTTTATTTTCTCCTCAGGCTGAGTTAATAAAAAAGCAAAGAAGAAAGATGGCACAGAAGCTACAGAATCAATAAGCTATTAGGAGTCAGAAGAAAACTCAGAAAACTGCACATATAATTAAAGGGGGTGGTGAATGGGTTGCATCTTTTCTGACTCCATGAAATCAGGTCTTCAATTTTATGTAAAACTGTAAACTAAGCTGAAGTTAAAAACTGCTGTGTCCCTGCATATTTACAAGGGAGAAGATAGAAAGTGCAAGCCCAAAACTGCCAGAAGGGACTATAAACAAAGCACCTCCAATTCCCCATCCATCAGGAGTAATTGAGCCGTGGGCTTATGCAGTTTACAAGTAAAAAGCTGGCACTCTATCCCTAAATACCTGTGCTGCAGTGCCAACTTGGGATCTAGGGTTCCTCCCATCCTTTCCAGTGAGCAAAGCTCTTGTGTTCATCCTTGTGAAGAAATTCAGTGCTAATATTTTATAGAAACATAGATCAGAGAATGGTTTGGGTTGGTAGGGAGAGCCCTGATCCTGGCCAAGACCTGCAGCATTACCATAAACATCAGACCAATAGGATCCATCGGCTGCTTTTTGTTATTTTAGTTGTGGTAAAAGGGAAATTTCACAACGGGGCAGAGTATTTGCTCATTGAAATGTGGGAGATAACTGATGGGCTGATCCATCCATCCCTGCTCCTGGGAGGCTGGTTCTTCTTGGTGCTCAGTATTTGGTATCTGGCACTTTTTTTCCTGGACCCTGAAGTATTTTGGCATCGGCCTTATCCCTCCACCAAGGAAAATGATTCCACCAAGGATTAGATACATCCCAACTGCAGTGTAATTTTGGTTGAGCTCCCTGATCAGCAAGAGCTAAAACCTCTCAGGTTTCCGACTGTGCTTGCTAAGTGTTTTGTATGTAAAGCAGGTAGTCCTTGAGGGATAATACTTCCATTACTTTTCCAGATGCTGCTGTACACATTTCCCCTATCAGCTGAGCTTGAGCAGGCTATTTTCTACCTCCAGGGCCTGTGTTAAACACACTGGCATGAGCTGCCAATAAATAATGCAGAAGATTCCCCTAGCCAGGACTTTTCCTTCTATTAGTAAGGGGAAAAAATATCAGACTTGAGGTAGCATGGGAGCTGCTGAAAGTTTTAACCTAAACTTCTCCTGGGTTTTTACATGGTCAGTTTTTTAGTCCCAGATGTTGTGGGTGAGATTTGCCCAGGTCTCAGCTTTCTCCCCTGTAACTCTCTCCAGAACCACCTTCTCCAGGGGAAAACTGCATCCTGCAAACATCTTTTAGCTCCTGCTGGTTTCTTCTCAGTTTAACCAGCTGAAGTAGGAGTTGATTTTCCTCACAATAACCAGAGTATTCCTGTAGGTTTTGGTGTGACCTGGCTCACAGGCTTCAAAAGCACTCCCCAGGTGTTATGTTTTAGGTGGAAAAGGCTCGGGTTTGTGTGTGGCCTGACTCATAATTTTAGGAGACACCCTGGGGCACATGTGGGGCAGATGGCTCTGCTCTGGACCTGTCTGCTCAGGAAAATGGCAGTCCAGCATATCTAAATTTTGGACATTGGAATCTCTATCAGATTTTGATGGAGCTCCACTCGGGGCAGCTTGGGATGATCTTACCTTGGAGCAGGAACAGCAGGCTCTGCTCAGGAGGGTGGTCACTAAACATCTACCATGGCAAGTGTAGATGTTTCCTGGTCCCTTCCTAGCCCTCTTTGTGCTCCCTAAGTGCTGCATTTTCCAATAAATATCTATAATGATGATAGAAATCAGCTGACCTGCTGCTCGCTGGGTTTTCAACTAGGTCAGCTTTTTCCTGTTTGAAAAACGTCTTTTTCACATTGAAACCCCACCTTCTGCAGCAGTTGTGATTGATTATTCAGTCACCCATTCCCCCAAACCAGCCATTTCCTACAAACCTGCTTCTTGACAACCCAGAGGCTGAAAAATATGGATGTAAAAAAACCCAAAATAGCACGTACCCACTACCTCCTCCAGTTCAATTCCTATTTCAGTTCTCCCCTGGAGTGCTCTGCAATCCTGAGGAGCACATGGGAAATCCTCCACACACTGAAAATATATATTTTATTCTTAAGGCTTGGAAGAGAATGAAAATAAATACTACACAAGTTGGGGTTTCTAAGGCAGGGAGGAGGCTGCATCAGGGAAACCTCAGTCCAAAGCCCAGTCCTTAAGCAAGTACAGACAAATCCATTTGGCTGCCCTGCCCAGGCACCCTCCTGTGTGCCTGGTATTTGATTTTTTTCCTCTGAATAAAGAGCAGGAAAGATGAGGGAGGGGGGAAAAGATGAATTATCTTAAAGCTGGGTGTGATAGGTATAAGCAAACTGTGAGTAGGCATCAGGGAGAAGGACTTGGCCCTGGTGGGGAAGGGATTGCACCTGTGTGGAGAAGCTTTTCTGGTACAAGCAGAGTGTGGGTCACAGAGAGGTGAAATAAATGAGCAGCCTCACAGCCAGCCCTGCACTGAAATTTCCCTTTGTCTCTTCTGCCCATTTAAAGTCTCCCAGCTGGAATTTTCCTCCCTGTGAGGAGTTACTACCTGCAGATATTCCTATTTAAAGCGGGACCCAAACCTGTTGTATTTATTTTTGGCCAGCTTTGTGTGACAAGCATCAGCCATGATGTGCTGCCTGGGTGTGTGCAACCCCATGTCTTGAAATCAGTGGCCATGGGGTGCTGTAAGGGAGGAGAACAATCCCCATTGAGCCTTTAACTCCACACATCATCACCTTAGAAGGCCTCTATTCCCCCAAGGCATGGAAGGAAAGGCTGGTCCTGGTGTCACAGGGTCACCAGCTCCTTTGCTGGCAGCTGTTGAGCATTTGAGAGCATTTCATGAAGCTGGAGCTGTGAGACTCGCATCACTGGAGGCTGTTGGAGCCCTGTGAGTGACACATCTGGTTTCCTGTTTGTCCTTCAGAATTTAAGGCTAAAGACATTTAATAGGGCTGGAAAGACCATCTCCTCTTGCTGTGTGCAGTCTGCTGGTGGAACACAGCCCCCAGGCAGATAAAAACTCAGCTGCCCCTGGAGCGAAGGAGGAGTGGGATCACAGGATGACATCCATGTACCAGAGAGGTCAGGGGGAGACTAAATCTGTTTTTCTCCAAGGAACTTTTCATCGGAGAGGTTAGGTCAGTTGGTTTTTTCCCCTCTTTATAAGCATTATTCCATGAATACTGCTAATAAGGTCAATTAGTTTCCTTGGCAATAGCGGCTACTGACAATGCGCTCCCAGTTAATGGAACATGGGAGTCTCTGCCTTTCTGAGGACATGAGTGGGCCTTGCACAGGATCAGGAGTCTCCTCCTCTCCTGCTGCTGAAAAGGGGTGTGCTGAGCCACAGGAGAGCCCCAAAACCTTTGTGCCTGACTGCACAGTCAGTGGCAGTGGGATAACCTGGTGTGGTGCCATTGCCTGGGACAGCCTCATGTCCCCCTCAGTCACTGCAGCCTCCCCCTTGTCCCCTTAGTCTTTTGGGTCACTTTTTGGCCTTTCCTCTGCAGCAGTTTTGGACTGACATTTGCAGCCTTCTGCTGCTCTGCCAGGGGCTGGTGAGCAGCAGCAATGCTTTTGGCTAAAGTATTTTTGAGCTTCTTGATGTCCCCAACAGTGCTTTCTGTTGCTTCTGTGCTTTCCCGTGTGCTCCATGCTTGAGGATGACCCTCCCCAGCCCTCTTGCCTGCTTCCAACTGTCCCCCAGGAGTGTAACCCTCATTTTAAATGAATAATCACCCTCAAAACCTGAACAGGGTTTGTGCAAACTCTTCACAGATAACCCAGCTGGAGCGAGCCCTCCTGAGCGTGCAGCACCAGCCCTTTCATGCCTCTCTCATTCCTCTCTCGTTCCTCGCCTGCTGTTTCAATTCCCCTCACTGTGGGCTCCTCAATCTGTGCAGAATGATTTCCAATTACATTTTTGTTGCTGAAGGCATAAATCTTCTCCCCCAGACTAGTTTGTTTCATGCCCAGGCAGAGCTGTGGTGCTGGTGGAGATAACTAACCAAACCAGGCTGGGGTGTTTTATGGACTTCTTTATTTTATGGTGGCCATTTCCTTCCCTCTTTGACAAGAAATGACCTCAGCCAACTTTAATATTCTACCAGCAGAGATTTTTAATCCTTGAATCCTTCTTCTAGGGCCTTTTAAAAGCTTCTAACCCAAAGCAGCAGCACAGGGAACATTGATTATATACAGAGTGAGCCCCGAGCTTGTTTTGATGCTGATGAGCTGAGAAGGGAAATATCTCACACTGCTTTCTTAAAAAAAAAAACAACCAACAAACAAAACCCACTCTTTACTGAGCCCACAGGATCATCATTATCCTGAAGTGCACTAAATGGATAATTGAACTAATCCACACTGTGAGGAAGGGACTGATTAGCCAAAGCCTCTTGCTTTTATAACCAGTAACTGTCTCTACTAGAGCTCTGGGTTTTTTTCCTTTTTCTATGAAAGTAATTTGGTGCATCCTTCAGCATACAGATATATTGATGAAAGGCCCTTTCTAGTTCTTTCATTGTCTCAGAAGGGCTGAATGCTTGCTGGGCACAGAGGTACTGGCACAGCCTGTCAGCACCAGTGGAGCAGAGGCAGCTCAAGTGGTGCAACGTCTGCACAGGGCAAAGGGCTTTTCCTTCAGTGCACTGAGACTTGTATTGGAGATAAATACCCTGTGGAGCACTATGCCATTCTCATCATTCCTTTCTCCCATATTATTTTACACACTGGTGATATTTAAAATTTAACACATTCTTTCATGATGCTCCTGTGTCCACCTTGTGCCCACCCTGAAGAATCCAGCCCATAAACTGGGCTATTTATTTCTCCAGCCCAGCTCCAGTGACCCTTTTTTCTAAGCCCCCTGAAGAACCCAAACCAGAGCTCTTAGCTCTCCTCTCGTTTTTGCTGGGCATTCCACCTGGACAGAGGAAAAAAAAAATCAATGCTGGGTCTTTATTAAACATTGTCATTTATTTTGATTACGGATAGCTCCTTTATTTCAAACAGAACAGTTTATTCACTGCAAAGGTTTTTCATGCCTGTTGGAAAGAGTTAGAATTAAAAACAAAAAAAAATAAGGAAAAAGGCTTGGATACATGCAAATCATACTGAATGTTGCCAAATGTATTAAAACAAGTAACAGAGTTTCTTCTAAGTTACCTACTTGCAAACGGAGGAGGAACAACCACTGGCAGCATGAAGCCCCTCTGGAAAAAGCTTCCAGGTGCTGGGATGTTACATGGACAGAGCCAAAGGCACGACCAAAAGTCTGTTTGCACCCAGAAAAAGCAAAGCCAGAGTCACTGCTGGGAGCCAGGAGAATGATCTGTGAGCTGGGAAGGGTTTGGAACAAAGAAAGGGGCTCCCTCTCAGCAAAGGGAGTCACGTCTGGTCCATAGGGGAGAGGAAGTTTTTCACACTTTCCTGCCCTCCCCCAAGGTTTAGGATCAAATGAAATTCTGGTTCAAAAGCCAAGGTGCACATTCCAGCGCTGCTGCTCTGGGGTGATCCATTTTCCATCAAAAATAAAATAATATCAATCCCATGTCTCTTAGAGAAAAACAGAAGGATGTTTTTTAGAAACTGAGCGCTTCTGGTCCAGGGGGCAAAGGACACAGCTGAGTGACCCAAAGCCTTTCTGAAGCTTTAAATCCCAGCTGGCTGAGACTGCCCAACCCTCAGTGGCAGTGACAGAGGGATGAATCCCAGGATTGATTTTCCCCTTAAAAACCTTCAGTACTGTGGTCGGTAATGAGTCTGAGCTGAGCACTCCATGTTTTGTGCATCACTCCCCAAAATGGATCACATACTCCCAGGATTGCTGGTGCAAGTTCCAGGTACCACATGAAAAGCTCTGGAGGTATTACAGCAGCACAGCTGGTGGGAAACTGGTTGTTACATCTGAATAAATACTGGGCAGGCACAAGTGCCAGCCTGATTTTGGTAAGGCTGGAGGGTGAGGGTGGTGTCCAGGCACACTGAGGGCTGGGATTTAGCTCCACACCAGGAAAGCAAAGCTCTCCCTCTAGGCTGGCTCACAATATTAAGAAAAATGCCCCTGGTTAGTGTGTGACCAGACTTTTGTTGTATCTCTGCAGATATGCTACTCATCAACTCCTGAAGTCAGGACTGGAAAGGATTTAAGGTTTATCTCAGTGGCAGCCCCCTCTGGGGTGACTCCTGTCTCTCCATCACGTGTGGGAGAGCAACTGGGCCTGGTCAGATCCAGCACTAAGGAAAGGGAACCCTTCCCTGCACAGTCTGGGCACCTTCCTGCTCCTTTTTCCTGCTCTTCTAAGACCCTCATGGAGATGCATTTTTGAGAGAACCAAAAGCACAGCACATCACTAATGCTCAAAAATACCTGGGCAGCTTTTATAAAATACAAATATTCAACATGATCACCTTTACCTGTTCTTTGAAAAGAAAATCATCAACATTCATGGTTCAGGGGGGAGGCAGCAGTCCGGGCCCCCAAAGGATCCCACCGTGTGATCCGACCCTCTGCCAGGACCCCCAACGCCGGGGTCTTGGATTTAAGTAATCCTTGCTCAACACACTCACCCAAGAGCCCCTGAGCTGGACATCATGTCTGTGGTGTCCCAGCACCTTGTTCCGAGTTCGGAAGCTCCCTGTCCTCGGCCGTTCTGTCCGTCTGCTGCAAGTCTGTGCTGTCAGTCTTGCCTGGTGCAGCTCGCAGGTCCTCCTGGCTCTCAGCCAGGCCATCCTGACCCTCCAAATCGCTCACCTGACCCTCCCCGAACTCCAGGATGGTCGGCAAGTTGCCTTGCTTCGGGCACCGCCTCTTCAGGCTGACCAGGAAGGGCTGTGGCAAGGAGAAGATGTCCACGTTGTTGCCGAGGTCGATCCAGGTGACGCTGGGGAACTTCTTGGGGTCCTTGAGGGTCTCGGTGAGGTCTCGCAGGATGGCCTTGGTGAGCCGGTTGCCGTTGAGGGAGAGGGTGGTGAGGTGGGGGAGCCCACAGAGCGCCGGCAACAGCTGCAGCAGCATGTCATCCGTGAGCTCCGTGAAGCACAGCTCCACCGTGTCGATGTGCTCCGAGCTGTGCTGCAGGTAGGACGTCACCCGCTCCAAGTCCTTCAGCGTCAGCGGGATGCCCGACAAGTCCACGGTGTTGTCCTGGGGCTTCCCCATCAGGACGGCTTTCAAGCTGTGGTAGGAAGGAAAGGAGAGGGACGTTAATGTGGGGGGATGTCTCGGTGTGGTGGCGTCGCTTTGGGCTCCGTGGCCGCTCTTGGAGAGGGCAAGAACATGAGTTATTTATGTAGGGTGTTCAGCTGGGGCTGATAATCAATTCTGTAGAGGTCAGCAGTGTGTCTGTGCAGTTGTGGGGCCAGAGAGATATTTCAAGGCTATTTATTGACAGAAAATGGCCAGAAACAAGGAGACCATGTTCAGAACCCGTAATTCAGAAAGCATGCAGAGTTCTTTCTTAGAGACACTGCAAACCCCTGGAATAAAGAGGCTGTCCTTTTAGAGGCTGTCCTTTTAGACAGTCTCCTGGGTGCTGTTTTTAGACCAGAAACATCTCACAAATCCCGACCACGTTGTGATGGGGAGGCTGGGAGAGGTGAAAGATGTCTTTTAGGGTTCCCCTGGTGATACCAGATTACCCTCTGTGGTCTGTTTAGCAGTAATTTGTTCTTACCCCTCCTTTGAAGATCTTATTACAAGGAAGAAATAGATGTAGGTAAGTGCTGGGATTAAACACTAGGAAAACAGGTTCTCTTCCCAGTTCCAATTTGCACTTCAGCTGTGGCAGAAAGGGAGATGATTTCACAGAGACTCCTTGGCAAGACCAGGTACCGAAATTGGAGCTGGATGTAACTCCTGTGCAAAAGTCCTTGATGATCACCTGACTCTTGGATCACAGTCATTTCACATGAACTATTTGTTTTCAGGGAACACTCCACAGGAAATAACTGATTTTGAGGCTCTTTTTGTAGATCCTTGAGCCCTTTACAGGCTCACATGGCCCAGTGCAACCTTTCTGCTCCAACTGCCTGTAATGCAGTGAGCAAAATGCCTGAATTTCACCTAAACTAGGCTATGCACTGCTAAAGTCTACTTAAGGACATTAATTCCCCACTCCCCAGCCCCTACTTTATGCCCCAGAATCTGCTCATCTGCTGTGTGTGTGTTACTCATGGGTTCTATGTCTGAAGAGAGGAGCTTGTCCTGGCTGTGGTTGGTGCTGCTGGGGGGTCACTGCTGTGGGCTGGAGCCAGGTGGGAGGGAGAGGCCGAAGGGACATTGTGGGATCCAGGAAAACAGCCAGTCTTCCCAAAAAGTGCTTGAATGGCACAAGCCCAAATGGCCATTGCATGAATTAATTCCTCATCCTTTAAAACGTGGGTTTGTGCAGCAGTTGGGCAATATCTGAACCGTTAAGCTGAGCGACTGATTTCTTACTGACCTCCTAAGTACCTGGGAGACCTGTGGGTAATTTTGATCCATCATCCTGACAGCAGCCCTGGCACAAAGAAAATGTTGGGATACAGCACCAGGTGAGTGAGTGGGGCAGCTCAGCAGGTTCTGTGTGTTGTGTCCACCCTTGTGCCATGGGCTGGGACAGCATCTGTCAGTCCCTGGGCCGTGGGAGCTCAGCACTGCCCATCAAACCCTCCATCAGGGCTAAGCCTGGCTTTGCAAGGAGCAAAACCTCACTCTGGCAGCCCAGGCTGCTCAGATTAAGCCAGGGCAACTTTAACTTAGCCTTTATTTTTCATGCAGACGCAGGTAAAAAACTTTCCAACCTAAAACCGGCGAGAGAAAAGTTATGTCAGTTAACTGATCTAAATCCCCTTTGCATAAGGCAGGACCCTGAGCTGCCACAGGTTTTAAATCAAAATTGACAGGCTGAATCTAAGCATTGCTCACCCAAAGAGTTGGGCCCTCACTTAGACAGTTTTAGTTATGTTAAACAAGCTTTAAGACTACAAAACAGCTCAAAATTTCTAGGAGCAAACAGCTCCTGAAGGAGCTGATAGAAGTAACTTAGGTGGGGGATCAGTCCTCAATAGTAGGAGCATGAGAAGGCTTTTAAAAAGGTTACAAAACTGATGTTTTAATGGTTTTCCTTGTTTAAGAGGTTTGGTGTTTGTTTTGTTTAGTTTGTGGGGTTTTTTTGTTGTTGTTTTGGGGTTTTTTTCTTATGGTAAGACAGATCATACAGTGCTAAGCTATTATTAAGTGATCTGGGGGAGGTCAATAATGTCCACACATGTGGGCTCTCACTAAACTCTCCTGTGCCTTGGGGACACATTTCTCTGCTGTGGTGGCACTTCTGTTAGTGGCAGTTTGTGGTTTGCTGCGTTGGCTGAAACCTCAAACACACCCCCCCAGTCGTTCAACAAAGTCTGTACTTAGCCCTTTACAAGGTCTCTTTTAACCTCAATGTGGGCAGAAAACAGCTGTTAATGTGAGGTGCTTCTCTCTACTGGTAATTTTTTGCCAACATTGGGAAAGAAATCAATGAAAGAATATATTTATTATTATAAAAAGAATAGTTTGGTATTCACGTGTTGGCAGCTACTTCTCTGTGATATGTACAGCCACATAATTTTTTGGAAGCAACCCCATCTGCAACCAAGATGATGCCTCAATAACAAGCTCTTCCCACCCAAAAACCCAGATTACTCTTGTCCTGCAGTCTTCGAGCACTAAAGCTGTTTATAGAGGGATCTCACCATAAATACATATAAATATAAATAAAGCACAAAGTACCTCTGTGAGTAACTGATAACCATTTAATAGCATGGCTAAAAAGCCAGAGGTTGGTCCTTGTTTTATCCAGCATGGATATCCCCTGCTTGGAGTGATGCTGCCTGTCTGTCATCATCTTGTGGGACTTCTGGTGTGGCTTTAAATTAGCAAAGCCAAGGAGATAATGAAAAGAGAATGGGGATAATTTTGGGACAGTTCTTTTTCATGTGTGTGTTTTGAGCTGCTTTCAATACTGCTCCACATTTTTTTTTTTCTCCCTTGGAGCATGTGTCTGATTTCTGCCAGCCAGTAAAAGAGGATTTCTCACTAGGAATCTATACTTTTCCCCCTGGGAGGGATTTAGCTGGTACCTACTGAAGCGGATTGATTCTCCTGTACAAACTGCCTTTTCACCCTGCTGATGTATCAAAGGAAATCTCCTGAATCCTCAGGTCAGAGCAACCCTGGGCTTGTCCTGGGGGACAGTTCGCTCTCCTGCATCAGCCCACGTTCCTTCTGTCCCTCGGGAAACAAACCAACCAACCAACCAACCCCAAACATGACTCAATAAAAACAGTTCTGTGGATATTCTGAGCCGTCCCATGGAAATGAGGGGGATATTATGTTAACAAACAGCTGTAACAACTTGTAGCCCTGCCATAAAGTTGGCCACAGAATGGCCCCAAATCTCTGGAGGAAGATCTTACAAATCCCTACGAGCTTTAGTGGGGGATCAGTTACACCCACTTGGTTTCATCCTGATGTTTTATGAGGCTATTCCATAGGGAAAAACACTGATTTTTTTTTTTTTCCCCCAGCTGGGGTTTTGACCAATGTAATGAGAGGATTGGGAATAAAGCCCTGCACTAAGCTCCTGATAACACACTGGCAGGATGCTGGTTTATACACACTCACGCTGAACTAAAAGCTATTTTACATGCAGTGTGGAATCAGATCAGAAAAAAAAAATCCCATAAACAGGAATATTGATGTTTAGATCAAACAGAATGAAAAGAAAGGGATTTCCTCTTGGTTTAAAATTCATGACATTTCTTTCAAGCACTGCACGAATCGTGACATGAGACACCAATGTGTCATGTACTGGAGGATAATTGGGCTGTTGAGCCTCTTCCTTGCAGGGCAAAGGAATAGCTCAAGAAAAATGAAGAGGCAGCCTCATAGAGTGCAGAATTACAGCAAGAAATTCATATGATACCTTGTGAGAAAACTATTTATGAAAATGCCAGCAAAACATTATTGAACATAATGAGTCACCAGGAAAAAAAAAAAAAAAAAAAGGTAAAATATTGAGATGAAAGACTTGTCCTGAAATGCTGGTGGTATCAAAGATAAGTGCTTTTTCAAAGTCCCTGCTCCAAATGATGGCAGTCAAACACTGGAATAGATATTTGGGAAATGGAGGGAAGGAATACAAACAAATGCTGCAAATGCAGGTCCTCTGTTAGTAAATAATGTTCACTGAATGGTTGAGCTCCCCCCAGCCTCAGAGGAATCTGGCTAAGGTGTATATAATAATGTATTGTATGTTGAATATCCTATATTCCATAACATATATATAATATTTATATAATAATAAGGATGACTAAAACAGAGAAGATGAGAATGAACTGCTCTTTTTTCATCTCTGTTAATGCAGGACCTGAGGACACCCACTGATGCTGAAAGGCTAAACTCCCAGTGGATAAAAGGGAAAGAGTGAGTACACAGAGCTCAAATTAATCTTGCCAGTCCAGCCACGGGATGTCACTGGGATCAAGGGCTTTGTGGGAGGTCTGAAGCAGACAGGGCACTGCTGTGGCTGAGAATATCAAAAGTCATGTTAAGATAAAAAAAAAATTAAAATAAAAAATTAACTGGGTCTGTGTTCTGGGAAGTAATTGCAGAAATTTTGCAATTTACCCCAGTGGGGCCCTTTTGCTTTGCTGTGTGAGCAGCCTGTGGTGGGACAGCAATGCCCATGGGGCTTGGAATGCTGGTCCAAAGGCTGTGTCAGGACCTGGGGGCACGTGAAAATACACCTGTATGTGCCTGGGTGTGTCTTTTGTAGCTGGCCCTTATTTAAACTCTGGAGAGACACCACAGACCCAGAGCAAAAACACTTCTACTTATGCCAGCGGCAAGGCCAGGGCTGTGCTTCCCCAGTTTAGTTAAGAAAACTCCTTTAGCAGGTTTGTGATGCTGCCTGGTTGAATAATTTCCTTTCCTTTTCCTTTCTTTTGTTTTACAAAAACCCAACACTCATCACTGAAACGTGACGGATGTGACGGGACAGATCCCAGAATAATGCAGACAGAGCCCAGGTCAGAACTGGAGCTGCCAAATTCTCCAAAATTCAGAGACAGGAGATTCCTATGTTGGCCCCACCACAGCTCATCCTCAGCTTTTACTTCACTCCTTCAGTTTTACACACACTCCAGTGTCTGTGTGTGGCTGTGGTCACTCAGTAGCTCGTTCAGCTCCTTGTTTACCACCACAGAAAGGTTTAGAGGTTTATTAACAGCGCAGTTTAAAGTCTCTGTTCCTCACTGCCTTTAGAAATGAACAGCTTGGAAAGATTTCACTCCTCTCCTTAGAGAGATTCAGGGTAAAGAGGATTTTTAAAATATATAAATATAAAAATACGTAACTTTAAAGCCCCTTTAGAGCTTATCAATAAATACATTCAAAATTCCGAAGTCTTTACTGTTAAGAGGGAAGGTACCAGTGAGGATTAGTTATTTTGGTCTCTTCTTGTTCCAAGAGCCTTCCCAGTTCTGCTAAGGTTTGCAGTTTTCATGTCCTTAAGTCTAGACACCCCCTTTGTTAACGTCCTTCCCCTCCTCCCAAAATCCCAGCCCAATTCTCCAGTGAGTGCCATCGGATTTGGGGGGTAGGAAGGGCAGGTTGGTCAGCCTGGAGCTCATCTTGGGGGGGGTGTTTCCTCATCATTTTGTCCCTGATGTATGACGTGAAAATTAACTTTATTATGGCCATTTACAAAATAATTGTGCCTGCAGGGAAATACTCTGTGGGAATCACATCCCTAAACAGGATCTCCCCTTGCCAAGGAGAAACCAAACACTTGGCTGTTTCTTGGACAACCCAGCACAGCATTTTTTCTTTTTTTAAGCAGCTGAAGAGCAAACCTGGAGGGAATGCTAAAATTTCCCCTAAATTTTCCTCTTGCAGCAGGATCCCCAGCATGGCATGCTGGGAATGATGCTCCCAGTGACCTCCTCTGCGTGTCCAAGCGCACGGGCTCCTCCAGGAATAACTCTGTGTTGACATGGCTTCCCTTCCCAAATCCCACTGCATTTTCTTTGGCTCCACACCAAGGCCTGTTCCACCTCTACTCCAGGCCTAAAGCTCAAGAAGTGGACGGGGTATTTGATGGGAAGGGTAAATTCTGGGCATCCAAGAGCATCCTGTGCACCAGGAGAACTGACATGGGTCTCATGGCTTCAGCCATGGTGTGGTAGGGGAAGGATTGATGGTATCAGAAAGATCTTGATCAATAAATCCTTCCCATCATAATGATAAAAGTCAAGCAGCTGTGATTTATACTCCTTTACTAAATTCATAGGATCACCAAATGGTTTGGGTTGGAAGGGACCTTAAAATCATCTTGTTCCAACCCCCATTACTTCATGGGGTGACGCCTCCACGTAAAATTCTAAAAGCTCATGATACAAATATCAAAAAGAAGAGATCTTTAGCCCTGAATGAGCGTTGACCTTTTCCACCAGCCTCAACTCCTTCACCTCGACCCGTCTGGTGAAGAGCCAACCACCAGAGAGCAGTGTCACCTCATGTCACCTAACAGTGTCACCTAACAGTGTCACCCAAGAGAGCAGTGCCACCCGAGAGAGGAGTGTCACCCCACAAAGCAGTGTCACCCCACAGAGGAGTGTCACCCAACAGTGTCACCCCACAGAGAGTGGTTTAGGGGTGGGCTTGGCAGTGCTGGCTTAATGGTTGGACTTAGAGGATCTTAGAGGTCTTTTCCAACCTCAATGATTTGATGATTCCTTGGAAATGCCCCCCAAGCCAAGCCCACCCTCATCATCAGCCCACCCTCCCCTGCAGCTCTCACCCATCTCAGCTGCTGCGTCACCACCTCTGTGGTATTTAGTAAAAGGACCTAATTAAACCTTTAAAAGCAACAAGCTTCTTGGAAAATGAAGCACTGTTATCAGGAGAAGCAACTTGATAAATATCTCCAGCAGGGACAATTAAGCAGCAGAACTGCTCTCATTTGCATGAGGCACATCCAGCTCCTTGTCATGGTCCAGAGGAGCCTGGATTCAGACATGAAGTGAAAGTCTCCTGTTCTGTTTGAGAACCACCATTTCTGTGTTACAGGAATGGGGATTTTTTTTTCCCCCAACTTGTTTTTAATTTCCTGCTAAACAAAATTCTAAAAATAAGCACTTGGGATCCATCAAAGTGCTTTGCTATAATTATAACTCTATTTAACTTATTGCAAAAAAGAAATGTAAATATACTGCTGCTGGAGTACTCCATTTTTCTAGCCTCGTCCTCCTCAAAATAAAATGTATTTGTATCACCCTTTGTATGATAAATTTTGCTCTCAAGTCTGCGTTTCCCTATAGAGAAACCGTGCTGGAGTATTTCCAACAAATTCTACTCCAGCATAATAAGAAACTACAGCTGACGCCCCATTAATAACCTGCATTTGCAGAAAAGGCAATTTGCACAAGTGCCAACAGAAAAACAATAAAGAATTCAAAGAAAAACATGTTGGGCTTGTTGCTTCTGTAAATGACCCCCTGGAAGAGAATTGGCCCAAAATAAGAATTTGTTCGAGTCTGCATTATAGTAAACGATAGTTTGCAATAAAACAAACAACATTTTGTTTAAATTCTAACACAGGAGAAAATAAAAGGGAAGCTGAAAAGACTCTTGGAAAGGGACTTTTACGATTGAGTAGATACAAAAATACCCAAGTCACTGTGGATTTACATGAGCAACTCCCCACTAGGGAGATAGGAAGCTGATGTGCTCTGGGTTGCTTGGGAAAAGGACCTTTGAATCGAATTGCAATCCTCAGTGGCCAAAGGAAAGAGGCCACAGGAAGAGAAATCACTACTAAATTGCTCATAAAAACATTACAATTTGCTGCCAGGATGTTTAAAACAACCAGTGAGTTGAAAGGAAGAGGAAGAAAAAGAAAAGGGTGGGAGGGGGCAAGAGGAAGGGGCTGAGATGGTGAGGGATGGGAGATCCATAGGGATGGATTGAGAATGACAAGGCAGTGCCGGCTGGGGCTCCAGCCCCTTCTGCAAAAGCAGGATGGATGGTTCCCTGAAATCTTTAATTTCACCTCTCCCTTGTTTTTTTTTACTACTTTGTCCTATTTTTGCAAGGAATGACCCTGAAACTGGCTCGATGTGACCCCAGCGTGGGGTTGGGGTATGTGGCTGCTCCTGCTCTGTCCCCCTGACCACACATTTTAGAGAAAAATGAGTTTTGACACACTGAGTCTATTTGCAGATGAAAGGGGCTGTTGTTAATTATCTCCATCCTGCTCTGGAGCCCCGGGAGCTTTTGGGTGGGGGAAACACACACAGTCAGGCTCCAGTTTACTTCTGCCCACCAAAATCCTCTCCCAGCCCTCAAACCTGCCCCTGGTGCCATCAAACAACAACAACAACAAAAAAGCCCAGGAAAAGTTTGCAGAGAACTCCACATACCCAACTGAATAGGCTCTTGCTGAAGGTTTGAGGTTCACACTTTGTAGGGGCTGTTTGTATTTCCTGTTCCTTGAAATAAGTTGAATTCCATTAATACAACGGGGAAGAAAACAGGATTTTTGGGGGTGGGGGAATGAGGGGAGAGAAGCTTCAGCTCTGATCCTCCAGCCCAGTTTTCTCATCAGAAACCAGCCCAAAGAAATAAAAAAAACCCCGTCTCCCAACTCTCTTCCTGCAATTAGGGAGTGATCAGCTGCCAAAGTGTGTGCCTGGGGCTTCGCTTTCCCTAAACTGTTTATTTTATTGGAGCACAGATCACATTTGGAAGAGTTTAGGCAGGCTGAGGTCCCCTATTGCCTGTGCTGCTCTGATGAGAGCCAGAGCACGAGAGGCAGCCGCCAGCCCGGCTCCCAGGGTCCCTGTTTGTCCCTCACACTCTTTGGGAAGAGGTTTTCTCCAGAGCCGGGAGCTGGTATCACCCCTCCCTCTTTTTCCCTTTCCCCTCCTGATCCTTGGCTTATCTTCCTTCCACGCCAAACCCCTGCCTTTCCCACTGCCATCCCAACACCTCTGGTGTCCAAAGTGAGGGTCTGAAGCTCAACATGGGTCCTGACACACACACAGAGGTGGAACAAAGGGAAGCCACCACCTCCTGCTCCAGCCTGCCCCTGGACACATTTCAGACAGCTGGTTTTTGGGGGGACACGTATGACTTCCCCATCCAGGGTGGAGGATGGACAGACCTGCAGTTGTCCCTAGCTATGGGGTTGGTGTCTTCCAGCCACATCTGGGGGGTCAGGACCTCCCCCCAGCTCTCAGTGACAGAGCACAGGACACCCAGGAATTTGTGCTGGGGGAGCTACATGTCAAGAAGGTCTCACTTGCAGAAGTAACCAGTTGCCAAATGAAGAGGAGACAGGCAAATTGAGGCAGCCAAGAACCTTTCATCTGATGTTTGGCCTTGCTATCACTTTTGATCATAATTTGCACATCTATCGAGCCAAAAAAGTCCTGTTTTGCATGATTTTCAATGAACAGATGTTACATTGGCCAAGAAAGCCCTTGTCCTGTCTCTGCCCTGCTTCCCCTCAGGGGCACAGGATACTCACAGAGGGATGAGATCCCTGGGTTAAGCTAATGAGACCTGACCAGTGTGTGGCTCCTTCCTTGAGCCCTCCCTGCACCAGGGGTGCATCTGCTTTACATTAATGAGCACAGCAAATAATGGGTCCCACTCAACCCAGCAGAACAGAGCGACCATTGTAACCTCAGCTTTCATCAAATGAGGAATAACAGGATACAACCTGACCCACTGCTAGTTCTCTGCTCGTGTCTTCAAAAGAAAAAGGGATACTTTTTGTAGGTTTTTCATATTCTGTTCCAATGAGAAGATTTAATAGTGCTCCTCCTCTGTAAGTACAGCAAAAAGTTGCCCACTGGAGCAGGGGTAGAACCTGACTTATTGGCATCCCGTGGGTTCCTTTTCCTGCTGGGCACAGTTCCTTGCGCAGTTTTACTCCCCCTCCCAAAGTTATTTCATTTTAGCAGCCCCTTCCCCGAGTGCAGGATCAGCAGAAAGCAGCCGTGGCCATTTCTGGGGCTGCAAAGCCAAACAAAGGAAAACAGGCAACAGGGAACAGCTTTAACTGCCCAAAGAAAACCTCCTCTTCCCCCAGCACTTCATTGCTTTTGGCAGGTTATTTCCTCACTGATGTTGGAGATTTCAGCATTCAGCTCCCCCCTAAAGATGAAAACAGAGCTAAGAGGTGGAGCTGGCTGCCAAGACGCCTTTTCAGTGGGCAGAACAGAGAAGGAATGTGATACACTGCTCTTTGCAGCAAAACACCAGCACTGCCCAGCTTTCCCAGTCCCCACAGCACGGCAAATTCTGCCGGACAAGCAGGAAAACCACAGAAACCTTCCCTGATTGTTCCCTGACTGGCTGTTTAGCTTTTCTGCTACAACACAGGCCCTGTTATCAGCTGTATCAGGCTACAACCCAACCACCTCTCTCCCTCAGCTTTCCAAATGCAAACATTTTGCCCTTTTCTCTGTTTTCTGCACCCATCAGTGATGAGGTTTTGTCAGGTCACTGTGCTCCAAGCTGGCTGTTCAAGGGGAATGATGCTGGAAAGATCAGCCCAACAACAAATCTTCCCAAGGTAAGTAATTTATCCATATTATGTAAACACATATGTACATTCCCCTCTCCTTCCCCAGGTCTCCAACTCATCATCTTTGGAATAATGAGCCCCAACTGAGCACTCAGTGACCAGTATGACCCAGCAGCTGATTAAACCAGGGAATGCAGGAGAGGACTCAACTCCAGATGGACATTTCTCCCAGCCAAAATGCTGTTGAGGAATTATCCTCATCCCCAGCAGCACGGTGAGAAGTGACCTTCACAAGAGACTGAGCCCACAGGGAGAGCAGCACACAAGGGTGGCTTCTTCCTCCCCAAAAAACCAACCCAGCTCCCCAGCTAGCCCTGGACAGGGGGAGAGTGAAACACCTGGAAGAGCATATTGCCACCCTGGGCTACACAGTGCTAGACAAAAGAAAGCAGTCTTGGGGCTGAACGCCCCATTTCTCAGGGACTGGGACGTGTCAAAACACAGGCTGCCATGTGCTGGCAAGACCTGTGACAGCCAAAGCTGGGAACTGAACGTGGGCAGGGTCTGCACTCTGTGGTTTGGTCTCTTTTTTTCTTGGAGGTGCCAACCAGCCCCTTTTGAGATGCAAAGGATCCTTCTGTGCTTCCCTGAGTGCTGGTGGGATGCTCGGCCAGTGGCCAAAGGGGTGTTTTTTCTCCACCACATCACCCGTGAGCCAAGGGAGGACCCCACGTCCAACACTGAAGTGTCAGACTGGAAGGGGATGAGCCAAGTCTGTGTCTGGGTCACCCATGGGGTGAGGGGGGACCTCAGGGCCTGGCTCCCAGGAGACAGATAGAAATGTCTGGATATGAGCAGTCAGGGCTGGGCTGGAGAGGCAGGAGCCCATGCTAGGAAAGGTCCATCCCTGCTGGCTAAAAACCTCAGTCCAGCCCTTCCCCTCCCCAGAGCACAAGGAGCAGCAGTGCCTCCAGTGCTCCCTTCACCATCCCCATTTGCAGTATTATTTTACAGCACTGCTTTCAGTCAAAAAGAGCAGCAGCAGGCGTGGGAGGTGGAAACTCACCCCGACAGTGAGTTGGAGCCCTGAGCCCAAGTGATGGATGAGCTCACTGAACACCTTCGTTCACCATCGCTAATGATGCACCGTGTGAAAGGGCTTGGGAAAAAAAAAAATTAAAGAGCTTCTATCAAAGCTTCATCATAAAGCTTGATTCTCTTAATTGGGAAATACAGCCAGGGGTGACAGGCATGCTGAGCTGGCTGGTAATTAGATGGGCACCACTGCTGGGGAGCGATGCCTTTCCTCCACGGTGGCAGGAGCCCAGGGCAGGAGCAGCATCCAGGCTCCAGGCAAGGGACCAAATTGCCCCTCACCACCTAAAAAAGGAGCCAGGCAGTGGCTGTTTTAGACAAGACAAATAACCACGGCGTGTTTGGAGAACTACCAAAGCAGGGAAGAAGTGGGTGTGGAGATTAATTATCTCACCAGCTGATTCCCTCGTTTAATAACAATTTCTACTACTCGATTCCCCGCTCCGCAGCCCAAGTTGTGAGGATTGGTTTAAATAATCCCTGCCATGTGTCAATAGAAAATCTAATTTCCACTCTGCCCAGAAGCAGAGGAGTAATTATTAAAAAGAAAAAAAAAATTACAACCCCCACACTTTTCACAGTCAAAGGCCTTTTTTAATCAGGCACAGGACTTAAAAACATACTTAAGGGAGCACAAGCACCTAAGTGCAAGGAGGTGGGAGGGGAGTGATGCCAGCAGGATGGATGTTCCCTCCTAGGGGAGGAAAACTACCAGGTTATTCCTTAGTTCAGTTGCAGGAGGGGAGAGGAGGGTGGCTTGAAATCGAGGTTTTAAATCACAGGTAGCGCCTGTGATCACCTGAAGCTTTTAAGGCTTCAGCAAGAATGTGAGCAAGCTCAGAGAAGAGAGTCAGTGGGAAGGGATGTCCCGCTGCTGTAAATCATCTCATCCCAGCCTCAGGATTTTTCTACTTTAAATTATGTTCTAGTACTTCTGGCTGTCAGTTCATTTGCTCAACGAGGGAACAGCAAAGGCAATTCAAGCATTTGTTGGGGTGGATATTCATCATTGTGGGGCGAGAAATGGTACTGCACAGTTTGGGTTAATTGCTTTAAGTTCTGGAGCAACACAGACAACTTGTGGAGGGCAACGAACAGGGTAAGGGCTCATTTTACAGACTGAGTCAGTGGAAAACCTTAAGCCTCTTCCAAGGTGACAGCTTGCCCTGTAGCACCTACTCGGGTGGCATTTCAAAATCCATGCATTATTTACAGTTTAGCTCCAGCAGCTTAAAAAGTAGGTCTTTGCTAACACCAGCTCCTGACTGAGCAAGGTGTGATGGGCCTGGGCTGGCACACGGGAAGGAGCTGCAGCCTCTCCATGATCAGGGAGCTGCCAGGGATAACCTCTCCCCCAGCAAAACTCAGCTGTGTGATCCCATCCATCCCAGCTCACCAGCAATTTCCCTTCAGCTGCACAGAGGATGATCCTGCCCAGCCAACAGTCCCACCTTCCAGATGCTGCTGCAATATTCAGCAAAAATTTCCATCCCAAACTTGCCAATCTCATGCCCAAATGACTCTCAGTGGCAATGAAGAACAAAATGAGTGATTTCACCACCTGCTTACCCTCTCTGCTTGGTGTGCTTTGGGGTGTGCCAAATGCCCAGGCTTCCTGGGAAGCAGTGGAGCAGATCCCACAGCTCTCACTCCGACAGGCACAGGAGAAATCAAATTTCCCCTCAATATCAGCAATAAGCAAATTCCCTGGAGTTATTTAAAGATATCCCTGGAAGTATTTAAAAGGCATGTAGATGTGGCCCTTGGGGACATGGTTTAATGGTGGACCTGGCAGTTACACCAGTGGTTGGACTCAACCTTAGGAGGCTCTTCCAACCTTAATGATTCTATGATTGTAGGGTGGCAGCTTCTTTAGTTGCCACAAACAGCATGTTGCAGAATTATTTCTTAGCCACAGCCCTCACAAATATTTGCTCCCCTGGATTTGCAGCATTTCACCTTTCCCTCCACAACAGGCACTTTATTTGTTCGCTGTTTAGTCCCGTTTTCATTGTGCCAAAGGTCATTCCAGTGTCTCTGACTCTTTAAATTCAGCAAGAAATGTTGCATTTCCTTCCAAGCCTCTCGGGAAAGACAGACCACCCTGCCAGCCAGGGCAGATTGATGTGTGTTGACATGTCAAGGGACCCTGGCAGGGGACACCCCTGGCTCAATAGGCATCAGAGCACTTCTGCCCTCTGCAAAACATCTAAATGGCTTTTTCTCCAAGGCTGGATCCTGTCTCAGGTCACTCTCAGTACAGATTTCCTCTGAGGATGCCCTTTAACTGCTCAGGGCTCCCCAAAGCACTCAGGCAAGCAGACAGGTCACCCTGATGGAGTCAGAAGTAGGCAGAAAACTCAAGGCAGAAGGGTAGGATGCATTAAGTGAATTACAGACTGGAGGGAGCCTCTGTAGTTCTTAGGGAATGGCAGGATGCTGCAGACTCTGGAAAAATCTTACCTCCTCACTGCACTAATGCTGGGATAGTGATAAACATCAATGCAAAGGAATAACCATCCTCAGTCACAGCAAAGGCTAACAAGTCCAGATCCTGTGTCTGGATGTCAGTTAATGTCTGAATGTTAGTCAGTTTGGGTAAAGGATCTAGAGCTTTATTCAATTACTCCTCCCTGGTAAACCCTCTGAGCTTCCCATGTTTGGAGCCTTCTTGAGTCTCATCTAGAGTGCTTAATGTTCTGTCCTGAATTCTCTGTGCTTTTGGGCCCTTTAACATCATTCAACAAGGAGAGCTGAGTGAAAAAGGAATTCCTTCTGTTTGTTTCCAGCCTGCTCCTTGCTGCTGTTGAAGCTCTGCTGTAACAATGGTACACTCGGGCTGCTCAGCTGGGCAGAGCCAGAAGCAGCTCAGGGTATCCTCCCTGCACCACCGGGTCCATCCCGCCCTGTCTGATGCACACACACTCATTCAGGGATAAAGTGCACACCAGGAACAACCTGATACCCTGGTATTTATACCCCACTAGCCTTAAAAGAGCATTATTTAATGCAAAAGCCTCTTAGTGCTGTACATTATTGACTTTAAAATGACATAGCTTTTTTTTTTTTTTTCAATTCCTGTCTCATCAGGAGACATCCATCTCCAAATGGATAAAATCCTTCCCTTCCTCCCACGTGGCTTAGCCTGTGCTGTTGACCTGTGGTGGATGATTGCTGGCCTGATCATCCTCTCCCCTCCAACGTCACACACCATTCCCACAAGGACAAAATGTTTTTTGCACAGTCACAAAATGCTGGACACACCAGATGGGACATTTTCACGTTGAGCAGCATTTTTTGAGAAGAGATTCACCAAATTTTCTACACAGGAAGATGGATGGAGTGCTGTGATGCCTGCCTGGCTGCAGAGAGCTGCATCTCAGCAGGGTAGCTTCAAAGGGCTGGGATTTCCCAGGGATAAACTGGCTCCAACAGCCAGGCTGGAGCCAGTGTGGACAGGGCAGCTGCCCAGCACCATGCAGGGCCAGGGCACAGCCACAGCAGCAAAACAGCATGTCCCTCATTTTTGAGAAGAAATTTAGGCATATTTAACCCCAGGCTTAACTTCCCCACCACACTCATTCAAACCCTTCTGTTGGGGTGCCAGAGCAGAGCAAAAAATCCTGGCCAGGTACTTTGGTGCGTGCAAAGGACCAGCCCCCAAAAGGTTGCTCCAGTTCAGCTATCTTGGAAAATGGACTTTCCACAAACAAAGGAGCTCCTGACCAGGCAGTTCTGAAGTCACACAGACCATCAGAGAGTAAAACTACAGAAGGCACTGCGCTTCCAGCCATGCATGTGCCAAAGGGAATAAATTCAAGAGGCGGGAGCCCAGAAGCAGCATCATGTGGAGGAGCACTGAGAACTGAACAAGTGACAGGTCAAATCATGGTTGTTCCAATCCCAGCTATAAAAGAAATAGAAAGTCACATCTTGAGTCACTATAAAAAGTCCAAAGAGTCCCAGACTGGCAGATGTAGGAAATGCCCCATGGCCATGGAGGAGACTGAAGTGAGAAGGACAGAGGTGATGAAAAGTGCACTCCTCAGATATGAACTGTAGAATTATCACATCCAAATATTTCTCCCAAACTCCTTGCTGGTACCTCTAAAGGTTTCTCTTTTTCCTTTTTTGTTTGGCCATGGTGCATGCCTTGAACCCCAGCAAACCTGCTTGTTTGCTTGGCAAAGAGCCGGATCCCACAGCACTGCTGGAACCAGCCCCTACCGCTCTTCAGGACCGCAAGTTTCCAAACATTTCTGCCAAAGGAGAGAAAGTATTCCAGGTTTATGCATGCTGGCTCAGCGTGAACCAGACCAAACCAAAGGTATCTCCCAAAGGAGCTGCTGTAGGTTCCAGGCATCCACAGCCCTGTGTGATGCCAGTGCTGCCCATGGGCACAACTGAGATTTGCTCCATGGGGGCCAAGCACCCTCTGATACAGAGGGAACACCACCCTGCTATTGCTGGCATTAATAACTCATTAATAAGGCTGAACAAAGTGCTTTATAAGTCTGAATTTGATGTCTCAGAAGAGGCCAAGCAAACACTTGAGATAGGCAGGATGCACCACGAGCCAGCTGATGCCAGTGGCAACCCTGACCACAGCCATGCTGGGGCACACAGGACACGGCCTCAAGCTGCAAAATCACTCAGAACATCTCTGACAGCAGCCAAGGGGGAGGTTTCTTTTGTCTTGCTCATCCTCCCCTTGTTTTCCACTCTCTCCCAAAATCTTAGCTCCCTTCTGACTTCTGGGTCACTCCAGGTCTTCCCATCACATTAAGTCATCATCTATTAGTGGAGGATTACTCAGTGCCTGTGGTTAACCCTCCCCATGCCCAGTTAGCCCTGCTCAGGCAGGGACATCCCTTTGCACCAAGTGGCTCTGCAGGACCTGCTGCCCTGGGACTCCCTCCTGCATGGCCCTGGTGACAAGGGACAACCAGACATCAGACACTTTGCAAGACACTTTTGGTGGCCATTCAATATTTCCAGAGGAAAACCTGGTCTGCCTTGGCCAGGCTGGGATTGGAGTGCTGAACCACAACAATATGCTGAGAATAAACTCTAATTTCCAAACCTCAGCCACAAGAGCAGGGTAGGACGTGCTTGGAGGTGGCCTCTCATGTGCTCTTAGGGCAATTAATAGAAATAACATAGTGAATAACCACAATGTTTCTATGCTGCAGGGTACACAGAGACGGAGGTTCTGCTTCACCCCAGCACAGCTCTTAATAACAATCTCCAGGCACAGACAGGTAGCAGTTGGTATTTAGTGCCCACCCTGGGAATGAATTGCTTCCCTCCTGCATCCTCACTGCAATCATCATGTCAGAGACAACCCAAGCTCTGTGTCACAGCCACAGGTGGCTGGAGCTTGGTGACAACACACCTGGGTAAGGACAAGGACAAACACTGGCAGCCACAGGGTGCAGAGGGCCACAGCCTGTCCCACTCCGGGGCTGAACCATCTTTTTGAACCATCACCAAATCACAGCCACCAAAGCAGGTATTTAGCTCCTGAGGAGGATCGCAGCACAAGGATTCATGGACTCAGTGACCATGAGGCTGCAGACCTTGGTTATTGTGATACAACCCAGTAAAGTTCAGAAGATCCACCATGGCAGGGAGCACTTCTGTCCCTCACCCACCTCCTCCTGTGGGATGCAGGACCCACCTGTAAGCCAGGAGCCAGCATACCACTGATGAGGCCTCAGTTCCCAACCCCAGGCAACCCAAGGAACCACCAAGAATCAGAACTTTGCTTTTCTCCACATGCACAAAGGCTCAGGCCACGCTGGAAATGTTTGGAAATTGCCTGTTTTCCACTGCAAAAGGTGGAGTGATATAGAACACCCCCTGAAATCACAGCACCAGCCAGTAACTTATTCTGAGATTTGTGGCATTTTCTCCATGTCCTGTAAAGCACTTTGGTGTTGTCTCCTTTCTGCTCTCTGGG
The DNA here is from genome assembly GCF_003945725.1 of Corapipo altera. Classification (NCBI taxonomy): domain Eukaryota; kingdom Metazoa; phylum Chordata; class Aves; order Passeriformes; family Pipridae; genus Corapipo; species Corapipo altera. Next base: position 610,591 of record NW_020884999.1, read on the forward strand.
ACAGTCATGTAACACAGGGCACAACAATGTCCCACGGACACAGGGAGCGGGGATCGCCCACACGCGCGTCCCAAAGGCTTTGGATCACAAATCCTCTGCTCTCCTGCAGCAGTGACCAGCAGCCTGCTGTGCACACACAGACACACAGAGGGATTCTAATGAAGAGGAGACACTGCATAATTCCTGCTCCAGCCTCCTCCCACCGACAGTGGATTTGTGTCGGATGCTCTGAAGGGACCCTTTGTTGCAGGAGCTACAACTTCTCCTATCGCTCGCCCACAAGCTGCCGGCAGCAGCGGAGGATTTCCATCCACAAACGTTCTCTTTCTGTTTTCGAAAGGGCTTCTCCTTTGAAAACTCCCTTTTTTTTTTTTTTTTTTTGCCTTATAAAGGAATTCAAGCAGGCACTGCAAGCAAGTATGAAAAAAACAGCACCCAGCATTCCTCCAGGACAGAAATGTTTTGTGCCCTGACGAAATTAGGAGTGGGATGTTAAAAGATCATTCCTACCAACAAAATAAGGCTGCTCAGCCTCCACAAGTTCATCACTAAATCAAAACACCCTTCTCTTCTGTTTTAACAGGTCTCTGTACCTGCATGCCAAGTGCAATGGAGAACATTCAAACCACAGGTAATCAGGGGTTAAAATCTGCTACAGCCTGACTGAGCCCCCTGATTTCCAAAAGGTGTCCCAAACTATTTGTTTGCACTTTTAGGGAGGTACTTTCAAGTTGATTTCTAACTATTTCACCTCAGAGAGTCTTAAGAGAGCCAAGGGGAGTTCAGGTTGACTCCCAGGTGTAAAGGAGGACCCCAGGCTGGCCCTGCCATCAGCAGAAAGGACAAGTGGTAAAGAGAAGAGTGTTGGCTGGAGCTAAGTAAAGCCACCTGCAGAATCTTTTTAGGGGGTTCTCTGCTTATTGCAGAGCAACAACAGAGTTAGAAAATCCACAAATTTGGGTCCAGATTGACCCCATTTAATAACAGTGCTCAAACTGAACTGCTTCACCTTAAATTCCTCTGTGCTTCGTGCTCCAGTGGCATCAACAGGAACTGTGGGTTTTACCTGATGCAAAATGGGGCTGGATTTGGAGTTACAATATGAATTATCAATCTTCCTTCAGCTGGTGCTCACTGCTCAGCCCAGTGGGGAAGGCACCACTGCTCCATCCTCCCTGTTGCATCCCTGGCAGGATCCTCCCTGCTGCATCCCTGGCTCGTTTGTATCGCTCCTGGACACAGCAGCAACACAGGACAGCAACAGTAATGGGATATCTCAAAGGAATAGGAAAGACATGGCAAAGCCCCAGGGAAACACCTCCTCCCTCCCCACAGAGCATCCAGCCTGTTCTCCAAAGCAATTACAGGCACGTGGAGCTTTGATTCCCAGTTTTGCTTTTGTGATGCTGAAGCGAGCACTTGGCAGCAGGAGGAGCAGGGAGATTCCAGGATCCGATTCAACACTTGCTAGTTAAACACTGGACTGTAATCATGGCCCTCGGCAGAGCCAGGGACACACAAATTACTTTTGCAGGCTGGCTTCATCCTCCTGCTATTGGCTATCCTCTCATCCTGGATGTTTAATGCATGCAATTCAGAGGGAGGCATGGAGACAGCAAGGGAGAGCCAGACAGATTTATAATATGCAAAAAAAATAAGGTCATTTGGCACAGGTTTGGGTGCTCTGGTGCCAGGCAACACAGCAGAGCAGGGCAGCCAAGGCTGAGAGCGTCTCCCTCCATTTAGCTCTGTCTGTGCACACTCAGGCTGGACGTGATGCCTGGGATGAGATGGAACTGGGAAGCACGAGCCTCCCCCTCTGCCTACACAGCAGGCTGCCTGACCACAGCACGACTGACTGAAAAATCAGCTTCAGTCCCCTCTATCATCTGTCCCCATCCTCCTCCTCCGGCTGCTCTGCTTCCCATTATCACCTGTAATGGATACGGCAGTCGTGGAATAAAGAAAAGCAATTTTCCCTTGCAATTATTTTGCCATATTTCTGGTGAGATTAATTACATCTGTTTGGCTTTGCTCAGCACTCAGTTGAGCTGTGCAGGGCTCTCACTCACCATGCTGGTAAGACCTCAGCAAAGGTACCAGGGTGTCCCAGGAGCTGGTCCAGGAGGGACTGATCCACCCCTCTGCTGCTGGCTGCATCCCCCACTGCCCAATGGAAATGCCAGCAGGCACTCAGTGAAGAAGGAATGCTATCCTACAAAAATTTGACTCTGTGCATCCAAGGAGGTGGCAATACAATGACATCCAGAAGCCACTGCCCCTTCAGCATCCCACTGTGTCTGAGACCCCCTTGATCCCACAACTTTGGACCAAAGAGAGGGTTCATCACTGCACTAATGCACCCATCTCCTACAAATGCACTCCCACCATTCCCAATTGTAGGGATAATTAAAATCCAGTTCTTTCCCAAACCATTCCAGCACTTCCAGCCCAGCTGCAGGGGACAGGGGATTGTGGAGCACAGCCATGAGCTCAGAGAAATGATGCCTCCTAATAAAGCCCCGCCACAGAGGATGATGTGTGTGTTTGTCAGGAGGCAGTGCAGTAATGACTGTGCCTCTGCAGATGGGACCCAGGAGCACAAGATATCACTGAGATATAGATTCCTAATCAACAAAGCATTCTCCAGGAACTCTGCAGCTCTGGACTGGGAGTTCTCCCTGATGGGTTCCACTGCCCCTGCTGTTGTGCTGCAATCCCTAATCCAGATTATCAGCAGGGAACCAGGGACAAAGCCAAAACATTCATGACAAGGACCAGAATCACTGTGCAGGAGATGAGGGACCAGGTTTCCACATCCAAATATAGAGCTAATGCTTCCTGTGGGTGCATCCTCCAGGGAAGTCACAACACAGGACAGGGGGTGACTCTAAATTGTCCCTTTCTAACCCCAAGGTTGTCAGAAGACCTCCTCTCCAACAAGAAGGAGAGAAAATTAAAAGAAAGAACTAAGAAAGAGCAAAGAAAAAGGAGAAATGGCTTAAGCAAGTGTCATTCACAGGTGCAGCCCATGGATGTTACAAGGTCGGTGCTGCAGGGAGGAGGAGGTGAGGGAAAGGAAAAACCATCATCTCTTCTGCAGCAGCCCCTGTCCTGTTTTCCCCAGCTGGAGCTGGGAATGGCAGGAGGGGCAGCCTCAGGGCAGAGCACTGATGGGGTGTGGATGGCTAACAGACACACAAAAAAGTGTGGAAATTTAATATTTGAAAGTCCCTGAAACATTTGACAGCAGGGCTGAGCCAATGCAACACCAACACTTGGGAATAGGACCCCATTACTGCCTTGGAAGCATCTCAGGGCACTGGCAAACCCCAACCAGAGTGGGGACTCTGGGGAAATACCTGCTGTGGAAGGAATCAACTTACACAGAGATCAGGAGCATCCCTGGCAGGGGAACTGCCAGCACATGAATAAAGCAGTGACTGCTCCAGCACAGACAAGACAGATGCTCTCTCTAGTCTCCTTATAACCTCTACATCATGGCATTTAGACCTTAGCAAAAGTCTGACCTCATCTTCCAGTAAAGGGTTGGCTTCAACTCACAGAGCATCTAAACCAGAAATCCAGGCAAATTCCATCCTCCAAACCCTGGCCTGGGCAGAGCCAGTAGCCAGCGTCCCATGTTCCCACTGTGTCCCATGTTCACAGCCCTGGGGTCGTTGCCGTGTGCTCAGGGCCTTGTTTACTGCCCAGACCTCATCCCTGCAGTTAAAACTGTGAAAAACCTGAGCTATTCCCCCAGTGCTCCAAGGAAAGGCAAGTGCTCCAGCAGCCTTGTCAGATAAAGCCCTGCAAATGTCTGGCACGAGGATGTGCTCCCACAGCCACTCCAAGCTGATGATTAAGGACGGGGATTGGCAATTAAAGGCAGAATGGCACAAAGCACTGCCTTAAATTTTTTCATTTTCAAGAATTTCTTGTGTTTTGGGCTGCAGAGAGCTCCCCACTGCCCCATCACTGTAACTTTGATAATGCCCTGATGGGGTGACAAGGGGTGTGCATTTCCTATTCCAATCAAGAAAAAAACCCCAGAGGGCAATGAGCTGCTGGGTCATTACCCAGCTCCATGTGCTGAGCCCAGCCCGAGGGACACATCCCCAACATACTCCCTCCGTTTCTGCTGCTTTATTGGAAAGAACAAATTTTAGTCACCAGTACACCTTAAACATGCTCAACACCAAAAGCAGTTGCCACTGCTAATGAAATGGAGGTGTTTCTCCATGTTTGAGTCCCTAAGGACAGCAGTGTGTAAGGGTGCTGAGCCAGATCTCCAGGATATATGGCCCTAATCCTATTAGGCCATGCAATCCTTTATTTGCTTGTGTCTGTTTTCCTCCTGTGTCCATGTTCCTCCCCTCTTCTTGTCTTTCCAGACCCAGTTTTCTCACTGGATTAGTTTCCACTCTGGCTACAAACAGAATCTACTACAACAGGAACCAGACCTCTCTTGGAACCATGAGCCAGCACTTGGATACAAATCCTGACTTTGCCAGATTGTGGCTTCTTTTCTATTTCTTGCTTCCTTATACAAAAATAGTAAATATATAATGCATAACATCACAGAAAACAAGGAACCCTTTCTGTTCACTTCAGCCTCATCTACAGGTTTCTTGGCTCTGTGGATCCAGGATGCTTTGCTGAGGACCTGATGAGGAGGGGACCAGGGAAATTTTCTCCCCATTTTTAATAAAAAAATTCCTTTTGTGCAAACACTGCAAGCCACAGTGTTCATGGTGCCTGTACATTAATTACCACCTAATTAGGATGTCTTGGAGCAGTTTGTCTGCTGCTCTCCAATGCCCAGCACGGGATGTTTGGAGGATGGATGGTTCAGGTTTTCCAGCCTGTTCCTCCCTCCCTGGGTGCTACTGTGCTGCTCTCTGGAAACAAGGATGCAACGGGGAAAGGAAAATGGAAAAGGAGGAAAACACCTCTGGTTCAGCATGAAGCAACCTGATAACACAACCACAAATGGGGGGAACACTGGTGAGATTGGAGACAACAGAGGATTCTGGAGGTTGTGGCAAGCTGGGAGGTTTTGACATCCTGGCTCCCTCCAGGAGCATTTAATGGCTTTGAGCCAAAGAGGGTTTGTTCCTCCCGTCACTGCAGGCAGCTCCCACCAGCACCCACATTTGCACAGCACAGCTAAAAACAACATGAAAAATCCCCCTTCCTGCTCTCCTGAGCCCATGGTGGCCTTGAGGGCGCAAGGACCAGGCTGGGGACAGCGACCCACCGGGGTGACAGAGGTTTCCAAACCGACTCACCAGGACTGTGGCTTCCTCTTCATGATGCCCTGGCGTCTCCACTGCGAGTGGGGGCTCAGGTGGTACGTGAGCTGCCGGCAGAGCTTCTCCATGGCCCCCAGGGAGTCCCCTTCCTGCAGAGACAAGGGAGGGACACCAGGTGAGGGGTCTGCAGCGTTGCCGTCACACCCAAGGGATGCTCCGACCCCAAAGAGGCTCCAGGAGCTGGCACCATGCTGGAACCATGCTCCAAACTCTGTAAGGGGGAAAAAAATCCCCCTCTGATTGATAAGAAGCTGCAAGGATGCACCGTTATCATTGGACACTACGCAATAGCTTTCAGCACTAAAATTTTACAGAGATGGATTAAATAAAGCAAACTACCCACCCATTACTGTCAAAACTGCTTCACAGAAGAGCAAACAGGGGCTTTGTGAGCTGATGGAGATCTTGGCAAAAGAGCTCAGCAGAAACTCTCAAAACATTTATTTTTTTAGGAAAAAAAGACTTGAAGGAAAACAGGGATTTTGGTGTCCTCTCAATTTCAAGTAAAACTTTCACCACAAAGGATACTGGCTTGGAAAACTTTAATTCTGGTTAAATTTTGGTTCCTAAACTTTGGAAATTTTGATTCCTAAAAATAAAACAAAATACAACCCCCAGCATCTGGACTGTTCAATCATGTTTCATTTCAAGATCTTCACATACCTGATGTGACAACCAATAACACAAACCACCCATCCTGCTCTGCCTTGCTTGCTCTCTGAAAGGTCACAAGCAGAGATTAACCCAACCTAAAGTTCAATAATGATAAAAAAGATCAAGATGTGACAATTGGCGGTGTCTGCCTGGTTTTATCAAACTGCTGCATCATGAAACATCTTAGAGAAGACACAGAAACTTAAACAGGAAACCCTACGATAAGCACTCGGTCTGAGGTCTTTGATCACAGAGATGGCTCAGGATTTTCTGTGTGCTGGGACAAGCCAGTAGGGATGATGAGGAAGATGGTGAGGGAGATGCTGAGGAAGATGATGCTGGACACCCAATTACTGCTGCCTTCACGTCCTCCCTGCCCAGGTGCCCCAGCAGAGCTGTGAGCTCGTGTTTCATGCAGCCTAATTTATGCAATGTATTCTCCCCCTCGCCTCCGAGTCAGCAGAGCAGGACCGGCCTTATAAAGACATCATAAATATTGAATTACCAAGGAGCAGTTGGGATTTTGACAAATCACCTCTGGGTGTACAGGAAAACAATTACATCAGGTTTTCTCAGGGTAAAAAAAAACCCAACAAACAGGACACAAAGGGCGTCTCTACAGATGGTTGGAGCAGAAACATCAGTGCGGGACTTGTGGTTTTTAGTTTCTCTATTCAGTCCACTCTGTAAGAATGAAGTCTTAACATAAATTGGGGTAGTTTATTCCCAGACATATCCAAGTGCCTATGCAGTAACTACCATTAATCAAAAGCTGATTTAATGCAGGGTGATACCTTCCCAGCTCCATCTGCACCAAAGGCACGCAGTGACAGGTGATTTCAGCAGCTCAGGTAGAAACTCCAGATCCACAGATACCAGCAGGGCATGGTGTATGGAAAACATTGTGTCAGCACGAGCCGGGAGCAGCGTGAGCCAGGAGCCATTTCTCACCTGAGCTCCGCAAGCGTTTGACGGATGTACCTCCCTATTCCCAGGAAATATGGGTTTAAGAGCATATTTAAACCCATGCTTTTCAACACCTCATTTATCACCACGCTTAAATTGAAACAAGGGTTTTAATCCCACAGATTTCAAGGGGATGTCAGCCTGTGCTAAACCTCAGGCATGCCCACAGCAACTCTCCCGCCGGCGACCCTGCGGCAAGAACCAGGTACTGCTCTGGGCCTGGGGGTGGGTGAACCCTGGGAGCCTCAGCCTGGCTAATTAACACAGGTAAAAAAGAAAAAAAAATGAAAGACAAGGTTTTATTTCATGTTTTCCACTGGAAGGTCTGGAAACACATTGCAGTCATTCCTTAATTAAAGCCTCAACACATTTCGGGAAGGCAACAGCACACGCCGCTCCCTCCCAGCGCTCTCTGCCAGCAACACCTTCCTCGCTGTGTAACCACCATCCCCAAAGCGAGATGAAAACACCACGAGTTTTGACACCTCCCTATTTTTTCTACCTTTGTGTAATATCCGCAGCAAGCTGCCAGGTACCATCAGCTTTCATTTTTATCTGTTTTATTCTTTTTCAGCTGTTCTCTTGCAAAGCACCGCAGCAACCCCTGAAATAGGAGCGTCCACCCTGGGTGCTGCACGGGGGTTCCCATCTCCCAGCCCTCCCTGCATCCTCTGAAAAAAACTCCTTGTTGAGAAGGAAACAATGTGCTAAAATGCTGTGGAGTAAGTACACAGCGCTGACATTCTGTGCTGCAAATTACGTCCAACATAACCCTGAAAGAGATAATTAAATTTGTCTCCAGTATTATCTCCCAACAACTGAACTGCTGGGGAAGTGAAATGATGCACAAGAGAACGTGGAAAAGAAGCTGAGAAAGCAAAAAACCCAAATTTTTGCTGGTACAAATGTGACAGGATCATCTTGCCTCTCCAATAAGAGGCTTTTCCCCTTCAGCTGCCAGACCTCTAGTGCAGTGGGTCCAGACCTGAATTTCACATCAAACTGATTTCTGAGAACTTCAGCCCAAAGAATTCCTCTCAACAGAACCCAGCAAATCGTCCATCAGCACTGACACAGCACACTGAGGGGGGTCCAACGAAAGAGGCTACAGCAGGACAAAGTGTTTTAATCCTCTATATCAGCAGCCACACCCAGTTCATCCTTCCGTGGTCATCCCAAACAGACCACTCTTTCAGCCCTTTTTCTTCACAAGCTCAGCTCCCAAGCCCTGCACACACTGGGTTACTTCTATTTTTGAGTTTTAAAATATGATTTAGAGAACATAGTTTCTACACACACCAACTCATGCATGGTCTGTAGCTAAGCGCTCCAGTTAAACACTGGGATAAACAAACAGTCCATTTCAGAGCCCTCAAAGCACTCATTACTTCTGCACATCTCATTCCCATCACTGCACTTCACCTGCCCATGGGTGAGACACAAATCTTTCTGCTTCAAGAACCCACATTTTTTAGGTACTTTCCAGAACCTCTGCAATTCCTCCTGAGAGTTTGCAGGAGTCTCCAGAGCAGCCCCAGGTGTGATCCCTGGCACACGAGGGCTGCCCTGGGCTGCACAGAACTTGTGTGCAGGAGAAGGGAGTTTTGCTGGTACAGTGCCAAAGGCTCCTCTTATGGTCTAAACAAAAGCTCGTTCACTGTTTATGATCCAAATCTATCAGGAAACAATTGAAGCTGACGCACACCCTCGTGGGACTGAGCCCAAGAGACTGTTTGAAAACTGAGTCAGCTTAAAAATCAGCCCAGCTTGCCTGTGTTGGCAAAGTTTTAACCTCGCTGTCTGTACCATCAGCATCCTCAGGCGTGATGGAAGAGAAGCCCCAAACCCCACTGGGCAGGCAGATCCTGCTGCCATCCTGCCTTGCTGTTTCCAGTGATTTAACTGCTTCCCACAAAATGAAAAGCACCAGCCAAAAGGTCTTTTTGCCCCATCTGCTCCAGTCTGGATCACATCACTCATGCGAGATCAGTGTAAAGCTGGGGTTTTGTGGTCAGAGGGTGCATGAGTGGCAGGGCAGACTTCCCTCAGCCCACAGAGACCAAAACCCACAGTGCTGGCTTTTGGCAAACACCACGTGCCCTTTCCATAGAAAGGGCAATAATAAAGCACAAGGAGCACGTTGTCCCACCATCAGACCCAAACTGCAGCAGCAATCATTCCTGGAATAACACACAGGGATGAATCTCTAACAAAGGCATCACCAGTGATACCACATAAGGTCTGGCCCTTGTAACATCAGGCATTCGTGGGTACGTGCGTGGGAAAGTGCATTTGGTACTCTGGTTTCCAGACTCTGGGAGGAAAACTGCACAACATCTCAGGGTTGGGGAGATAGGACAGACCACACAGAGAGCTCAGCTTTCCCAGCTGACAGTGCTGCCAGGAAAAAGCCTGTTTCATAGAGCTGGGATATGGCCTTTCCCTTAGCACTGCACTCACAAGCCAGCAGACAAATGCTGGTAAGAGGCTGGTGACGAGCTCAACTGAGCTCCCCAGAGATCCATCAGTCACACATCTGGAAATATCCATGAGTTCCCAAAAACTCTCAGTGCCATGGTGTTGCACACACGTGTAGAGATCCTGCATGGACAGAATCCTGCCCAGGTGGTGCAAGACTTAGCTCAGGGAAGCAGTTTTTGGGCAATATCTTGGTTTCTATTCAACTGTGTCCCCCTCAAACTGTCAGAGACCCAGCCCAGCTCCCAGCCATCAGGTACGAGGCAAAGCCTGGATTGGAGGAGGGATGTGGGGAAAATTGAGAGCAGAGGCTCTTCCCTGCAAAGGGCCCCTTTCCCCATCATTCTCCTCTGCCTTTGCCTGCCCTGGAGAAGCAAAGGGCTGCTCACTGCTGGGAGGAGCCCAGAGATTCATGAGATTTTAATCCTTTAACAGATTTCAGCTGGGACAGGGATTCATGGCACATGCCCCATCTGCAATCCGCAACCAGCCCTGCGCCAGCGGGATCCCGTTCAACTGGAAAACAAGGGGGAGTGGCATGAGCTGAGCCCTGTCTGTCCCCACGGGGGAGGGGATGCCCCAGGCATGTGCTGGGCACCACCAGGGTCCTGCTGCTGGCTCCAGCCCTGGAAGGGGACCTCTGGATGAAGGGCTGGAAACAGGATTCAGTCAAACTCCAGGGATAAGCGAGAGCAGGTAGAGGCCAAGAGCCAGGATCACCACATTGTGTCCTGCCAAACCTGCCCTGGGTTCTGCAGGGGGACCAGTTTTATCCTCACTGATGGTGTAAAATGTGGTCTAGAGGGGAAACCATTCAGCCTCCACCCGCACCCCAGGACAGATCCTGTGGGTGAGGCATCACCTGGCATCTGCACACCACCTTGAACCACTAATGAGCCATCCCCAATTGGACGTGTTCCTTGCCCTGCCAGAGAGGGAGGGGCTAATTGGAAGCAGAGGGATTACACCATGGGAAAGCAAACACGGGATGAACAGGACCATGGTTTTACTGGGAAAAACAACCCTGGCATCGCTGCCTGCCCTCCTTGCATCACCACGTGGCAACAACTCCTGGGCGATGCAAGACGTAAGATTTGGGTTCACAAACTGCTCCAGAAGAAGCAGCCAGAGAACTCGGAGGAGGACACAAAGCATAGGAAAGCCTCGTGATAAAGATGTTATTGCAAATTAATTTGTTTTCATTAAGAAATTAATCACCCGCTCCTCCTCCAGCAGCAAAATCCCTGGTGATGTGCAGAGCACTGGGGGGGCTGCACTGGGGCCAAACATCCTGTAAAATAGGCCAACGTTAATGATTAAAGAGCCCTGGTGAAGAATTCCTGCTGCAGCACAGCAGGGGATTGACCCAAATTAGAACAATTAGCCATTGTCTGCAGGCGGAGGAAGCGACAGGTTTTTTTTGTGTCATTACACAGTCCCACATTTCTGTCACTCACAATCAATCCCGGGGAAATTAAAAAAAAAAGTGCTGTCCTGCAAATCTTAACACACAAGAACTTCCATACTGGCCCTCCCGAATCATGATTTTGACTTGATTAAAAAATATTTTTTTTCCCTTCTTGGTTTCTTTTTAAAAACTTTTCAAACTTGCAGCATCACTTTCTGGATGCTGCAGGATTTGCAGTTGCTGCTCTGATGCACAAAAAGCTCTGTCCAGGCACAAACCACTGCAGCCCCAAGCCAAGGAAACTGCACTCACCCTGGGAGCACCATTCCTGCATATGAAATATTTGGTGTATATTTCATATTCTATGAAATACTCCTTCCATAGAATTCAGTAGAGGGTAAACCTTAAAACATGACCTATTTCACACAAAAAAATACAGAGAGTGATATATTTCCTTCCAAATCCTCCTCCTTACGGTTTTTTTCCGTGTCTTGGGTGATTAGCTGGGACAATGGGATAATAGTTCAGACTATTAAGCAAAAAAACCCAAACAGCTGAGAGACAAAAAACCCTATGTTCACAATGATAAATGGAGTTATTACACAGTTAAACAAAGGCATAAAATAGTGAGAGATGCTCTGGGAAACCCTAGGACAGATCATCCTCAATGGCTTTAATGTGTATCAAATCAGTTATTAAAAAATCAGCAAGAAGCAAAAGAGAGCAAATCCCCAGTAACCCCTGTTGCTGTAGGGATAGAGTCTGGAAAGGATGACAATGAAATGAAGAGGAAATGTTGCCTCACCACTGTGAAATGGCCCCACGTGCGAAGGTTTCACACGCTGTGAGGTCCCTGACACATCCTAAAGCTGATGGGACACAGAGACCTCCAAACACCTGCTGGGAAGGCAGGAGGAGAAGGCACAGGGACACATCTCAGGGAATCAGCGAGAGCCGCGCCCACCACCCACCAGCACAGAGCGGGTGAACCCCCCCATAACCCAGGTCAACACGGTGGCTGGGAGAAAGCTCTGCCCACCCAAAACCTGCAGCTGCTCCTGTGGCCCCAAAATGTCTTTCCCTGGCTGCTGGCACCAGAACTGCATCCTGCTCCCTGGCCCGGCCCCGGCGCTGAATAGAACCCGAATTTACGCCGCCTTCCCTTTTGATGTAGTCACGCAGAGCTGAAGTCATCTAATGACTTGCTGGTTTTCTTTTTTTCTTCCCTTTCTTCCTTTTTTTTTTTTTTCCCCTTTCAAAGCTTGGGGCTAAACTGCAGCCTCTTGTTGCCTGCAGACATCTGTGCTGCAGCCCCAGCGCCCACCCCCAGATGTGCCTTCAGAACTGTCCTCCTCCTGTGAGACCAGGAGCTGAGGAGGTAGGAAAGGCCTTAAATCCACCATTCCCACCTCACTGAAGGCTGAAACATGGCAGTACCCTACAATCCCATCCAGGTGAGCGGGGGAGGATCCACAGCAGCAACAAATCCCTCTTGCTGCATGGCTGAATTCCTCAGGTAAGGCATGAGAAACCCCCCTTGTGCTGTAGGGAAGAGCTCTCCAGGGAGGTGTCCTTAAAATATCACCATAAGGGCACTGCATTTCCCTCTCCATCATTACAGGCTCCTCTGGGAAGAGAACCAGCATGTGGAGAATGAGTGATGAGGTGGATGATGCCCAAAGGCAAGCAGATATTGGCACAGTGGATGGAAGTGACATATCTTGTCCACATGGAGGAAAACTAGATCTAAGTAAAGTGACAATACTGGCTTTAGATGGGCCAATCTGACCACCCAACAACACCGTGCAGAACTTCTTTTGAAAATAAATCACATCTGTTTTAATTCAAATTAGAGGAGGGACAGAACAAATTTAATAAAGGCCATTTTAATAACAATGAGGTTGTTCCCAGAAGGTTTCACTGCAACTGAGTTAATTCCACTTGATTTTTCCTGAGTTTCTCCAGGTACTCAGCCATGAGGCCAAACACCACCCCTGCCTCCCCCTGCTCAAGGTTAAGGCCAAACATTCACTGGCAGCAGAGACACCCTGATGGCTTTTGTAAGGGAAGGATGTGCCCCAGAATTAATTCACATCATGAAATGGCCAAAAAAAGAGCAGCTGGTCCTGGAAGAGAATGAAGGTCTCTTATAGGAGAAGGGCCATTTGGCTTCTTACAGGAAAAATGCATTTTTTTGGCATGGGAAATTCAGCTTTGGGCTCGGTGACCCCTGTCTCAGCACGGCTCCAGCACTGAGCTCATGGCAGCTCAGGTCCTGCCATAAGCAGCACTCCCCATCTGCTTTGATGAAAGGCCAAAGCGTGAGGCCTTGGACTCGGTGTTGGCACACCAAAATGAAAAGCAATGTACAGTGGGGCTTATCGAGAGAGCCAGAAGTACGAGATGAACGGGATCTGCAGCAACTCAGGAAGTTATTCAAAAGGATCCTGGAGTAATATTACACTTGGACTTCAGAGAAGCAATTAAAGAAGGCAATAAAATTCGAGGTGATAGATGGCCCTGGGGGGGACATGTAAGATAAAGGGAAATTGCAAAAAAGAATATAAAAATCTTCTGTGAGAGCTACTGGAGGGTACCCAGCTTAGCTTCCACAGCAGAGGAGGAATGAGCAGCAGTCAGAACAGCGTGGGGAATGGCAGGGATCTGCACCCACCAGCTGCACTGCCCCGTGCTGTGATGCCCAGTGCCTGCCCGAGATGTGCACAGCAAAGCTGTGCCTGTGGAGGAGGCCTTTGAGCAGCATCACTCCAACACATGTTCCTGACATACACAGTAAGGTCCTCACCCAAATAAATTGGGCCCACTAGAGTGCTATAAACAAAGTCACCAATGGGGAGGCTATTTAGGTGCCAGTGTCCATTCCTGGAAAGGTCACTGGACCATCCTTTTAATGACAGATGCATCTGTACCCTCCTGACAGACACAGGGAGCTGCTATAAAACAAAGAGAGCAGCTAAAAATCCAGAAGAGACATTCATTACCCTGGAAATATCTCAGCAAACAACCAACTGGCAAGATAATCATTACAGCTGGTGCAGAACAGCAAAGAGAAAAACACCCAAGGTGCTGCTGACTGGGCTGACAACGGGAAGGGCCGTCAGAGGTGTCAACCTCCAATGCCTGCTGAAGTCAGTGTGGTCAGTGGGTGATGGCACTCACCCTCCTCCTCCACACACAGACAGGGAGGATTGATTTCAGAGCCTTGGGGATGCAGAACCCAGGGGCAGCTCCTGCCCAGGGGGTGCAGAGCTCCCCATCACTCTCTGTGGCTGGCCAAGAGCAGTTTGCAGGCGAAGCTCCATCGTGTTTTGGAAAACAGCATCATCCTTTGCCTGATGTCTCTACTTACCTGTCCAGCCTCAGGCTGCAGAAAGTGCTCTGCCTCCTGAGGGGCTCCTCTACTTCTCAGCCTCTCAGCCCCTGCTCAGGGATGGAGTGATGGGGGCACAGAGCTTAGCATGGTGTCTGTGATGCCTCCCACCATCCTGCCCTGAGCAAACCCGGCTCTTCAGCCAGACCCTGCCTTGGCCACTCTCTGCAGGAGCTGGTATTTCTCAGGGAACATCCCACCTGCCTTTGCTGCTAAATGCAGGAACCTCTCACTGTCCTCTGCACCCACCTCCCCCCAGGGCTAAACCAGATGTGGATTCTTTGGTTATTTATGTCCCAGATGTAGGACACCACGCAGAGACTTTCCCAGCCCAACAAGTCTCCTGCAGAGCCTGTGTCTCAGCTGCACCGCACCAGATCCCACGGGAAGCAAACCCCAGTCCAGGCTGTTATTGTTGCTGGAGGAGACCAGGAGCGTCCCTGGGATACTGCTGCAAATATTTATGTCGTTCCCTGGAGGCTCTCAGCCCCTCACCACAGCCCTGGGAGCCTCATGATGTGCATGAGAGCCTGGGGAGGGGCAGCAGCGAACCCCTCACATCAGTCCCTGTTGTTCCCTGCAAATGTGAATCCCGGGGCGAGGGCATAACCCTCAGAGCAATGCTCGTCTCCAGCTCATTAACCACTGTGGGGCCCTCGTAGGCACAAGAGAACTGGGAATTTTCCTAATTTTTTTTTTAAAGGAAAAAGATAAGATCACAGTAAGGAAGCAGCAGTCAACAGCATCCAAGCTCTCCCAGCAACAGCTCAGGGAAGGAGTGGGGTCACTTCATCATGTGCTCCAAGCAGATGTGAAACTATGGATGCAGACACAAGAGCTGTACTGGGGATTTCCTGGAAGGATGGATGGCAAGGAGAAAAAGGAAAGTGACAGAGAAACTGGGAGGATTAGCAAATTACCCTATGGTTGCAAAACTCTTTGAAGATGGAAAGGGTGGGATAAAGCTCTTACCCAAATCCTCAAATACCCCAAACTGTGAGATAATCACTTGCTGGACTTCAACCAGAAATCACAGTCCCTGCCATCTAGGAAGAGCAATCACTGAAAATCCTCCTGGCACCTTCCCTAGCTACAAGAACTCATCTCTTTGCTTCTCTTTATTACTTTTTTGCCTGCTAGAGGTGGGGCAGGTGCATCCCCACTGGAAGGATCAATCACATGGTGATTCCCAGGGAAAGGAGGGCACATCACATGGTGATTCCCAGGGAAAGGAGGGCACATTTTACACATGGGGTGAACCAGACAGAGGGGTCTGTGCCCCACCCCAAACCTGCAATGCTGCTCACTGAGACACCTCCTCTATTTGGCTGGGTGAAAGCATCTCTGAGCCAAACCGAGGGGATGCACAGCTGCCCCTGCAAGGTGACTCTGTGCTGGGAGCTGCCAAGGCAAGAGCTTGGAGATCAGCAGCAAAGGGACAAACTTCTCCTTGCTCCAAGAAATAGCCTGAAGCATATGTCAGGACAGCTGTGATGCTGCAGACAGGCTAAATGCCAGTAACTCTTCAAATTCCGGGATTTGTGCTAGAAATGAGAGAGCTTCCAAGAGCCAGAGGTGTTTTGGTTCAGCCTGGTGAGTTCAGCGTTGTGCACAACCTTTCCCAAATCCAGGCATCACTTTTCCCCACTGTGAAATGCTGGTAGGGCTCTTTCCCTTTCTCATACAGGGCTTGAGGAACCAGAAGGAAAGGGCACAGAGAGCTCTTTGACAGTACCAGTGGCTTATCCTCAGTGCTTTCAGCTCACCCTGCAGCACCACCGGTACTCAGCACCTCTGGTGCAAAGCCTGGCCACGGTGCACAGAATCTGAAATTTGGGGTACATGCAAAACAATAGATTTTTCTTCAAGTCCCTGGCATGGGGCAAAGGCAGGATTTGGGGTAGAGACCCTGGGCACGTCACCATCTCCATCTGTTCCCCCAGATGCTGCAGGAGAGCAGCAGATTTGCTGTGGTGCAGCAGGGGTTATCAAAACGTGCCCCAGCACTGACAGCCTCCAGTGATCAGGGTTGAAAAATGGGTGTACCAGCTGACTGCAGCCCCAAAACAGCTAAGACTGGGTCCTAATATCTATCAGAGCTTCTTTCACCCACCTTGGTAAATGGTGAGTAGGCCTTTTTTTGTCTTAACAGAGTCAGATGTACCCGCACACCACATCAATTCCTCAGCCATCAGCAGTGGTCTATCAACGGAGAGGGAACTGCTCATTAAACCCCTCAAACTCATTTCTGCAAATCCACATTGCCAGCAGACCACTTGCTCACTTAGTATTGACACACCTGTGAGTTAGGCTAGAAACAGATACTAAAATACCCATCCAAGTGGCAGCTCTGCCCTCCAGCCATCCCACAGGACAGGTCCCTGCCACGCACTCCTCAGCACTCCAGGTAAATAAATAACACTCCTGCCAGGAGGCAGGGAATCAATATGCTTCCTTCCTTTGTGGTAAATTATGTTCTGATTAAAAGCTAAATGAGCTGAACTCAAACGTCAATTGCCATCAGAAAACATCAATAAAATATGTTGTTACTGTTTAATGAGGTACCTGCTGCTTCATCCGTCCTTTCCCTTGGGGACGCTTGGAGAGGCTGTGGGTGAAACGGTCCTTAGGAAAGATCCAAAGCTAAACTGGGCAACTACAGCCTCACCCACAGACTCTTCTTTATCCCCATGGTAAGCCCAAGATAGCCATGAAATATCTTTTCCTGCTGCTGGCTCTTGTTTTAATCTCCTGCTCCAGCTCCGACCCGCGCGATGATGCTCGTCACTGACAACTGGTGTCACCAAGACGCTCTCAACTGCTTGGCAGCAAAAGGGAAGCTGAGCACGCAGCTCTCCACACATCACTTGCTGCATGATGTGGCACCTGACATTTTGGAGGCACTGCAAAATCCACCTCCGAGCCGATAAAATCCACCCTGCGGCATTTCGGAGGGTTTGCAGATGGTTACACCGTGGTTAGGAAAGGTCGTCCTATTATTGTGGGAACTGAGCAAAGGGCCTGGCAATTCTGCCAGCTGGCACTGGGATTTTGGGGTTAAGCAACCCAAAAAGAGAGAAAAAGATAGAAGTTTGATAAAAGTCACCTTGGCCACACTGGAGTGGTTAATGATAAAAGTCACCTTGGCCACGCTTGGAGTGGTTAATGGCTGGACTTGATGATCTGAAGGGTCTTTTCCAACATAAATGATTTTATGATCAGACTGTGATTAACTGCTCAACATCCCCACATGCAAACTGAGTGCTGGGGAGCACATTTATCAGGCTGGGAGGGATAAGGACAGCAGGGGCTTCCTTGCACCCCACAGGGTTTGGCTAAGGAGGCTGAGGCGGGGCTCATCCCTTCTCCATCCACAATCCATTAAGTTGCCAGCAGTGGCACCATCACAGGCCATCTAGACCTCACCATTATTCCCTTTTAGCCTTAATACTTTAAAAACCTGCAAAGTGCAATTTTCCCCTGTTTCCAACCGAGGCACTCTGCTCAGCTTTGGCTCACACACAAGGGCTTTAGGGAACATTTTCGTTTTTCAAAGGCAAGATGAGCAGAGAGCATGGCACATTAAGTTAGCAGAGAACCAGAGCTGTCATTAGTGGGGCCTGAGCTTTGCAGCCTCTTTCATACTTCAGGACATTTTAATGTATTGCAGATGTCTTAAATATCCATAAAGAGTGATCTTCACACTTGGAGCAAGACCAGCCAAAAAACCCCCAGAAAGAGCCATTCATACAGAATAGACTTAGCTGAATCCCCATCATCCCCTTTGCTTTTATATCAGATATTTAGGGGTTTAGAGGGATTTTGTTCATAAATCAGCCTCCTTCTGTGATGTTTCTTAAAGCAAAGAATAAGTAATACTTAGTGCTCTCATAGCACTTTGCATCTGGAATCTGAGAGCTTTGCAAGATGTGTGAGATTTTCCTTGCACGTCTCACAGTAAAAGGGAAAGGTAAGAAACTCTCTGAGGATGACAAGCTCTCCTGACACCCTATGCCAGAGTGTCCCTCAACAAGTCATTGCTCCATACCTACAATTTCAGCTCATACTGCTGTAAAAACAAGTTTGATGTCAGAAGCTTGGAATGGTAATTTGAATTCAAGATCAAATAACAACACACATGATGGAGGAGCTGGATTATGGCTTGGTTTAGGGATAAAGGCACCGAGCTAGTGGTCATGGTGCCCTGATTACATTCACCCTGTATAAACTGAGTTGATTAATACAGTTCTAGCCACATGTTACAGCACACAGGATAAATGAGAGGAAAAATGCTCATTTGAGCTTCAGTGCAGCTCCATCAGAAATAACATATTTTAAAAATGCAGGGCATAAAAACCCCAACATCATTTGTAAGTTAAGTCTTTACACCACAGGGCTGAAGAAGGGAGAGAAATAAATTATTTCATCCAGATCACAATAACCACTTTCTCTTTCCATATTTTCTTCTTTTCATGGGTGACAATTCATGTAATCAAACCCATTTTGCAAACCTGATCAATTTGGAGCTCATGCAGGAAAAGGCAGCTGAGCCACGGATGTGGCTAAGCATATATTGCTCAAATGACACAGAAGTGAACAGGAATATAGATCTTCAATCCATCCAGAACTACATAGGCAAAATCCATTTTGCTTCCAGTCACTTCTCCAGCTACACCAACTGCTTAGAAGAGGTTTTAAATACCCTCCCCATACCCATTGCTGTCACCATACATCTTGAAACACTACGAATTTTGGTGGGGAAGCTGTGGACCATGTTCTGTGCTGTACACAGCTTCCACTCTGAGGTGTTTGCCCACATCTCACACCCTGTGTGTGAATGGGATCACGTCTTTCAACTGTTGCCTTGGAGGAGCTGCTGCCTAAGAGGTGCAGGCACCAATAGGAGAATGGACAGGCAAAGTTGGACTTTGGTGGGGCTTTGCTAAACTGCTCTGCCAGCCCTTCCCTGGCCACTGACCTGCAGAAAAGCCTTCCTTCAGAGAAAGCAGCAGGATGGGGGTCAGCAAAGCCAAAATCTCACTGTGTATTTACTCTGGGCAGCCTTCAGGGCTTGGAGGAGCTTCCACAGTACATCCCCAGGCCAGCAAGAACTGGTGCAATCCAACAGCCCAAGGTCACAAGGCCAAAAAGGCTTGTGAAGCCCAAGGCTTCACTTTCTCCTCCCCCCCTTAGCCCCATTTAGTGCTTATCCCAAATTCAGCAAGTCCTCAGTCTGGAGGAAAGCCTGACTCCCTCCCTATCCCGGCCATCATTCATCCATACGTGTGGCTTTGGTGTGTGGAAAAAGAAACTGGTTTAATTTTCCAATAGTTTGCAGCCAAATATTCCTGCTGGCAAGAAGACCTGTGAATTTTTTACAGGGGCCCTTTGCTCCTGACGTGTTTGTGTTTTCAGCTCCTTCCCACTGGAAACCGGAGCGGCCACAGGAAAGATACAGGGCATTGTGGCCACTCCATCCCACACCACGTGGCTTTGATAAAGCATTTTGTCCCCTTTGCCTGACCATGGGGACAGACAGACCTTGCCCTGGGGGCTGTACCAGCAGCCTCCTCACCCCAGCACGGGTTTTGGAAAGCGACGTTTGCAGAGAGGGCTGAGCTGCTCTCCAAGGAACACGCCTGGCACCTTTCCATGGGGTTGGCATCGGAGAGAGGCAGGAAGATAAAAGACTGCCCCAAGGTCATGGCCGTGGGGAAGAAAACACTTGTTCAAATGTCTTTGACCCAATGCAAACACCCCATTGAACCGACATTAGAAAACTCATTGCGGAGTGTGAGAGTTTCCTGAAGAGCAGAACTGCCTCTTCTGAGGTGTGAGGAACCCCAAAGGTTGACAACAGCTGAAGGAGGTGACAAATACCAATAGCAGCATCTGTGGCCACCACTCAACACTATGCTGAAATGCAACAGCAGCATTTATTCCATCCGAAAGCTCCTCTGTCAGAGAGCAACCCTGGGCAGTTGCTCCCACACAGCTCCATCAGTGTCTCCGGAGATGCTGCGTGGCCGTGCTTCAGGCACATCCCAGCCCCTCCAGGAAGGGGTACTCAAGGCACCTGGGCTTGGTTGAACTGCATTATACATCAGTAAGTAGGGATGGGACCAAATCCAAACCCTGACTTCCAAATGATCTGGAAAAGAGCTTTCAAGTGCCTCAGGCAAGGCTGGGATCTCAGCAGGGTCTGGGAGACACAATCCAGCCCATGACGTCCATACAAAATCTCACCCAAATGATTTCCATACTCAGGGCTCATTCGTAGCAATCCAGGCTCCTCCAGCACAAGTTAAGTTTTCTGCCTTGCTGCAAGTTTGAATTTACTGGCTGGAATAAGCATCCACTGAACTGTGCTGAGCCACAGTCACATTGGAGAACCCAGGCCAACTTTTTTCTGGCCATACAGACCAGGACACGTTTACCCAGAGCTTTATTTTAGCTCAGAGGAGAGACCAAGGGGTCACCTTTAAGCTAAGGGTGGTATAAATAGAGGCTGAGTAAAAAAGTAATGTACAGAAAGTCAGGGAAGTGCTCAGTGCTCTCTCCAGGAGGGAGGGGGAAAGCAAGACCCCAAAGCCCTGAGCAGAGAGATATTTAATAAAGCAGGTTAATAGGGACCAGGGTCGAGATCATCCCCATCTCTCCCACCTCTTCCACCTCCATATGGATGTGGGCAAGGTCACAGCTGCCTCAACCTACATATTTACGGATATTTGTGCCACAGGATGCAGAGACATTCCTTTGGCAGGCAAAGCAAAAGCCCAAACTTCTGCAACACTCCTGGCCCTGAGCTCTCTCCTGCTCTCGTACGTCGCTGCCAAGTCTCTGTCAAAGAAACTGCAGGGAGGGAAAGAGGACTGGGAGATGGAAAATAACCCAGGTGACTGAGGTTTGCAGGTTTCCAGGGACTTAAAGAAAATCAGTGTCTCAGAAAACCACCAGGAAACACTGGGATGAAATGACTTTTCACCCAGTATCCCGAGCTGCCGAAAAAAAGAGGGTAAAGTTAAAGCACAGCCTGCGGCACTCAAACCTGAGCAAGGCAAAGTCACGGACCAGGAGCTGCAGCACAGTCCTGCTGTTGCTGCACTTGCTGTCTGTCCCCTGCACAACCCCTGCTTTCCTCTCCAAGGCAACACCCATCCACCTCCTGGGGATGCCCCAGGGCTCAGCAAATGTCTGTGAGCCCCTGGAGCTCCTCGCTGCACCACAGAAGACAGTATGTTCTTTGCTGCATTAATACAGCTGTCACCACTCTCATGTGAGCACTTGCCCCCTGCCAGCATTTGCCACCACAGCCTCGTAAGGGACTGCTGGCCCAGAGAAGCTGTTCCTTGCTCCAGCACCAAAGCAAGTGTGTGGTGTGCTGCAAAGCCTGACCTCCAAACCTGACAGAGCTCAAGAAGCATTTGAATGATACTCTCAGGCACACAGTGTGACTCTTGGGGATGGTCCTGTGCAGGGCTAAGGGCTGGGCTAAGGTTTGAATTTGATGATCCTTGTAGGTCCCTTCCAACTCAGCATATTCTGTGATGCTGCACAAAGGAGGGGGAGAGGATGAGGGTGTTCAGTGCTGCACAGGCTGGATTTATTTAGGTTTTCATTGCATGTTTTACCACCGCAGAATCACAGAATGGTTCAGGCTGCAAGGGAGCACAGTGGCTCATCTGGTCCCATCTGGACTGTGTCCAGACAGTTCTGGAATATCCCCAGTGAGGGAGACTCCACACCCTCTCTGGGCAATCTGTTGCAGGGTGTGGTCACAGCACAATAAAGAAGTTCTTCCTCCTATTCAGGTAGAACTTCCTGTGCATCAGTTTCTGTCCATTCCCCCTTGTCCTATTGCTGGGCACCTCCAAGCAGAGCCTGGTTCATCCTCTGACACCTCCCTGCACATACTGACAGACATTGATGAAGTCTCCTCTCAGTGTCTCCTCTCGAGGTTGAACAGGCCCAGCTCTCCCAGCCTTTCCTCCTAAGAGAGATGCTCCAGTCCCTTCATCATCTTTGTCACTCTCCCCTGGACCCGCTCCAGAAGCTCCACATCTCTCTTGTCCTGAGGATCCCAGAACTGGACACAGCTCTCCAGATGTGCCTCACTGGGGCTGAGTAGAGGAAACCACAGATTGCTGGAAGCCCACCTGATTCAGGATGAGGAGTTTGCATCTCCATGCTTACACTGGCACCAGCTTCTCCACAGCATCGAGTGCCAAAAGAAACGTGCAGGGAGATATGGAAAAGCAGGCACTTGGTGGTGGAGCAGCTCAGCACTGCATGAGTGGCCTGGGGTTGTTTTTGTGAGGAGTGCAGAGCACACACTTGGCCGCGGCTCACTGTCAGTCTCCCAGGGCAAGACGTGGAGGAGAAACCAGCTTAGTCACGATGCTTTGGAAAAGGGTAACCTCAGTGGGGGAACGGGGCCTCTCTGCCTGGAAACACGCCCGGCAAAATAGGTTTCTCCTGTTTCCCACCTCATTGCCCCATGGGGGAGGAGAAAGGAAAGGATCTTATTCTCCACAAGAAAAGGGAAAGGGATCTATGAGTACCCTTGCACAGGTTTAGCTACGCAGCACGGGGATGTGTCTGTACTTTGAGCTCATGCTGTATGATACGGGACAATCAGAGATGGAGATCTGGGTCCCTGATGTCCCCTGCATGTTGCTGCACCCACTCCACCCTTCCCAACATGAAACAGAGAGTTTCATGAAGCACTTTCAGAGCCAGTTTCACACCGTAGCCCAGGCAGACACACCCCGAGCATCACCATGGCTTTTCCTCACCACATTAAAAAAATTTTTAAATGTCTCAAAAAAGCAATTTCCCTCATTTTTAAATACTGGTGGAGGTTATTATTAAGTAAAACACCCACAAGAAACAGCAGTGAATGACTCCATCCCTTCATACACTCTCACAGGAAGTTAAAGACCCATTATTAGCAGCAAGTACAGGAGAGCGATGCCTGCAGGTCTCAGCTCAGACCCCTGTCCCATCACACCTGTGGATGGTCCCTTCCCAAGAAGAGCTTAAAAATGCCACAGGCAAGTCAAAAGGAGGCATGAGATGGGTAAAAGCCTTGAGTTCAGCAATAGAGATAAGAAGAGATGAGCCAGCTCCAAGTTTGCTGACTCAGAAGACAAAAACAACCCCCTCTCCAACAAAATCCAAGGAGAGAGAGTGCAACAAATGTGCTTATTGCACTGACAGTATTGATTACTTAAAAAAAACCTGGGGAAAGAAACCTTAAATATCCAAGCAGCCAGTGGCCACCATGCAAAGTCCCATTTACCTTGGAATGGAGGGAGCCAGCCCAGGATTTTCCAAAGCCCTTTTGCTGCTAGAGCTGCCAGGGGGCAAACAGGGCTGATAGTTTTAGAAGTCCACATCTGCCCAGGGCTGCACTCACAGCCTGCTCATGGCAGAGCCCAGCTTTTTTGGAAACCCGGCCTTGAAGGCATGGTCAGGGACTCTCCTGTCATTTGGGTTGTGATAAATATCACATGGGGCGAGGAATGGTCTGTTATCCTCATGAGGCACAAAGCATTCCTGATGCGGCACAAAGTGGCAGAAAGCAGAAATAATTTGCAAACCAAGTGCTAACCCAACATTAGGTGAATGTCACTTGGTCAGCTGGAAACCCCAACGCTGTGCCATCAAACCACGATCTCCAAGCAAATCCTCCTGGTCCAAAGACACACAGGCACTGCAGTAACCAGGAGGCTTTTTCTCTGGCACTCAGGGAAAAGCTCCACACTCCCAGCAGTCTCCCAAGCCAGCAGAGTCATGGAAGTGTGATGAGATCATGGTACCTACCGGTTTGGGGCAGTGGATGTATCTAGCAAGGCTGATGATCAAGTCATGAGTGATTGGATCCACCAGGTTTCGAAAGCTGGCGTATCGATAGAGGACATCATCGAGAGAGGTCGACTCCATTCCTAAATCCTGCAGGAAACAGGCCAAAGCAGCAATATTAGATGTGCTACAAATGCCTAGTGTGGATCTTAAAATTATCCCACACTGGTGGTGCCCATGGAGAAGCCAAGAAGAAAGTGATTCCCACCACCACCCAACACGAGGAAGGGACACGTGAGCACATCACCCTGGGGAAAGGTGCACTCCTGTCCTTTATTGGCCCTGCAAAGAGGCATTAGGGGTACAGGAAGAACACCCTCATGCCTACAATAAATCCATACAAGCCGTAAATAAATAACAAAATCCAAACAAGCCATAAAGCCACTGAGCTAATAGTACATTTGCAACAAAGTCAACTCAAAGAAGACTCCAGAGAATGTAACAGCTCGATCAACATGAAACTGCAGCTGGAGAATAAACACAGCATAGATGTGCTCTGGGTCTGCTGTGCACAGGGAGGAAAGAATGAGCTTAAAATTGCAGCAATGGAAACAGGAGGATAAACTGAAGTGGGGGAAGAACAAAGTGCTGGACTAGAATGACCAGGGAAGGTGTGGAAGCTCTGCCATTGGAAACTGGACAAGGTTGTGTCAGGAGCAGTTCAGACTGAGCTGATCCTGCCCTAGGGATGGATCAGACCTCCTGAGGTGCCTTCCAAGACTATTTTTTATGATTTGCAATTCTTAGACATAATAATTTGAGGAATTTTGGCAGAGAACTCATAATTATATTAAATATGCTGGTGCACAGGGATGAGGAGGGGAAGGGTTATATACAGTGTACTCCTTTTACTTCAAATATATATAATATACAAATGTATATATAGTGTACTCTTTTACTTCCCATGGAGCTGGTGGCATCTGGCCACCAGTCAGATTTCCTCTTCACAGATATAAGCCAATAACTCCATGGCCCCCTGCAATAAACTGGAGTCTGTCCTGAACTCAGAGATGCTCCAGCCCCAACAAACCAAACCACATTGGTTTTAGGTGTTGATGCTCTGTGACTTCAGCCAGGCTGAAAACAACCATCTTCACTTAAAAAAACCAGTTGTGCCTTCAGACCCTTGCTGCAGCAGCCTGAGGGATCTCACATTACCTGCAATTACAGCTCACGGCCACAAACGAGGTGGCAAGTCTTTATCACACTGGTTTCCTTGGTATTTTTAGGATCACCCCTGCAGCACTGACTGAGTTAACAAGAGCTTTGCCAACTCTTTGACTGCAAGCATGTCATTTAGTAAAAAAGAGCCGAGGCAGTTAAAAATCACACAAATGAGGCTGCTCTCCCTTGCTGGGAGCGACAAAAAAGCCTCAAAACAACAAATCCAACCGGCGACAAAACCCAACCAGCCAACCTGCCCACTGAGAGCAAACATGCCCAGCTGGAAAACTGAAGTGGCCAAACCGATTTATGGTCTATCTCATGGCTTCTGCCAAGTTGGCACTTTAAAAAATCCAAACTAATCTCAGTGTGGAGATGCAGAGCTCAGCTGAGGGCGTGCGCTGTGCTCACTGTGGCAGCCAGGCCAGCCCACCAAGGCTATTCCAGAGTGGTTGGGTTTGATTAGGCTGGAAAAACTACCAACTCATTTGTTCAAGGTCATCTTCACCCTCCTATATTTCAGCACCATGAGGATCCGCAGGTGACCACGCAGAACTGGAGCTTGGGTTCCTCTGCAAGAGGAATAACAGGGAAAATAGAAATTGTGCAGATAATGTAGCAAAGGGAGATGTCCAAAGGTAACTCCCTCTCTTTCAGGAGGAGAAACACCAAACAGCAGTGTGGATGTCACCTTCCCAGTCTGGTAGAGCTCAACATTAGGATTTAGCAAACATCAGCTGGATTTGGTCCATGGCCATATGGCATTGCTGACAAACACCACACATTACCAAAGGAGCCAGTCTGGGGACTTGGTAGAGGTAATCCTAAAGACTCAGCTCACTGGGACCTTTCAGGATCAAACCAGGTTTAGCATCCTGCCACTTCTCTTTAAGCATCTCAAAACTCTCGACAATTTTCTCTCATGCTAAAATTAAAATGTAGAGCTAATAAATCAGTGAATTTCTCCTCCTCTCTCCTGGGAGAACTTACATTTTTCACATGAAGTATTCCCTCCTCCCTCCTGGTATGCATTTTTTATGCACAGATGTCTTTCTCAGCTGCTCCCTAAATCTCTCTGCCACACCAGCATTGTCTCTTTTCCACCACATGCAATATTTTAGAGCCACTCAAGGCTGAAACTTGTTCGAGGCCAAGTGATGAGCTCATCTGCAATTTAATAACTTAACACCAGTTCATACTGTCAGCAGCAAATCACAAATCTCCAGCTTTGGAGAAAACGCCCAGCATCTGGTTCCAGTCACTTGGGTTTTTTTCAGCACGTTCCCTTTTCCCGGGGGATTTTACCTGGATAGCAAGTGCAGCTTTGAAACAGGAAGGGTGTCAGGTTTAAAGTTGTGGTATTATTGAGCCAGGCAGGAGCATGGCTTTCTCAGTATAGGCTGCAGGGATGTATTTCTAGAGTGCAGCCGGAACCCTGCACCGTGCTGAGATGGTTTGTGCACATGCAGGGCAGGGGAACATCTCTGCAGGTAGTGACAGGACAAGGGGGGATGGCTTCAAACTGACAGTCACCCATGACCTCCCTGCAATTTATCTGATTTCTTTCCAGCTTTAAGAGGCTGAGAGGAAGCCAAACCACTCGTCTGTCCTTGGGGAAGGCTTATCCACTGGAAGGAAAAGTTCCTGCCACCAACTAGTTGCATTCAGCCTCCACAGGAGGAGTCTCTGCGAATGCAGCAATGTAAAGCTATTAGATTCTAAAAAAAGACGCACACACACAAAAAACCCCAACCAAAAAAAACCAACACCCCCCCCCGCCAGGAATTAGAAATTTATATCAAAGAAATCCAGCAGAAAAATGTAATGTTTCCCTTCAGCAGCCAGCAATTGAAACTTCCCAGCCACAGCCATGAAAGGCATAAGAGAATCCAATTATTTTTGAAAAACACCAAGCCAAGCGAGAGCCCAGGTACAGTCAGTCCTGTTGCTCTGCAGAACTGATGCTGTGCTCAACCTGGGTCCCTTTTGCAAGCAACAACCACAAAACCAGCCCAAATAGACCCAAAACCCAGTCCAAATTCAGTGTCCAGCATTGACTTCCCAGGCCAACATGACCCAGGCAATGCAAGCAAGACATTTGGGAGCTGTACCCCCAGCTTATCTTTCCTTAGTACCAGGTGAAACAACTTGTTATTCCCCTTCTGCTGCCTATCAAAAAACAGCAGCACAACAGCTGCCAATCGAGCAACCAGATTTTGAAGCTCCAAGTTGTGTTTCCATGAGATACAGCATCATGTAAAGCTCCTCTAAGCCACACAGAGCCATAATCGACAGAAGCCAAGCCCATTTTTGCTTATTAAACTATTTATCACTGCAAATTGAATTGTAATTAGAGGCAAATCCAGCAGGTCCATGTGAGAAGTCATATGAGAAAGCAGGTTATGCTGTTGCTGCTTTCCCTAACATGGAGCAAATGCAGTTACCAGCTGCCCAAACGAGGTTACTGTGCAAAACACCACCCCGAGCTCCTGCCACCAGGGTTGCTCATAAATATTCCAATATCTGCTCTTTTGGCCAGCACCTCTTCCAAAACTGCTTCTTATCTCCACTAATATCCAGGGCAGCATAATGAATTTCCAAGCGGAGAGGTTGGTGTTATAAACAAGGGTCGGGCATGGAGGAAGAGAAGGAATAATACTGTGTGCCATCAATCATCTGCAGCAACTTATCAGGGAAGAGTGATTTCATGAGGTGAGCATCAGCAGTGTGGTGAGTAAGGTCAGCTCAGAGACAGGCGTGTGAGATGTGACTCAGCCGCCGGCGCAGCGTGGGCCGCTCGAAGGCCGCGGGGTTGTTTTTCTGGGTGGAGGACACACTCAGCTGCTCAGCCCCTGCGTCTGGTGAAGCCCCCCCCTTGAAAACAAGCAAGCAAACTGCCTTTGATCTTTAGGATGCTCGGCTCCATCGCAAACCCTCCCGTGTCTGGTTGATTTTGGAGGTTAGGAAGTCACCGTAAAAACTGGCGTTTATGGGTGTACCTGTTACGATGGGCACAGGTACACCCTGTGTAGAATCACAGGGTGTAGAATCAGCCTCCACCCGTTCTGCACGTGATGAACCCTCCAGCGTTTGCTTCCCTGCTCTTGGTGCAGCTTCACTTTCCCGTGAGATAAGGGCAAGCAACGTGGAATTGCACTGCTGAAAAGATTATCTGCCTGGTGCATTGACTGCAGCCCAACAGCTCCTGTCATCTGTGTACACCCCCTATAAACCACGGCTTTATACATTGCAATAAGGTGTTTAACACATGCCATAAACAGCTTAATTCTTAACTGGGTATCCTAAGGAAACAGTCACGTTGTCCATCCATCTCCTTCTCCTCTTCCCTAAACAGCTTTATAAGACAGGAACCAATTTGACAGGTTGAGAGAAGAGTAAAGCACCTAAAGGGTAATGACATTCCAACATGTTTTGGGGAAAAAACAGACCTCAGCAACACAAAGATGCCCAACTAATCCACCCCAATAGTGTAAAAACAGAGTTTCAATATGTGGGATATTTTTAACAGAGTTAATATTGGTTTGGAACCGAAGATTGCTCATTCAAGCCTGGAGTGAGGGTGCAACTAGAGAAGAGAGTTGATGCTCTGGGGAAGAAGAAAACATTTCCCTGGCAGACTGACTCAAATAATAAATGGTGGCAGTTTGAACCCCCTCCAGGAGGCTGGAATTATAGAAACTTGGAGAGATGGATTAATGGGCAGAGATATGATGCCACCATCCAGACAATAAACAACTGAGAAAAAGAGATCTGCAGAAAAATGCCCTGCTTTTATTTTATACTGCGAGGCAAAGGCAATTACTCCAACTGGAGTTTGGCCAGACCACAGTTAAAAGAATTCTTCAGGAAAGTGCCTGTGGACATTTAATGAGGAGAGCCTCAGCTACCCATCCCAGCTTGATTTACAGAGCCAGTGGGATCCCAGTACAGAAAAAGCTTGGAAATGCTATTTGGTTAAGGTGACTCCAGGATTTGCTTTGAACAATTCAAACAATTTAGATCCATCACTCCCTTTAACGCAACTGTTTGTCGTAAGCTCACAAAATATTATTCACTCATCCTTTCTAAACCAGCAGGAGCTGCCCACATCCTGATTTCCTATCCAACCCAGTGATCAATCTGGGGCTGTTGTTCCAGCTGGGGCTCCAGCCCCAAGCCAGGAGCCTGCTGGCCATGCAGAGTCTGCACCAGATGGCTTCTGGTGGGACTTGTCACTTCTTCCTCCTGCTCCCAGACGGATGGGTGACAGCCCAACCTCCCAGCAGTCTCAGCCCTAAAGCACAAGAGTCTCTTTAGCCTTTGCACCAACACCTTCCCAAGGAGAGCAATCCCCCAAAGTTTCCTCCTGCAATGGAAACGCGGGGCAGAAAAAGCTGCAGGTCTAAGGGCAAGGTGTGGGGGAGGCTGTGAACAAAGCACAGCTGAGTGCAAACACTGAAGGGCCACTCTCACGGCCTCCTCACCTCCTGTAACCAGCCCCACCCAGAGCCCCCCACACTACATGGCCAAAATCCAAAGGAAAAGGTTAATGCATCAACCCTGCAAGACACCCACCCTATTAACTCCGCTCTTGCCGCTGGACCTCCCATTAACAACACTGCAGTGAAGCACTAAAAGGAAATAGGACAAATTTAATCATACATCTGCCATTTCCATCCTCATGTGTGCTGAAACAGCTTGCTGGAGCAACCCAGGTGCTGACTGAAGTATCCAAACCACAGGTCAGAAGCAGAACTTCAATTTATCATTCCTTTTGCTCTGTGACCAGCACCTCTCAGGGCTGCAGAAGGAACTCCTGCCCCAGCACGGGTCAGTGGCTGATCCCCAGGGTGAAGGGTCTGCACCAGTGCCAGCTCCCATCTGCACCTCTTCTCCCTACCTGTTTTTCTTATTTTCCCTTGCAAAAGTCTCTGAGATCTCTGCTGGAAAACCAACTTTGAGGATTGGATTCATATCTTCTCCTGTCAGGTAAGGATCCAGACCTGTCACCTAAGCTCAGTCTACTGTCAATTCATATGAAGATGGTGATTCATCCTACTCTAAGACAGCTGGGCTGACTCAGTCTCTGGATGTGGTTGTCTCTATCAGTCATCTGCCAAGAAAAGCCCCCTAATTAGCTTATCCTAGACATTTAATGTTTAGGCAACTGAAGCAGGAAAATCCCACTTGTACTGTTCTCACCTTTGTTTTCCAGCACAGCAAGCACTGAGCTCTGTGTGGTTTCTGTACCAACTCTTCCAGCCAAAGAACAGCCCCATCTGTTTTGCAGCTGATCACCCATTAATATTAGTTACATTTTAAGATTTGCTTCAGGCCCCCATGGTTTTGTTGGAGGTAAACAGGAGCTCAAACAACTCTTGTCCCTTAGAAGGTGACAGAAGGTGCCTTACGGCCACTGAAGACCTTTATTTGTGCACGCAGATATTGTATCTTTTGTGCTCACACGCTGTAAATACACACATGCACATCTTTATAGTAAGTACTTAGAGGAACAAAAAAGAAAAGCAGAACTGGGATCCTTGCAGGAAAGGGGAAGAGGTTCCCAAGCAGAAGATGACACTGTCAGATGGGGAGGAATCACTCGCCTTCATAATTTCCACTGCCTGTTAGAGACCGCCCCGGTGTCTGGGAATGCAGCAAGTGAACGATTCCCAGCACAAGAGCAGCATTTGTAATCACACACCTTCCCTGTTTGGAATTACAGACAAGTCTCCCTCTCCCTACACACACTACAATTGATGAGAGTTGTTGGAGCAACACCGAGTCCACAGGCACTTTGTGCAATCTGCTCCTCATCCCCACCTGCACGTACTGCATGACCCAAACACATCCCTGCAAATGTCTCTGCTAAGAAATGAGTCCAAAAATCTTGCCTCACAAGGCCCAGCCTTAGCAGAGAATCAAACAGGCAACAAGGCTGGAGTGACTGTGCTGCCTGTCCATCCTCCCACCTCTCTGTCCCTCCCCAGGTAACTCTGTGTGTCAACCAGTCTTGTTAAACTATGGGAAAGGGGCAGAAGCCTCAAAGGTAATTAAGGTCCTGTAAGTTTGGGGGAATCAGTGTCAGGGGAAGGAAGAGACCCCAGTAAGGGAAGGACCAGGCCTTGGTGTGGTACACCCTGCGTGGCAGCAGGTGGATGGACGGAACGGATGCTCTGTGGCTGGGCCAGATGGTCCCCAGCTGCTGACAGGGTTGACTGGCTGGGACCTCAAGGAAGGCACAGAAGGAGAAGATGGATTCTCCTAGAGCTGAGGTTTGGCTGACGTGATGGACAATAAAGGTAAACCTGCAGGAAAGCCAGCCTGACCTCGCCCTGTGCTGAGGAACCACCCTCTTTTCTAACAGAGAAAATGAGACACTGGGAGTCCTCACCTCTCACTCCTCCCTGCTCTAATCCAGTCACCTTCTCCAAGGTTCACTTCACAGATTAACACAACATGGCATGAGCTGCCAGGCTCCAGCATTAATTCTGTTGAACCAGGGTCCAGTTAGCAGGAAAGCAGGATTTATTGTCTTGGCCCACTTGAGCCCCATCTCCTGTTTCCAGCAGCTGTCACCGTGAGAGGAGAAGGTCAGTGTGGATCTCCTGATGTACAACAGTGCAATCCTGCCCTTGGGTGAAAAGCCTTCTCTGAGCACAGCCCAGTCAGCTGTTCCCAGGAGCAGGTGATCCCAACACAGCCAAGCACAGAAGGAATTGCAATGCACAGTTGAAACATCACCTTTGCTTTTTCTACCCATTCAAAATGCTACTTTCAGATGGCATCCCTTGCTCTCCTCAGCCAGCAGAGCTGTTGCACTCCAGGGATGGAAAAAGAAACTTCATTATTTCGGGGGATAGATCAGGTCTGTGTTGCAGTGCTGCCAAAAATGCCGAGGTGGGGATTACCCACACCTATCCAACACGGGGGCTTTGTTTTGATGTGAGTCACTGGGAATCCCTCCCACATCATCCCCAAGCACCGACATTCCCAGGCCAACAAGGACATTCCTGGATCACCAGGGAGCCTCCTGGACCCCCCACCAGCACCCAAAGGAAATCAGTCTGTTCCTGCACACACAACAAGAGCCTGCAATCCAATAACTGCCATCTAAACCCTGGTTCCACTTCCAAGCCCTGGGTTGATTATTATTGCATTAGCTATAGAGGGAAGTATTGTTCCCGCTCAATGAATGCTAAGCTTGACTTCAAAGGGGCTGAATTTCAGTGGTGGGAGACTGTAGGAATGTTTTGACAATTGCTTTGGGATCCTTCAAGGTGGAGAGGTGCTAGAATAAAACCTCAGATTTAAAGATTCTCTTTATAAGCCTTAGTAAAGAGAAGCATCAATGATTCCTCATCACAGCTCTTTCCCAGTGTCGGTTATTCAAGGGAAGTAATTTAAGACATCTTTGAGAGACACAAATATTCAATTTACTCTTTAAACTGGCTGCTGTGGAATAATGTGAATGTTACAAAAAGATAATTTAAATGAACAAATTGCGGCTGATTTTTTTTTTTTTTTTGGGTGCCATTTATACCATTGCAGGAGCCTGGGTGGGAGGAGCACAGGGACAGAAATGGGTTTGGAGGGGAAATCTTGATCCTTTTATCCACAACATCCTCATTCTTGCTTTGTAGGCACGTGGACATTTGAAATCCAGATATATCCATGGTTTTCTACCAGCAAGGAGAGTGGAATTACTCTTTACAGCTGCCTTGCACAAGAATCTGGCTACATATCGCTGCAGAAAGACACCTAGTAGAGATTCTGCACTGTAAAAACTTAGAGGAAACAAGACACCAACAGATTTTAGCTCAGTGCAAAATAGGAGAAAATAGGGTTGAGCTCAACACTGAAATAAAACCACCCTGACCCTTTTCTGCATTAAGATTTATTCTGAGTAACAACACCCTGTTCCACACTGAGCGTGAGGCCTCTTTTTTCACTTGGTACCTTCCCAACAGTTAAAAGGGGCTTCCAGCAAAGGAGAAAACCAACCAAATCCCACAGCACCAAACTAATTTCCTTACTTAAGACAAGGCAAGAGGAATGGAATAAAAACAAAGGTTTCCACAGCTTCCAACAGCGTGCCAAGGCAGCCAGCATCACCCAAGTAATTATTATGGACAACATGAATTTCAATTCTTTCATTTGCAAATCCAGCATCACAGTTAATCTCAAGCATGGACAAAGTCCATTAATAAAGCAGATTCATGTAATGGGATTCAAAGCAATGGCAAATCAATACATAACAAACTCGTATGCTTAAATAATTTACTCTTTGCATGATAATCACAGTAACTGTAATACCGTGTGTTTGTGTGGAGACATATTCCAGACCAGCCCAGGCCACCAAATGAGCTCGGTGGGGCTCATTCTCCTGCTGTGGGATGCAACCAGCACTGGGCTGAGCATCCACAGCACAAACACCAAGCAAGAAAATCATATAAACCTGTGCACAAAAAATGGCTGCAGCAGGGAGAAATCAGGGAGGATGCTGTTTCACACAGAGGGCAAGAAACTCAATTTCTCTTTCCTTCAGCTTCCTCAGCAGCAAGATGGAGGTGGTTCTGATGGAGTCCACGGGGCCAGGTACCTCAGCAAAGTGCCTGAAGATGCAAGGCAGCTCCACCCATATTTTGAAAAGCCTGGTCCCCAGCTCCGGAGCAGTGTGAGCTTACTGAGTCAATCCTGATAACCACACTGCTCAGTGTCTCTGGGGTGGAGTCAGTGAGGGAAGGGAAAGCATTTCTTACACTCCTGAGCAGTCACAAGTGAGGCACTGCATTACCCTCTCCTGTGCAGCCCTACCAAACAGCTGTTGAGTTCCTCATGCCCAGCAGCTTTTTGATGTGTGAGGGGAGATGATCGCCCTTCAAATCCTTCCTCAAGCCCCTCTGGTCTCACCCTGGGTGCCTGGCAGAGCCCTCCTCTCCATGAGCTGCCTGTCCCTGGAGCTCAGCAGCTGCTGGTAGGACCTTTCCTCTGTCCTCCACTGCCAGCTCAGATGTATTTACTGATACAAACTGATCCCAGCTCACTGGTCTCACTTAATCACTGCCTTTCTTGTAATCTCTGATGCCTCCCAGCCCATGTGGGGTATGCATGGAGTCTTTCCCTAAACAAAAGGAGAAACTGAGCCACAGAAAGTTAGAGCCACATCCTCAAACTCACACTGCTGCCTTCTTCCTCCAACATCCACATTTCCAAACACCTTTAGTTGGGAGGCCACGGTTCTGTTCTCCTCCTTCTCCTTTGGGATATCTTCTCTCATGCTTGCCAAGTCAGAAAGCCACTTAAATACCTGATTAACTACAAGCACATGTTTAAGTCCCACTGAAGCCAAAGGGGTTGGATTAGGCGAGCACTTAATACAGGTTTTCGTTAAGCAAAACTTCTTTCCTCCTCAGCCCTTTCCACCCCAGTCCCTTCACAGCAGCACAGGGAGCTGATGGCCAGGACACACCACAACCATCAGCTCACCAGAGCGAGATGCAGCTTCAGTGAGCAGTGGAAGAGCATTTTGCACAAAATCAGGCAATGAGATCCCAGGAGGTCCCAGGCAATTTGCAGGCTGGGCTGGTCCGAGCAGTGCTCTGCCCTTACAGAGCCAGCACTGACTCGCCAGCAAATGTTTCCAGTAAGTGCTATTAAGATCCTCCTCTTCATTTCACCACATACTGCTGCAGAAAGGCCTGAGGGTGGTGGCTGCTGGCCCTGTTCCTCTGAGCCCCAGGGGCTGCCTGGGATGTGACAGATTAACCCACACGTGGCCTGAGAGCCCCTGTGCTTGGCCAAGAAATTCACCCCAGGCTTCACTGGGGGTGCTGAGCAGACACAGGTAATGAACAGCCTTTCTGCTGTGCCCTGTTCCTCCTGCCCCGCTTGTAGGCTCTGAGTTCTCTGTGAGGAGGAAGAGGTGCTCTCTGCACCCCCAAACCCACAGCACCCCCACGCCAGGCAGGCTGGAGGACAGCAGGGGGAAACAAGGACATGCCCTCCCTTCCCCCAGGAGCCACCTCCTGCTCGGAGGGCAGCAGTACATCTTGTTCAGCAATAAAAGGTGTCAAAGTCCCCTCCCAGCCCCAAATAAAAATGAGAATATTTCTGCTTTGTTTGACAGTCAGGGCCATTAAGTTGCTCTTGTTGATACTTCGTTTCCCAGCGGAGGTGCCGGCAGCGTGTGCCAAGTGAGCTGGGATGCCAGGGACAGAAAACATACCTTTGCCCAGGAAGCTTCTGTGAAGGAAACCAAGCACGTGATGGATCAGTGGCAGTGCAGTGCCCAGGGCACGGTAACACTCCATTAGCTGACACTCGTGGGTGACAATAACCATGCCTGAAGATCATTTTGCATGGAAAACCTGCTGCTTCTGCTGCTGAGTCACAGCACAGCTCCTGCACTTGGAGCCAATGCAGTGCAGGCTTTTGCTTCTCACAGCTCCCAGGCTGAGGAGGAGTTCCCTTCCACCAGTGGATTTGACCCGACCTCGACTGTTGGGGTCCGAGTTGAGGACCAAAAGACAACCAGTCAGTCATAGGAACAAGGCAGGGGCAGCTCTAGAAGGGGAACATCAGCAAAGCACTCATCAAGAAAAGCCTCTGCCTCCACGCCTTGGGCTATTTCCCTCTTTCCTTACAATGTGACACCATCCCATGAAGCAGAGGCCTGAAATGCCGGTGGTAACACAGTACCCTGCTAATCCCTGTGCTGCTGCATCCCACTGCTGGCTGAGCCTTCCACAAAATGCTGTGGCCCAAAAATATTCCCACAGGTGCTAGAACAAAGTCTTTGACTTGAAGTTCCCACCACAGTTCCGGCACTGCAAGCCCAGGACGTTTATTTTCCAACTTCAAAACAGCCAACACTAACATTTTTGACCACCAGTTCCTCCTGAAGTCAACAGCAGAGAAAGGAGAACCCAAGAAGCTTTCAGGACACTGGACCAACTTGTTAATATCGTTTCCCAGATATGACCACAGGGCTGAAAAATCACTGAAACCTGATGCAAGACGATGAGCTGAGCAAGAGCAAAGCCAGGATGAGCTCACTGTGTGGCCCCATCCGCCAGCAAGTCGAGCCTTCCCTTCCCTGCTTTGGTCCCACTGAGACGTCCACTGCCCTGGGCTGGAATTCCTCCAATGACCATGAACAGCTGATTTCAATATTAAGGCAGCACTGAGACGTGACTAATACTAATTGAGCTGTTTTCAAAGTGTAGAAGCAACTGGTCTGTGGTGAACCAGACACCTACAGCCTCGCACACACGAGATGTGGGTGAACCACGGTGTTCACAATGGGCTGGGGTGGCATTTAGCACAGTGTGACACCAAATGAGCCTTGGGACCTTACTCTCCCCTGCCAAGAAATGCCAGAAATTCATGCCTGAAAGAAAGATTCCTTTTGCTAGATGCTAAACAAGAAAAAAACCTTGTTTCTCTCTGAAGATATCACAGGCTTGTCCAAAATCACCACTGACAAGTAAATAGGTTGGAAAAACCTACTTCTGAGAGCCGCTGAGCTGCCAAGCAGACTCAATATGTGTTATCTTTTCCCTTTTTACTTTATCTTCCCCGACGAGACTGCTCAGAAAGAGATAAGGAGCAGCTGCTGGGAGCCCTACTCGTGGCTCTGCCACTTCTGCACTCTTCATTCCTGCTCTTGGGATTTCCCTGCTCCAGTGGATGTTCCCATTCCCCTTTGCCAGGGGGATGCTCAGCCTTTCTGCCCCTCCATTCCCTCTGCAAAGCAAGTAGAACAGATGCTTTTCATGGAATCCTCTAGGTTGGAAAAGCCCTCTGAGATCATCGAGTCCAACCACGAACCCAGTGCTGCCAAGGCCACCACTAAACCACGGCCCCAGCGCCTCATCTACATATCCTTTAAATCCCTCCAGGGATGGTGACTCCACCAGTACCCTGGGCAGCCTGTTCCATGGCTGGACAACCCTATGGCTCGTGGATGGGTCAGTCAGAGATGAAACATCTGGAGATGGAGCTTGGTCAGCGTTGGGTCCCACAAGGCTTTGCACGTGGTGCTCAGCAACATGATGTCATCCTGATCCTTCTGCAGTCAACAGAAGCAGCCCTGTGAAATGATCTCAGCCTACAGGAATGGCACTGTATTCCTGCCTTTGGATTATTTCAGGCTTCTGTATTTTTGCTCCAGCACTGTCTCATCTGAAGGGAGGGCATATAAGCAAACATGAGTCCTTCTAGAAAATACAATTGATTTATAGGATGAAGCAACACTTGAAGTTTTTTGGTTGTTGTTTTTTTTTTTTTTTTTTTTAAATAGCTTGCAGGAGAGAAGCTTAGCTTATTTATTTTCTTTGTGTTGGTGGAGAATAGCAGCTGATGGGCACAAGATGAAAGCACCCCAAGCAGAGATTCCTCACTGTGTTTCAGGAGTTAATCTCAACTGAGAACTGCTTTTCATCTGTTTGGAAAAGGATGGAGAAGTTTGTCGGAGCCAAAACTTGCACTGGGTCCAGACAGGCTGACCCTGTCACCTGCACCGTGCCAGGTTCTCCACCCTCCCCCTCTGGACAGCAACAGGGTGGGAAGGAAAACAAAGGGAAGACCAACCAGCCCCAAGCTGTGCATGGAGAGTGTGCAGCAGCTCAAGAAGAGCACTGGTGCTGTTTCCTTTTTTTCCAGCTCAGCCTTTCCACTTAATGACCAGTGCCCTGTACTGGACAGTCAGCTCCTGGTACAGTTCCAGCAGCTGGTCCCCATGTGAGACAGGGACCTGCTGTGTCAGGTGCTGCACACCCACAGGGTCTTGTTGCTTACCATGCACCCAGGGGCTTTACAGAGATGCACACATCCTAAAATCCAGGACAGCCTGGAGTCTTACCAGCTCTCAGAGCTGCTGACACCCTTGTTCTTAAGCAACAAGGGCAAGAGAGGTAAAATGCCTCTTCTGGCATTCTTCCATGGAAAGGAGAGGATTTTTATACTCAAAAAGGAGATGTCAGAGGTTGTGCACATTCAGCTGAGACACCTTTCTCCCCTGCTTGGGCCAAATGCACAGATCTGTCCAAAGACTGTTTTGGGTTGGAAGGGACCTTAAAGCTCATCTCATTCCAACCCACTAAGCCCAGGTTGTTCCAAGCCCCATCCAACCTGGCCTTGGACACTTCCAGGGATGGGGCAGCCACAGCTTCCCTGGGCAACCTGTGCCAGGGCCTCATCACCCTCACAGGGGAAGAATTTCTTCCTAAAAAATCTAATCTAAATCTACCCTCTATCAGTTTGAAGCCACAGCAGCCCCTCCACAAAGACATGGAAGGAGCCTGTTTGCATCACCCACACTGGTGATGCTCAGGGTTTTTAAGGGCACTTAGGTACGTGGTTAAGAGCTACATCTTTAATCTGAAGAGAGGATGAAAAGCCTCATGCTCAGCAATGATGAGGGCACTCTG
Source organism: Corapipo altera (assembly GCF_003945725.1). NCBI lineage: Eukaryota > Metazoa > Chordata > Aves > Passeriformes > Pipridae > Corapipo > Corapipo altera. The sequence goes on from NW_020884999.1 coordinate 649,264, forward strand.
TAATCCCATTATAGGCTCTGACAGGCTGGGAATGGCACACAATCATACATTGATTTTGGCTGCTGTAGGAGAGGCTACCAGGTGGCTCGAGGAAGGGAATTGCTGAGATGAGGATTTCCTCTTAAAACAACCACAGAAAAATGGGATGTTGATGGGGAAAGTAATGGACGAGACCATCAGCCTGGGCAAATTATCTCCACTTTTTGCAGGGTGGCTTGAAAGCCTCCCATCTTCCCATCCTGAGACTCAATCAGTGCCACCATTGCCCTTACCTGACAGGAATATATCATCAAAGGAATGTCAGGAGGTTTGGGGGGTTAAGGGAAGAAATCAAGTCTTTCCCATGTTTTATCCCATGCTTGAGTGTTTTGCTTTGCAGTGTAAGATTTTTTACCCTCAGGTAGAGCAGGGCAGGGATCTGGTATTTGGTACTTGGCTCAGAGGGAAGAAGCTTGGAAAGTGAAATCTTTTTTGAAGGCTTTCATAGTAACTTCCCTGTCTGGCACCAAGGAAGCTGGATGCTCCTTTGAGGATCCAACTTGGCAGGTATCTCCCAACTGGAGGAATGTGATGTATGGCAGCTGCAGGGGTGGGATCCTCCCAGATTTCTCAGTCTCTTCAGAGAAACCCAATGGTAAAGTTGTTTGGCTCAAAGTGATCAGTAAATGCCCAAACTTGCTATGGAAGAATTAATGACTGGGCTGCACAAGGATTCAACTCAATGACATTAAAATTCAATTAATAGTGCTCTTCAAAGTGGCTTTAAACATTAAACATTAAATTTCAAAATTAAATTTAAAACATCCATTTCAAACAAGCAATTCAAGGTGACGCCAACTTCTGGTCATGCTTTAATATTAAACAGCTCCTGTTTGCCCAGGTAAGCAGGACACATCAGCTGCCAAGGATTTTAAGGGAAGACGCTGATGAAAACACAACCAGAAAAGACTGAAGCACAAACACAGCTTTTGGGGGAGTCTGGTTCTCTCACAAGGACAAAGAAAACATCTAAATTCCATTAATTCAAAGGTTGGACTCCACAATCTTAAGGGTCTTTTCCGACCTAAATGAGTCTGTGATCTGTTCCAACCCCTTGACATTCTATCATTCCGTGATTGTAATTCACTTAGTCCAGTTTAACACCTCCTTTCAGCAAGTCAATGAACAAATCAGGAGTACAAAGGAGAAATGCATGTTTTCCAATCTGCAAGTAAAACTGCAACATGAGAGACCAAGATCTCTAATTATGGTGACCAGTGTAACTCATTAGGTACAATTAATACTCCAGTTAATGAATCAACTAGCCTTAAATGTCAATTCTCTTTGAGACATTTACTTTTTCTGCCTCACATATCCAGCCTATTTTATTAACTGATCAAATAACATTCAAATACTAGTTTTCTGCTTTTTAAACTCATTTTCATCTCCACATAACTTAAGGCAGAAATAGAAAAGAATAAATCAATTGTGTAAACCCCAAATTCACCATTTCCCACCAGAATAAAAACATACAAAACTAATCACCCAGCCAAACAGCTGCCTAAATAAACATCCCCAGATCCACTAGGCTCCTTACTCAGAAAAGGAAGTATCTGATTACACCAAGCAGAAGCAGCTTTTTACAACCAAACAGGAAAACATCCTCTTTCTTATAGAATGATCCCCCAAAAAATCCTTAAAAAAAGGATTGCTTAAGTCAAGATTCTCTCCTTGCTGATTTTGGCTGTGGTCACCACCGTGGATGTAGGTCATTCACACTCACATCCCAAATTGCTTCACACTTTCTGCCTTGGCCCAGGAAGCCCACAGAGCCATTGGGAACAAGATTTCTCCAAAATCCCTCCTTCTTCCAATCCTGGAGCGAGGAGAACTGTATCTAAATTGATGCTATAAATGGAAGTACATGAAGGAACACCAGAATGAACCAAGGCTTTGCTGGTGCTTTGTGCCACCATGGATCAACAAGAACCTTCAGAGAAGGGACCATCAAGGATGGGCTGTTTGAACAGGCTTGAGTTCTGCTCCTGCAGAGATTTGTGCTTCACTACCCTGATTTTGGTGCTCCAGGGCCTGAGGCTTATTCAACACAAGTAAAATCCATGGTAGACGCTGCAACAGGTACGATTCATCCGCTGTGCAGGGGTGCTGGGGCTCTGCCCCAGTGTGCTCTTCTGCCAGGGTCCAGCCCGAGGCTCTCACCTCCACACTTGACATCTAATGGGACACCCCAAACCTCCTGCTTTCCAATTCCCACTGGAGGAGGGGCTGCCCCAAGTCATGGCCAGAGAGATGGTACCAGTCCCCATGACGGACCAGCTCTGCAGGCAGGGTGGGAACAGGGACAGAGGTGTCCCAGCAAAAACCCTCAGCACATCCCTGCCTAAAATAACCATTTCTCACCACAGACTGCAAAAGGCTGAGGGCACGTCTGCTCTCCTTCCTCAGCAGACTTTGCTTTCCCCTGCTGGGATTTAGCTGCTGTGCCAAGATCTGCCTGGCCCTGGGGAGGATGGGGGTAAAGGAACAGCCCTGCAGAACAAGAGAGTGATGAACTGCTCGGCCGCTCCCAGCCACCCCCTGAGCGGGCTCAGATTAACCAGCCCCTGAGAGAGAGGGAGAGTCAGCTCTGGAAGTGTTTCCCAGCGTGGTACCCAGCCATGGGACCAGGGGCTCTCAGACACAGATTGGCTTAAAGCCCTGTGCCCTTGGGCCAGGAATCTCCTCCTCTGCACACAGAGTGCCTGTGAGAGATGAAGATACAGGAACCGTTCAAGGCGCTTTTAGTCTCACATTTTCCAGGCTCATCCTGTTTTGGAGGGGGAGGAAGGGACAGACAGAGCTCACTCCTCTTGGCTTCTTTTGCATGCTGAAGGTTATAAAATGGGCCCTCACTTCCCAAGAACCTGGAGGTCCTGCCCCTGTGGGTGCTACACCATCCATCCCCCAGCTGGGTGAAGGCAGTGACCAGCACTTACCCCGTCACCCCCAGCTTGGCCGAGCTGCTCTGCACCCTACACCCCTCACCTTTCTAACCTGGTTTATTTTTGCTTTCCCAGCTAACATCCACTTTCTCATTTTCTGTAGCTAAACATAAAGCAAGGAGCTGAGAAACCCAGCACACACACACCATCCTCCAAATAAACACGCACACTCGAGGGTCCTGCTCGGAGTGGAGGCTGGCTGATTGGCCTGTCCTTTAATTAATTAACCTTCATTTCAACTCAGTTACTATCAGAATTAGAATCACTGTTACTAACAGACAGTGCCTCACAAGTAATCTCTTGTGCAACACACCAATTCAACCCCTGGCTCCCCGTGATCACTCACAAGTGTTGCACAACCGCGCAGGAACGGGCAGCGGAGCAGCACCAGCGGGAAGCAGGAACAGGTCTGCAGCAAAGCAGCTGGAAATGCTTTGCTGCAGAAACCAATCTCAAAGGCAAAGGGGACATTAAAGGACTGAAAGCAGCAGACAGCAGCGTGATCCAGTGCCAGTGGAGAGCAGGGAAACCCTCCATGGGCCGACAAGGACACACAGGCTGTTGGAACACCCGCAAAACTCAGAAATGTCTCCGAAAGAAATTCCCCCACCAATATCAAATCTGAGTCCTGTTTTGCAATGGCAAGAGAGTCAGGCCTCTAGGAAGGTTATATTGCAATATAAGGAGGCCCTAAGGAATGAGATATCCATTGAGATACCCAAAGGCATGAGGAAGGAGGCAGCTCCCTCCCGTCAGCTCTGGTGCGTGTCCAAGGCGCTCTCTCGAGCTGGTGAAGCTCAAACCCTCGCACAAAGAAAGTGCTGCTGACTTTGAAAGACATGAAGTCTGAAAGATGAAGAGTCTTGAAAAGATCTGAGAAAGCTGAAAAGCTCGAAGCAGTTTCTACTTGCAAAGCAGCAAGGTCAGAGCCAGGAATAATTGGAGTTAAAACCTTCTGCTTGCAGAGGAATGGAAAGGACAATTTACTTTTCCTTTTAGAGGCAAGAATAAATTTACCATTCAGTGGTCTTTTCTCCAAAATCTGGAAGAGAAGGAGGCTGAGACACACAAAAAAGAGAAAGGGAATTAGGCATTAAATCATATTAGGCATTTAGCTAGGACCTGCAGAAGTTAAATACTATAAAATCCACATCACTTTGTACGAGAATGAAATTAATATTAATATATAACCACCTCCCTTACCTAAGAGGGGGCCGCAGTCACCAACCACCCCAACACATCAAATACTGTTATTGACCTAAAGTTTTTGAGAAGCTACAATATACTGAATTTCGAGTGCATCATCCTGCATTCCTGAGACCCCCAGCACAGCCCAGTACAGCATCACAGCACAGATCCCAGCACTGGGATCTGCAAGGAGGTCTCTGCCCACACAGCCATCACACCCACACGCTGGCAAGACAGAGGAGACATCCTCAAACTCTGGGGTTTTACAGTTTGAAGCAAGATAAAAAGAAAAAAGGAAAAAAAAATATAAAGGTGCATGCCAGGCTGTCTGCAGGCTGGAGACTGGAGCTGCTGCATTTCACATCAGATGGGAAAGCCTGGGCGGGGGGAAATGCACATTCCTGCTATTATATAAACAGATAAAGTGCTGAACTGGGGCTGGGGTGCCAACTGCAACCATTAACTTCTCCCAGCTTGGAGACTTCTGTCTCCAGTGAGGGCACAGGCAGGACCTCCCCCTCCTCTGGGAGCAGCCCATGGCAGACAGTCCAGCCTAACACAGCCCAGTCTAACCCAGCCTGGCTCCACAGGTCCAGAGGAAGGAAACCAAGGTCTGACCCAGCAGTTTTATCTCAGATCCTTTTCAGCCGAGGCACCTCCCGGATCCAGAGCTATGGCACATGTGGGAATCAGCACCTCTCTGGGCACACGGCCCTCCCAGCCAGCAGCACTTCCAGACAGGCTGAGCCAGGGACCCCTGGGAAGCTGGTCATGGAGGGAGCTCATCCAAGACGTGCCCCTCAAATGAAATGGGTACATGAACACAGATCTCACCCATGCTCAGGCCCCCACACTGCCAGCCCTGCAGCAGGCAGGGCCTGCCCAAGTGTGTTACACTAATGCATCCACTACCAACACTGATTCCTAATGTGTGATTCCCCAATCCTGACAGAAGAGAAAACCCACTCTGCTCCATGTCAGTGGCAGGGTGAGCATCACTGCTGCACAGGGGGGCTGCAGGGGTTGAGGCCACACTGCCAAACACCTAACTCCTCTGCCTGACCTTCCCCTCCCTCTCTGCATCTCAGCATCCTCCAAAGACACATTTTTCCTTAGGAGGAGCAGCAGCAGTCACCTTGCAGGGGGTTAATTAAAACCAGGCTGCTTGGATGCCAAGCAGACATGGGACACATCCACCTGTGAATCCCACAGGGGAAGGAAAAAATGCAGAAGGAGCCAGGATGGGAAGCACACACACTGCAAGAGATCATCTTCCAGCAGGGCAGGGTTAGGGAGCAGGGTGCGAAGACCAGAGTCCCTCTTTGGGGCAGAAAACACCCCATCACTGTCACTTGCTGCCTCCAGTAGCCTAAGGGTTAAAAAAAATCGTGGGGAGCACTGGTGGTTTCATCAGCAGCCTGAGCCAGAGGAAATGAGTGCTAATCCCAAAGCTGCCCCCCTCGAGAGCTGGGTTACCCAACTTCCACCCTGCAGTGCACAGCAGAACAGGTCCCTGGCCTCAGCCCCCACTTCCCAGCCTCAGGATCTCCCACTTGCAAAAAAACCAAGCCCAATGATGCAAACCTCTTCATCCCTGCCCTCCTGGCAGCTCAGAGGATGCAGGAAACCCCAGCCTTGGTCACCTGCGGTACCTCGGCCGGTCCTGGCGCTCAGGAGAAGGGACCAGGGGTTCCCTCGCAGACACAACACTGCCAAGGTCCTCCAGCATTCCAGAGGCCACAGGATGGTCTCCATGGGAGTGATGCCCCATGGCTGGTGTGCACAGGGCCAAGAGGGAGGAGAGAGTGGCACAGTCCAGCCACGAGGCACCTGCAGGCTGCGGATAAGCTGGATTGTATCAACCAGACCGCAGCGCTCCCCAAGGTCTGCTCTGGGTGTCCATAAGCACCTCCAACCACATGGTTGAGGAGGAACATTTCAGCAGTTTTGGCACCAGCAGGGCTGAAGCGTGTGCTCCAAGGCTGGGGCAAAGCCAGGGGCCAGCATCCTTCAGGGAAAAACATCTGAATCTGAGACAAGGCAGCAAGAAAAACCACCCCCTTCATCCTGATGAGCTGCAATCATCACAGACTTCGCCCATTTGGGGCCCTGGCCCCCCTCCCCTGCCCTTCACACCCCATCACTGCCCAGGCAAAGCTGCTGCGGCAGAGAATCCACCTTACAAGTGGAGCAGCTTTGCCGTACCTTGGACCTTGCCATTTGGCTTCTGGCCACCTCCAGCACCCAGAGGTTTATTACAACACTTTTACTTTTCTTCTCCCCCTTTTTCTGTTTAATTCCTGGAACTGCTGCACACCTCCTGCCCAGCACGGGTGATGCCCAGATCCGGCAGACGCCTCCTCCTCCCCTCTCCCACCAGCTCTGCTGGAGCAGCAGCAGCAGCCCAGCAAAGCCTCCACGTTGAGCCATAACCAATGGCAAATTCCTCGAGTGAAACGTAATGTGCTGGGAAGCGCTTCACCATTTCACTTGGGAAAACCGATCCGTTTGGCAGCCGAGAGGAGGAAAACATGCTTTGTTTTACAAATCCTCTCCCCAGCAGGAGAGACACTCCCAGAATTTAATATACTGACAGCTCTTGGCTGCCTTAACCACTGAAACTCCAGAGTGGGGAAAAAATAAAAAAGTAAAAATAAGGTGATATGCTACATAATGCTAAAGCCCCTCCTACTCTGCAACTGGTGGTACTGGGCACAGTGGAGCTGCAGTTTTTCCACTCAGGACATGGATGAGGTGCAGGGTGTGAGAGCAGGTTCCCATGCATCCAGTACTGGACACCCTGAATTAATTCATTCTTCATCCTCTCTTAGGGTGAGGCCCTGCAGCAGCTCCTCATTGGAAAACAGAGAAGATGCTGACAGGTAAATCTGGGAAGTTGCTTTATAGCAGAGAAACCAGATTCCGAGTCATTCAGCGCAAGAATCACTTCCATGAAAGGCAACTGGCTCCTTCCAGGTGACTAGCAAGCTCCTGGCAACCCCAAACTCCAGCCTCAATAAAATGTTAAGTATTTCAGTGCATTCCCACTTATCCTCCAATGTGTTTAGCTGCCAAAAGCACCCTACAAGCAGCACTGAGAGGGCAAACACCTCAGCCAAAGAGAGCAGCAGACGGCACTTTTTTGGGGAAGGGGTTTTAATTTTGCAGCGTGGGGTTCGGGCTCTGGGTCATTGACAGCGTTACCAGAGCAGAAAGGAAAAAGCAGTGGGTATCTCTAGCTCAAGAGCCCGTAGTTAAACGAGCCTGGCTGTGCCAAAGGAGCACATACCCTCTGGAGTGGCTGCTGCCAGCTCCTGCATGCAGGAATAACACGAGTGTTATTTTGAGGGCAGGCAGTGGGATCGAATTGCCTCCGCTCCAGAGACCGCTGCTGACCTCTCCGAGGAGCAGTCTGGAAGCAAAGCAGCCTGTCTGCTGTTCACATTTTTTATCTTTTCAAACAAAAAGAAGTTTGCTTCGTATCTTAGTGTTTTACAGTTGTTTGCAACCTCCAAGCATTCCTGGAAACACTAATTAGTCCTTACAAGAGCCTGAAAAGAAGACAGCGCTGCTCCTATCTCAGTGAGGGGAGCAGGATGGATAAATCTGGTGAAATGTAAAAGGCCACAGTGGACACTGGTGCCAGTGGTGGGGCTGGAACGCTCATCCTGCTCAAAAAAAAAAATGATGGAGCACCTCCAAACGCAGGGATGCTGTCACCTACCCCCTTACTAGCGTGCTGGGCTGGCTAAAAAGCTTGGTGAAGTCAGTGGAAAGGTTCCCAGTGACCTAAATGGTTGGGATTTAAAAAATCTCAACTGAGAACTGGGCACCAGGTCACTGGGTTTGCTCGAAAATCCCAGTTTTGCAGGAGCAGCATCCCACGTTACATCAGCCAGCGCCACAGGCCCTCTGCAGTGGACACCCTAGAAATGGCTCAGGGGAAAAGTCTCTGCCCCACCAGGCTCACCCCTCCATCCCTCTCCACAGGGGGAAGCTCATCCTTCCCTCCAAATCCTCACTTTCAGGCTGAGATGTGGCAGGGGCTCAGCTTTTGGAGGCTCCCACTGGTGGGGAGCAAACCAAGGGTCCCTTGCAGCCACCAATGCACCTCTAAAACGTGCCCTCCCAAAAGCCAGCTGGTGGAAAACCACAGCAATCAGGATTTGTTCAGTGGGGCATCCCACATTCACTACCTGTAGGCAAGGAATAATACCACCTCATTAAAAACGTGCTTTGAGTCTATTATAGTATCTAGGACAAAGTGTTCCCTATTTTGACACTCTAAGATACATTTTATCAGAGCAAGCTCTTCAGAAACACTCACTGACAAAGACATACTTGATTGTAACAGGTTCCTGGCTTCCCCCAGCATTTTAGAATGAATTTTTTTAGCTTTTTCTCCCCCCCCCCCCCTCCCCCCAAGTCAGATAACACGATGCCCCCACGGTCAGATTTGTCATCAGGGCATCCACTGTGACACCCCCCAGCTCCTTCACTCTGCACAATCAACTTGTGTGGAGGGCGAGGACAGTCCAGAGCATCGCTGAGAAAAAACAGTCTCTGAAGCCAGAGAGAACTTGAGAGTGATTCATGGCACTCCCCAGGCACCAAGATTTATTTTTTGGGGAGGTGTTTGAGATAAACACCTGCTAAAATTAGCACCTGCCTTTCTGCCAGCTCCAATGGGCTGGGGCAGTGATAAAGCTCTGGCGTGGCTGAGAGGGTGCAACATTTGGGCACTGATCTGCTGCCCAGCTCATGGCCACTTCTGTCCCATGGGGTTTTCCCAGCCAAGGAAACCCACAACTGCTGCACAGATCCCAGATGGAGAGGTCATTGTCCCAAAGAGTTGTACTGCCAACTCCCAGTGATGGGGCACGTTCATCTGGGGAAAAGCACCTTATCTCAAGGTTGAGAGTAAGTTCCAAGAGCTTTCCATAAAGAAACAGAAACAGATATGACACTGCTCAGATTTCTTAGCTGGGCTGTTCCAAAGATAGTCCTAAACCACGTAAACCAGCTGGGCAGAAGGACCCTGGCTGACAGGATAAATGGAAGTGGGATGAATGGGTCAGGGACATGCCCCAAATGACACATCCATTTGCTAAAAAGTTAACTGGACCAGAAAATGGTGGGGGTGGGAAATGTTAAAATCAAAACCCAAACACAAAATCCAAAAAGAAAACCATCAGACTCTGCACCAGCTGTGTTTTCCTGTGGACAGACTAACTACAGGGCAAGAAAGCTGCTCCCAATGCCCAGCGAAGTTCTGAGCAACTTTTTTGCAGGTGGCAGAACTGGTTACACCGAACAGCTGAGTGCCGTGCAGGCTCCTTGGGAGAAAACCTGAGCTTGAAGACGGGTCTAGTTTTGGTTTGCATGGAAAACTTGATGCCTTTCAAAGCCCTGCGTACCCCAGAGCCTTGAAAATGCCCAGCACTTCGGTCTTTTTATCACCACCTATCAGCAGAAAAGATTAAATGCTAATTTGCTGGTTACAGAGCAGTGCTCCTCAGCTGCCTTTCTGTTTGCTCACAGCAACTTTCCGTCCTGTTGCTTCTCAGCTAATGCCCAGCTCAAACAGACTTTCAAGGCAAAAGGTCTCGGGCTCTGTACAATTAATTCCCCACTCCCGCACAGCATCTCGTTTCTCCAAGCCAACACCAGCAAAACTCCACCACGCGATTGTGCGTCAAAAAGAACAAGATAAAAAGCAAAGCTGCCAACTCTGGGTATTTCTGAGCCAGGAAGAAAAGAGCTGATCCTCAAAAGCTGCCAGCTCAAATTGCCTCAGCGCTCTTACAGAGCTGCTCTAAGCACCAAACTTTTGGAAAGTTGAGTGGGAACCACCTTGAGTGGGCTGTGCACGCTGCAAAACCCAGAGCTATCAGCGCCAGCAATGAAGGGAAGGAGAAAAATGCACCCGGTGGGGTTCCTCACTGCAGACAATGCAAAGCACCTCCCCGGGGGTATTTTAGCATCTCCAACACCATGACCACCCCGCAGCTCCTCAGTCACTTCCCCAAAATTACGCCACGAAAGTCAGACCCACAAAAACAGAGCGTGCCCCCTCTTTGCTAACAGGCTTTTGAAATCAGCATGGGGTTTCCTCCTAGACTGTCTTTTCCCTACCGAAAGCAGGCAGCCCCCGCCCGGAGAAACCTGCCCATCCTCACCTGCCGCAGGTTCTTCAGCAGCTCGGTGGCCTCCTCTTGCTTCCCCTGCTTCACCAGCACCAGCATGTCCTGGATCATGCAGATCCGCCGGTGGTAAGGGGGCAAGCTGCTGCCACCGCCCTTCCCAAACTTCTCGCCGGACTTCACCACGAGGGAAGCGAGGAAGTCCCCTCTTTCCCTGGGGGGCACCTTCTTGCGGTGGTGGGCCGGGGAGCTCTCCCCGGCGCTGCCCGGCTGGCAGCCCTTGGTCTGCTTCGTGCCCATGGTGTGCAACCCCGGCTCCCGCAGCCCTGGGGCTGCATGCGAGGGGGGGGACGGGGCTGGATGGCGGCTGAGGGGCGCACAGGAGGACGGAGGGGATGGACAAGGGGTTGTGGGGTACACAGGGGGGACGCACAAAGGGGTGGGGGACGCACAGAGGGATGCACAAAGGGGTTTTGGGGGTGAACAGGGGTCGGGGGATGCACAAAGGGTTTAGGGGGGAGGGATGCACGGAGGGTTCAGAGGATGCACGAAGGGTCCAGGGGGTGCGGGAGCCTAGCAGGGGGGTCGGTGCCCGGCGGCGGGGCGGCTCCGCTCCCGCAGGCGGAGGAGAGGGAGGCTGCGCCCGGCGAAGAGGAGCCGCGCCGCGGCCCCGCCGCTCCGCTCCATCGCCGCGGGGAGCCGGGAAGCCGGATCCGAGGAGCTGCTCCTGCGGCTCCGGGCGGCCCCGGGGCGGTGGGAGAGACCGGCGGCGCTCAGCGCTGCAAAGCGGCGGCGGCTCCGCGCAGCCCCCGAGCCCCCCCCGAGCCTCTCTCGCCTCCTCCTCCTCCTCCTCCCGGTGCCGAGGGGGCTCCCCCGGGCAGGGCGGGGGGCGGCGGCCGCGACTTGGGGGCAACTGTTGCTCGGCGGGGGCTCCCCCGGGAGGCGGCTCGGCTCGCCCGGCTGAGGGGTGCACGGAGCGGGGAGAGCCGGGGGAGGAACGGGGGCGGGCACCGGGCACCGAGGCAGGGCTTGCGGAGGAAGCCGGAGCCGGACGGGGCTCTCTTCCTTCCTCCGCCGCTTTCTCGAGCCCAGCGGGGCTGGGGGCTGCTCACCCCGAGGGGCTGCACCGAACGAGGGCACCGGAGGGAGCTGCACCGGGTTTGTGTAGCGGGGATGGCAGCGGGGCTCGGCTGCCGGCAGCCCCTCCCCGAGGCAGCGAGGGGCATCCCCGCCGGTGCTTCCCGGGGAGGAGCACGGAGGGATTCCCGCTGGATTCTCGCCCCAGGGGATTTGCAGGCGCTTGGCCGTGCCCGTGCCCCGCGGGGATGTGCTTTGGACAGGACGTGCCTGTCCCCTCCGGGCTCCTCTCCGGGAGAAAGCTCCGCGCAGGGTGATGCTGGGCACTGCCGGCTGCCGAGCCACACCGAGCCGTGCTCCTGCACCCGCTGGCCTCCTCCCTCACCTCCATCCCTGCCTGCGGCCGCTCCGGTGCCCACCTGGAAGTCACCACTTGTGCCCTGCCATCCCCTGCCCCATCCACAGCCCCCCTGCCACCCCATCCCGAGCTTCCAGCCACGCCTTGCACATACTGCTCCTTCCAGCAGCTCCCCATCCAATATTCAATCACTCATCTTCCAGGTGCTCTGCTGGCAGGACTTAGGGCACAGATTAAAGCTCCTGGATAAAACTTGTGATGAACAACTCTTTATACAGGCACTGCTCACCCGCTGCAGGAGACAGATTGCTCCAGAAGTGCCTGGGAGGGATAAACTCTGGACTGATGAGGCCCAGCAGTAGCCTCAGACCCTCTCCCAATGCAAGGGGCTGTTTTCCAACACAGACACGCAGCAAACGCTCCATCCACCCTCACACCTCTGCTTGGCCAGGGCAGAAGACACACCACAGCCACTGTGCCCAAGCTGGGAAAGCATCACCTCCTGTGGTAGGAACGAGCTATGGGGGCATTTTGCAACTGCGATACAAACAATCCCAAAGCAACATGTGAGAACCCTCTGCATCCTGTGCAATTGCACATCCATGAACACACAAATGCTGTGTTATGTTGATGTATAAAAGGCAGCTCTCCTCGATCACCAAACAGCTGGAGACCCGTGTAATTGTTTCTAAAAGTCCAAAGGCCAACTCATGTAATGCATTTTTTTTACCCAGACCACGAGAACAACACAGAGCCCCACTGACTTCACTAGGGTTTGGCCCTAGTTTACAGAGTCATGCAGCACATGATCCAAAACAGGGCCAAACACTGGTGTTTTCCCCCCAAAAACAGCTCATGACTGCTGTCATGAGCCAAAAACTACACTTCAGTGGTTCAGCCATATCAGGTAAAGTCAGATGAGGAAACACACAGCCAAATGGTTTGCAGAAACCACAAGTCTGTGTTAACCAAAGGCCTCACCTGGCAGTAAATCTCCCTGGAGAAGTCAGGGAGAGGCAGCCAGTTTGCCAGTGTCAACAGGAGGCAGCAGGAAGCGGTGCCTGACACCCCTCCAGCAGCATTTTCCCCTGCAGACGTCATCCCAGGTACAGCCCCCTCCCTTTGAAAGGATCAGTCCTCTTAGCAGGGTTATGACATTAAAGAAGGGCTTTTGTGACCCTGCAAGACGCTGTGTGGGGTCTGTGTCTCAAAATGCAATTGAAGCAGAGTCATTTCAGACCTGGAGCCTGACACTGTGCCCCAAAATCCGTGGGACAGGACCGGTCACCTCATGTTCTGCACTGGAATAGACGGAGCACTGTCAGTACTTTCCTGAGCAGCAACTGCAGTCTCAGTGCTGCTGGTACACACAACCTTCCTGTCTAACTGGAGCTGGCAGACAAGGTGCTTCCAGCCCTGAAATCCTCTGCCTGTCCCTCAGTTTCATCTCGGAGCCTGTTCCTTACTTACATCTGTAAGCCTGTGGTACAGCAAGAAGCCAGCGAGGTCAGGTCAGTTCACCTTTCCAACAAAAATATTGAATAATGGAAAAGAAGTAGAAAGAAAAACCCCTGCCAGGGCTGAGATCCCCCGTTCCTTGCACTCCTCCAGAATTTGAGGCCACAGGGCCTCCTCCAAAGAGACACAGCTCTGTACAAACAGAGCATCTCATCCAGGATGAAGGGAAAAGCACACACCTCCCTTTTGCCAAGAGCCATCACTCATTCCAGGCACATGGAGAACCAAATCCAGCCCATCTCTGATTTTCAACCACTTTAAAAAGGGCTGTTTGTGCCCTTTCCCGTGAGTTGGGGCAGCTTTGTCAGCACAGGCTGCAGGACTGACCACGCCAGGAAGGCACAGACATCTCTCCACCTCTTCAGGTCCATCCAGGGGGCCACCTCACATTTGTGGGATACCACCATACCTATCCCCTTGGGACTAAAGCTACAAACCCCCTCCCTTCCCCACCTGCTGCCCAGAGGAGAGAGGAGCTTGGCCCACAAGGATCCTGGCCAAGGAGGTGGTTTTGCACAGCAACCATGGCCCGAGTAAATAAATAAAGCCCAACCTTTGCACTTCTGACACTTCTGTCAGCAGGGTAGAGTTCATCAACCTCTCTGATCAGACTTTCTTATAGCACACAGGACAAAGCCTGGGGGGAAAAAAAGAAGAGACAAAATTGTGGGGTGTGCTCTTGTTACACGAATGCAAAGCAAACACCAAGCACTGCCAGGTTGGAGGAGCTGGATTTATGTTCCCTGTGAGTGGATGCAAAGGAACTGTGACCATTCAGGGCAGCTCAAGAATAACCTCCAGGCTCAGCACTGGTGGCTCGATGGTACAGGATATGCAGATCCCTCAGCAAATCTCCATCTCAGAGCATTGTTCACTTCTACGCCCTCAAAAGGTCCCATCCAGCTGCACACCCAACCTTATGGCAACGCTCAGCTTTCGTGGACACCCACAGTTTTCCATATACACTCAAAACATGTAAAGCAAGCCCACCCAGCACCAGAAAACCTGACCCCAGCCCTCGTGTGCTGGGAACCGGGGCTGTCCTGCAGTGCTCTGGGGGCTGGAGCTCGCTCGGCAGCTCTGACTGATGAAATGTTCTGCTAAACTCATTAGTGGATCCACAGCCAATGTGCATTTTTTCCTTAGTGCAGATGTGTGCAAACTTCAAATTAGTAGATGTTTGTCTAAGGGGGTTTCTTTTTTTTTTTTTTTTTAAACTCCTTTCATGCTTTTTATGATGTCTGATATTAAGGGCGAGTTAGAAAAATCCACCGCTTTAAAGGGAAATAACTTCAGACCATGAAATTGTGAAAGACAACAGTTTCTCCTCCCCCACAAAACTCAGATTTAAGAATGTTCTTGCTTCTACATCAAAAAGAAATTAAAGCTTTTCAGTGCATTCTGCAGAGGCCAGGGAACATCCATATACCGTGTGAGTCAGTAACTTGATGGAATAAGCTGGTGTGCAGGAAGTCTGACATCAAATACCTGAAAATGGAGACATTCACCCTCAGTTCCCCAACATCCCAGGTGTGGGGACCCACCATCAAACCACTTGGCACACCTGTAGCATATACATTTGGCTTCAGATTAGTCACAGACAAAACTAACTTCCCGTTTCCAGGAAGCACTGACTGGTTTTACTGGAAGTTCACAATCCAGTCACGCTTCTCTCTTCCCAGCCCACCTGTGCTGTCCTCTGCAATGTGCTTTGTAAAGTGCTGGAGCTCCCCCCTCATCCAGGCTTGGATGAGGGAGATTGATTTCATAACTTGCCCTTTCTGATCCCAGGTTTTGCCCAGGACTCCCACCCTGAACTGGAAAATCCACCTGGGACAAGTATGATCCAACATGGGATATTCAAAAGAGTTAGACCCTCTTTTGAATAACCCTGTAGACCTTCATAAGTGGGTATTTTGCAAGAGGGACCAAGCTCAGTTTCTCATCAAACCCTCTTGCTTTGAAGGGCAGCACAGGACTTGCCAATTTTTCTTGACTGGGGTGGAATTATTAGGATTAATTTTAAATGTCAGCATCAGATTCAGGTTAGTGCTACTTCACTCTGTGAAAAGACTAAGCTGACTAAGAGAAACATTACTTTCAAGATGGCATTTAAAGGAATCCCAGAGTTAATGTGATTTTTGTCTCTTACTTTAAAAAAAAGCAGCCTTACTGTAAGACACCACCAAATCCAACAAGAGGAGAGCAGTCAGTCTCAACAGACAATCTCTGGGGAAGAAGGCCCAATTGAAAAATGTGATTTTAAAAGAACAAAAGGATATCCACATCCTAAGCTTAATTCAATTCAGATTTGACAAGGCACAGCAGTGAGACAGGGTTGAAGGGCCTTGTGAAATGCTGCAAGGTGGAATTGCAGATGAACTGAACTCCAGGATAAACGGGGATGAGAAACACTGAATGTACCAAGAGATGTTTTTAAGGAGAAATTAAAGAATCTCATGTAGAAGCACTTATGTTTCCTCCTGGAAATGGATTAAGTCATCCTGTATTCACCTTTGAATTCATTCTCCACATTTGGCCTAAGCTACAAAAGGCAGGTGAAAAGAATTTAAAAAAAAAAAATAAATCCCTGTCTTCATCCCCCACACCAAGGGAGAACATAACCTGAGAGAAATATCAGTGCAATGCAGAGGGAAACACCCTCCTCCTGCTCTCCCTTGCTGCCTGAAATCTGTCCTGAACTCCGATTTCATCTGAGTTCAGCATCGCCCAGGTTAGAAAGGGGCCAGGGATGAGGAAAGCAAACGTGTTCCTCAGGCCTGGGTACCAGGGGAAAAAGCTCCTACAGGCAAGAGCACAGAGCTGCCAAAATCCCAAAACCACAATGTGGAAAGCTTTCTCCTTAATTATTAATTTGCTGCACCTTATCACGTTCATTACACTGCAACAGCTGCACCTACACAAGTGTTTTTAGAAGAAAAGGATTAGGATTCAAAGCAAACCCCACATCCCTTCCCAGCAATTCTGCTGCCACAGATGGAAATGGGGATTTTTCATGCAACACCCTTGGCCAAACCACTTCACCTCCCAATGCCCCATTCTTGTCACCAAGCCAGGCTCACTGGGTGCCACCAAAATGTGCTGTCACCCCATTATCCCACCACCAGCTGCTGCTTCTCCTCTACTGTCCTGGGGAGGCACAAGAGAGGGTGCCTCCGATGCTTTCTTGTGGGGCTTTTAACTTTAAAAAATTTAAATTCCAGCAAAGGCTGCATTCATCTCCCAGATATTGCATGCTGGGGGATTTGTTGGTTTCGGTTTCTGAGTGGTGGTTGGGGTGTTTTTGCCACTGACAAGTGTTTAACTACTTAGTCAAATCAGAAGAGTGGAAAACTATTTGTTAGATCCCAGAAGCCTTTCCTCAGTCCAAAGGGATGGTCTGTGGAGGTGTCTGCCTGTGTCACACCCATGGGTGCTGGGAGGACGGACCCCTCTGCATCTAAACTTATCCCTCCAGAGCAGAGGGAAGCAGTGTTGACCTTCCCCCACACTCAGGTATCAAATGTGCATGGGGATTGCTGTCTAGAAACACTTTTACAATCTCATATTTTTCCAAATTCAGGTGCTTTCCCCCCTGCAGTGCCACCTCTCTCTCTCCTCCCAGATTTCCCATGCAAAATATGTCCAAACTCAAACCCTTAACCCTGAGCAAATACAAAAATACTTAAGCAGCCGGAAGCAATTCATCTTCCTTTCACGTGATGGCTTCAGCTTCTTTCCCACTCAACAGTCTGGATGCCGTGTTTATGAAACCAAAAGGCTGTTTACACACTGTCCAAAAGTTGTTTAGCAAGAGGTTAAAGCTGCCAAACATTTTTCTGGAGTCATCCTGAAAGCTACCCTTTGCTTTCCTTCCAGCAGGATTAAAAAGTCTTGGGCAACTTTCTGCACTTTGGTCTGCAGGGAACCTTGAGATGCTTTAGCAGGAATAAAGATCAGTGAGCATTTTCATGGAGAATTACCTTTTTGTGCTGTAAGGAAAACAGCCAATTCACATGTGGAGCTGGGAGACAAGACTCTGGGAGCATGTTCTTGGATTTTTCCCAAAGATAGCTTTGTGCCACAGTTGTATCCCCTCCCGGGCTCCAGCACCAGATCCACAGTGGGATATGAATACCCAGCAGTGCCAGAGGGGTTGATCCATCCCCAGCCAACCCCACTGCAGATCACTGGGAAAGGGGAGCCCCACCAGGATCACACCCAGCCCTCCTGGAGGAGCCTCTGCAGGGAGGGAGAAGCGAGCACAGCACCCGGTCGGAGCCAAGAGCCACAAGTCAGTTTGACTCACGCTCCTGATGGTTTCCAAATGTTTCCCAGAATCAGCCGTGACGTGAAGACAAATGTTTTGGAGGGGCCACCCCCATCCATTGCTGCCACAGCCCAACTCTGAGCATGTTTTGTCTTGGGAAGAGGGTGACTGGTTATTACAGGAGTTTATTGAGTTTTGCACGTGCCAGAGTCCCGGGATGAAGCACTTCTGGGTACTTGCTCTCTAATTGCTGCTCGGCATTAACGCCCCTTTGGAAGAGCAGCTCTGGGGCAATGGATGTGCTGCTGGAAGCCCCAGGCTGAAGTGGCTTCTGGGGACAACGTGGGTCCATGAGGACACAAGGCTGGCCCTTTTCCCACCACAGGCACTGCCTTTGCAGCCATCACTGCCCATTCCCAGTTTGCATTTGTGGCCTCCAGAGGTGAAAGGTTTCACATGCAGGAGCACCACCATCTCTCCTCCATCCCGACCCTCCTGCTCCCTGCTTCCATAACCTAATCCAGAACCCAGAGTTCCACAGCAGAGGTCGAGTTGCAGCTGTTTGGCAGCCTCAGCCCTGTCAAATCTGGGTACCAGAGGCAGGGTAAGAGCGATGCCAGCCCGGTTACCTTCACAAACACGCACAGCCCAGCTCACGGTGCATTTTGCTGGGGGAGGAACAAAAGAACCTCTCTCCAGTGGAGTTACTGGGGCTGAGCAGGAGGAGCTGAACTCAGGGCTTGTTTATCAGAAACAAACTGGTACAAATCCTATTTGTGCAAAGCTGCTTAAAACCCTCTCGTTCAGAGCCTTTTCGTTTTGCCCAATGCAGGCGCTGGGCACGTTTGCTGACGAGAGCCAGGGAAAAACAGTTTCACAGCCTGGGTTTGCCATCAGCCCTGGCACCTGAAGGCTGCATTTCAGGCAGGCAAGGCATTTGCAGCTCCCTGGGATTAAAATAATAAATAAATTGTGATTTCTGAGCTCTGTTACCTGCTGCTCAATGGAGCCTGAAAGGAAGATAGAGGCAGACGGGAGGGGGAGGGCAGCAAATAAATCCTCATAATTTCATCTGCCTTTCGGATTGTGAATGTTCATTGACTGGATGTGTCCTCAGCGAGCTGTGCTGTCATCCCAGGCTTTAGCTAGGATGAAGGGACTGTTTCCAGGACATTAAAAAAAAAAACCAGAAGATTTGGGCTTAAACTCTCAATTGAGATTGCAAACTCCACCATGTGCAGCACAACAGCCTTTAGTTGCAAAATTTTTGCCCTCCTCATTTTGACTCTGCTGAAGCTGAATTATATACTATTTATAGAATACAATATTTAGAGGAGAGAGTGGAATGGTATATTTTTCCAAACAGGAATAAGATTCCCAGCATGTATTACACTAAGATCTGGACCTTCCCAAAGTCTGAAGTGATGCCATGATGCAGCTCAGGCACCTTTCTCATTCTTGAAACTGAAAAGATCTTTTTTTTGAGAAGGAATAAGTAAATCTTTTGTGTTTTCAGTTCAAATCTTTCAAGCATGGGCTAAAACTGACCTACATCCAATACTTCCTGTCCACAGAGAGGCTTAAATCACATTTCTTTCCAACCCAGAGTAAAAACTTGGAATTTCAGAAATAATTATAAATCAAAGTCTGCATTCACTTGTGTGAGGAACACTTTCTGATTTTGGAAGCACTAATTTTGTTATCAGTTTACTGCGATGAGGTGACCAGATCAAGGCAGCTGGGATCAACTTTACACCGTGTATCTCTTTAATAATGCATTTCCTCCTCTCTCTCAGGGATGGTTCCTGGTCTGGCTGGGAGCCAGGGATGATGCCTTTCTCCAAGTGGACCTAACGAGGTACCTGCCAGGCAGTGCTGGGATAGACCTTGCTGGGAAGCCTCATCCAGGGGATAAAATAGGCAATAAAAAAACTCCCTTGTGCACCAGCAGCAAGATTCAACTTAATTTCATTGAAATAATCAATCAGGTTGGGGTCATTTCAGAAACACAGTAATGCAAGTCAGGCTGACCTGATCCAGCACGATGTGCTCTCTCAGCACTCCCCTGGCAGAGAACACAGCTGTGTTTAACTGGGACTGTGCCGAGCAATCCTGAGAGCTCGCAGAGTCACAGCTCCCCATCCCCTCCCACCGCGGCAGGGGAGCAGAGCAGCCCAGGGCTTTGCAGAACCACGCCTGATTTTAGATTATAGCAAAGAGATTTAACCGGGCATTAACATCCTGACGCTGCCTCGGGCTGGCTCCCGAGCACATTCCCAGGTAAGCAGCCCCAATTCCCAGCCCAGTTGCCCAAGACCCCCCATCAGCACAGCAGTGGGTACAGCTCAGGTTTTAACCTCGCTGGTGAGTGCTCCCCGTCCTCTGATCCCCCCCAAAGGGTCAGAAGATTTGATGGAGTCACGGATTTTCCCTTTTCCAACCTGGCAGAGAAGCCCAGAGCCGGGTGCTCAGTCACTGGAGCTCATTCATCTCCACCCTCTCGGCTTGTCCGTATCCAACAGCCCCATTCACTGCCAGAAAGTTAATTAACCAGCGCTGCACGAGGGGCGGGTGAAGCCTTTTGCATAAAATACTTGTTTCCCGGGAAGAGGGGGAGGGGGGACGCAGCTTAAAACATTCCTTGGGATGCCTAAATAATCCAGCCCAGATGGAAAATGTGTTCATAAAAGGAAGATGTTAAATACAAAGCAACTGCGGGGGAATGCAGAAATGCAGACAGGCAGGAATGGAAGGGGAACAGCCACAGCAACACAACTCAGGGCCTGCTCGCTGCAGGTGATGCCCAGCCCCTGGAAAGCCAAAATCTGCTCCTCCCAATTTTATTTATTTAAATTTTTTCAACAGCACAACCAGGATTATTTTTCTCGTCGGGACATGAGGATGCATGGCAAGAAAATAACAGCACAAACCACTTTGTGAGGGTAAATAGAAGGAAAGAAACTGCAGCTTAAAGAAGAGGGAGAGGACGCAGGTGGACAGTCCCTCTCCCTCCCACAGCACCAAAAGCTTAGGGCACTTTAGAAAGAAAAAGGAGATGTGCAGATGAGCCACAACCCAAAATATAGACTGAAAACCCAGGGATAATTTAGAAATGGTGTTGAGAAGTGTGAATCTACTTTCCTTTTACTGTGGGGCTCCTTTTGTGACATTGCTCAGCATCTCAGCGATACCACACGCAAGAAAAAAGTACCACAGGACTCGAAAAAACACATTTTTAAGTGTAGTAATTGTACTTTAAGCAGTTAAAAGCAACAGCCACCATCACTTACTAATAACATAATAAAACCAACATAAACTGTCACAGAAATCTCCCAGCAGTGGATCAGACCTGAGGCTGTGCTCCAAACCCCCTTCCAGTGGCTCCTCTGCAGAGCCAACACGCTGCCATGTCCAGAGCAGCATTTTCAGGGCTCTCTGTCATCAGCACAATGATAACAGTGATCACTTCACAGCTCTTCAACCACCCAGAGCCTCTGCTATATTACCAGCTCCCATCAGTGAGACCCTCTGTCCCTGGGACAACCAGTCAGACACTCAGTGGTTTATTTTTGTCAGGGAACAAGCACAAATTAACCCAAAGACACAAAGAGATTCAGCAAAGAATACAGAAAGCTCATTCAAGCACCAGATGGTAGCAGTCCTGAGCAGACTCTAAGGCCTCTTCCCTGCTTAGTGTTCTCAGCCTTAATCTAGATAAAAGCCCTCGCTTCTTGAGCAAAGAGCTTATTTTCCCCACTAAGAAGATGAGGGTGTTAAATCGTGGAGAGCCAGGGGAGTATTGCTATTTAGAGAAGGTGATGAAACATGTTTCAGATATTGAACTAAACATTCCCAATCTCACCCTCCCTGGGTGGTAAATCACCAGGTGACCTGGGATAGGCTATATTCCCACCAGGAGAGAAGAGCTAAAGCTCTTCAAAGTAACGTCAGTTGGTTCTGACCACAGCTCAGACCCCTGAAATAATGATTTTGCCAACGTGTGTTCACATTTTCAGACATTTTAGACCCAGGTTTGTAAGACTATACAGGACCTAAATGCTGCAGTAAGGCCACCTGTAAGCAAATCCTGGGGGTAAAACCAAGCTTGTGTCTCTTTGGATCACTCTGAAGGTGATTTCTCTCACTCTGCCCAGAAAAACTGTGGCTGCCCCATCCCTGGAAGTGTTCAAGGCCAGGATGGATGAAGCTCTGAGCAACCTGGTCCAGTGGAAGGTGTCCCTGCCCATGGCAGTGGGTTGGAACAAGATGATCTCTAAGATCCCTTCCAACCCAAACCATTCTGTGATTTGCAGGAGAAGGCACCTGAATTTCCGTACAACACCCTCAGAAGGAAACCTGTGCTTGGACATGTTACACAAGCAGCACATCTGGCACTGGAAGGTCAACCCATGTATGAACAACAGACACAACAGGCTTTCCTCTGTTCTCATGTGGGAATGCCCTGGCCATAAATAGTAGGGAAAACTTGTGAAAGCACAGGGAGATCTCCATTCTCAGGCTGTCAACACAACCAGCCACATTCCTGCTGCCAAGGACAGGAGCAAGGCTTGGCTGTCTGGCAGCTGCAGATAAGGGATGAGCAGATGGACATGGTGTGGTGGATCCTGGGGGGGTAGGAGGGGAAAGTTACAGGCCTGGAAGTCTTAAAAGGCACAAGAAGAAAGAGAAATCAAATCAAAGCTAAATGCTGCAGCTCTCCCTCTCACTACAACCTCCAGCGCTGAAATAATCCAGGAGCGCTTTGAATTCCTGCAGAGAGGGCTCTGAACATCTGATTTTGGATTCAAGCCACAGCACTGTGAGCACCAGCAGCATTAACCCCGAGCACAGCGGGAAGGAACGAGCCCTGCCTTTCCTCCTGGCCATCCCAGGGGGGCTTACAGACCTCACCACCCCCCCAAAATCCTTCCAGACACCACCTCTCCTTTAGCAAATGTTGATGCAGCGATGTGGGACTGCCACCCACAACTGCAGCAGCCTCACACCAGTGCTCTTCCTGTGGGGAGCATTGATCCCATCCCAGTCCAGGGCTCTTTCCACCTTCTCAACCATCAGGACAGAGAGGTTTTATCCCTGTTTTGCAGATGAGGACATGAAACAAGAGGCAGACTGAGCATGAGGTGGTCCCCAAAAACCAGGGTTTCTCTCTGATTCATCTGAGTTTGTATCTTTCCCAGAACAGGAGATTTGATAGTTTTTTATTTAAATACCTAAACTGCAGAGGTACAGCCATGCTTTGCTTCAAGTCTGCTTTATCTTAACACACCCCTAGCCCTGTAAAGCATTTCCCAACCAGAAACAGACTTCAATTCTTCATGAACAGCTTTTAGTCTGGCCACAATTTTTATTGTGCATCATGAATTTTAATAGAAACACACACAAACCCCAATCCCTCAGCACCAAGGCATCGAGGCAGGTGAGGTTTGTACAAGGTGAGACATGATACTGTTTTTTTTTTTAACACAGTCACAGTAAATGGTTGTGGTGGGTGAGGGAAAGCCCAACAGAGCCACTTCCATCCATGGAAAGGGTAGAACTGCAGGTTGGAATTCATCTGGGTCAGGTCCTACATCACAGCAGTGCAGCCTGACTTGGATGCTCCATATCAGCATTTGCCAAAACTATGACAGCCCAAAAAAACACCCCTAAAAGAAAACACTGGGGCAGCCCACTCCCATCTGGCATGCTGCCATTCCCATCCCATCTTTCCATCCATCCACCCAGGAGATGACCCCAGTCACCAGCAGCTACGCACTTGTGACAGCATCCCTGGATAGGCAAGGCCAAATGCCCCAACCAGACCCCAAACCAATACAGAGACATCAAAGATTTTTGGATTAAATGATCTTTCTGGCTCTGCTGAGGGAGTTATTCTCTGTTGTGGCTTTGGTAGCAAATAAATCACTCTGCCTTCCCTTTGCATGAGCCTCAAAAATGCCCCCCTGCCATTCACAGACATCCACCCTGGCACGATGCAGATCCCAGCCTTCCCACACGGGACGGATTAGTGATTCACCCTCTGGTTTCAGCACCTCTGGCAGCCCAAGAAATTAAATTAAACTCCTCTAACACATCCTTGGCATCTTCTCCCAGAAGGTTAAAACAAACAAACAAATCCCAACGCTTTCATTTGCCAGAAGGAAAAGCAATCCCTGCTAACATTTGGTGGGGAGAAGTTTGGGTGATGAGTTGGATGGACAGTCAGCCCAGTGGAGGGCTTCCCACTTCCAGGAATGGGCTCCCTCACAGCCATGCTGCAGGTTGCAGCCTTACTGGCAGCTTTGTGCAACAGCAGAAACCCCACAGCTCTGTGGCTGGAAGTGACCTGTTTTGGGTAAATGAGCAGAATGATGCTCAGAACACCCTCTCCCCACAGAGAGAGCAGCAGGGAGGGATGTTTCCCAAAATCTCTTGGCAGCAAGGTACCATCTGGTTTTGCAATCAATGGCACACTTATGGGCAAGGCTGAGTGTCACGTGAAATGAGGTTGGGAGGAGGAGAAGGAGGAGGAGGAGGCAGCAGCATTACCAGCATTACTAAAAGCCCCAGAAGAAGACCCTAACAGAGAGACCTCTCCAGCAGGCACCCTGTGGCTCTCCTGGGCTGTCCCAGCCAGCTCCTGGAAACACTGTGATTCCAACAACATGAACATCTGCAAGCTGCTCTCAGGACATTTGGCCAAAAATAGCAGACGTTCTATCCTCAAGAGTCACAAACTTTTGACCCTCCTGAGGTCACACCATGAGACTCACATGGAGAGCACTCGTAACATCACGCACCTACTGCTCAAAGTAGGTTATAAACCACACATGGAAGGACTCAGTGCTACCAGAAATGTTGGATTCAGCAAGTTTCTGTTGCCCATGATCTGGAACACCGCCCCTGTTCATACACAGCAGCTCAGGCCACCAAGCAAACCTTCACCAGGCCTGTTCCCATCCCTGTCAGCCCCCAAAGGCTAATGCTCCCCACACCTGGAGAAAGACCACTGAGCTCTAATCTGATGATCAAGATATTCCCGTGGCAGCCAGATCTGCACAGGGAAGGCCTGAGGGGACTTAGGGCTTTGGGAGAGTTCAGTGGAGATGCCAGCAGCAGATGGCAGGTAATGGGAGAAGCCCCTCACCCTCAGCAGCAGGGCTGCCAGCACCCCCCTGCACAGCCTGCTGCTCCTCCCAGGGAGCATCCCCATGTCCTCCCATCCCATCCAGGAATGGTAGCCTGGACTCTGTTCTTGGGCAGCTATAAACCTTAGCTCACATTTAGCTCTATTTGCTGCTGCAATGCCACAAATGAGTCGAGGGTGAGTGTTGATGCTGCAGCACCCCAGAGTGTGTTATTCAGTGCATGCTCACACTCAGCCCGCCAGTTTTCAGCAGATCTGCTCAGATCCCAGTTGTCAACCACACAGAAGTGCTTCTCTAAGTATTTTGATTTTGTCAGGGCAACCCTTCTAGGGGGCCATTATGCGCCCCTGCATATTCAGCTACCCCAGTCAAGCAGAAGAAGGCAAGTCCTGGCATGCTGGGCTCCAACAAGCCCTGGGCTCTGGGGGACTCCTTCCTCCTGCCAGTCACCTCCAACACAGCAGCTTTCAAGCTGCTCTGACTGACATCAGGGTCCCTGCTGGCCTCCAACTGTGCCCAGGCTTTGAGGAGATGACGGGTACCTTGTGTGCCAGGGTACAGCTTCCCCTGTGCCACAGCCACTTGTTTGTTCCACACATGGACAGTCAATGCCTGAGGGGGAGAGATTTCCTTCTGAAAAACTGCTTTGTGTGCAGAGGGGATGTAGACTGACACAAAATGCTGGGCAGTCAGCAACCCCTGCATGGTGCTCCAGCGATGGCAGAGCATCCTCATGCGAGTGACATTCCTGGGGCAGGCACTGCTGGGAGATTTCCCATGATTAAGGCTTCCTGTATTCCTACAAACCATTTTATTCATGCACAATGGAGTGTCATAAATAATTACTAGCAGGCTGTGCTCCCAGAGTACCGGGTGCAGCACAGTGTGCCAGGAGTTTGCCTCACTCCCTAAGAGCCAGAGGGAACCACGAATACAGCATCTTCATTCAAAAGCAGAGGGAGAAAGGAGAAGAGTTCCCTCATCCACCAGGGCCAGGAAACACAGAACTGTGTCTTTATTTGAAGTAGGAGACTGGGAAAAAGCTCAGATCCTCAAGAGAACAATTAGGTGACTAATTCCCACTGCCTTCAGGGCAAAGTTAGGCACAGGAGTTGGGTCCTGGTCAAGACATACTCATGTCTTGCTGCCAGCAGGGATCTGAGCCACAGACCTGGAAACACCATCTCTTTCCTCCCAGTATCACCACTAATGTTAATTATGAATTAAGACAGACCCTGTGTGTGACAACCAGCACCAGCATCAGACCTGGGGGCCGAGGTTTACAATTGTCACAACAGAGAAAAGCAAATCCTATGGAATTCCTCCTTTAATCAAAAGCAGGAAGAGGTTTGTCTAATTGCTTTGACCCTTGCTCAGCAAACCTTCTCCTCACCAGGCTGGGCTTTGATGGGGGAGATCCACAAGCCCAATTTATTCCTTACAAGTTTCCTGCTCTTCCTTTTCCCCGCCTGGAAGCAAGACCTGGGAAAAACAAACTCATTCCGCAGACTTTCCCCAAGCAACTGCAGATGTGGAATGTTTGTAATTACAAGTGCATCCACTGCCTCGGATGCTACTCAGGGGGACACCACGTGCCTGCTGCTAAGTGAGTGCTAAGGCTGGGTTTGCTGTTTATTGGAAATACAGATGGAGACAAGGACACGAGGCATTTTGTCAGGTAGGTGTTTCGGCACAGCGTGGTGTCCTGCTGTGCTTGGAGGCAGTGGGGGGCACGGTGGAGAGCAGGGATGCAGGAGGGAGCACCAGAGCCCCCCCAAACGCGCAGATCTCCCTGTGCCGGCTGGGAATGCCTCTCCCATGGGGAGATCTCACAGCTCTCCCTGTCCCCACCGGCACCTCAGCTGGCTCTGCTGCAAGAGGGCCTGCCGAGGGACACGGAGCTACAGATAAAGTCAACCTCGCTGGAAAATCCCCGTTTTCACTCCTACACCTGCGCTCAGCACACAAAACCTGAGCCAAGTCCAAACAGCACCTGAAGTGAGAGACCACTGGGGAACATCGTGGGGGGAAAAGGCTGGAAAACTGCTGCTGTTCATGCAATTTTCCATCCCTTCCTAAACGAATCCCCGCTATTTTAGGGGATCCACAACATCGGACAAGGAGCCGGTCGCCAGGGGAAGGAGGGCAGCAGCCGCTCAGATGTGACACAACCCAACAGACACAGACCCCAACCCGCAGCAGCCCCACCCAGGGGTGCCCCGCTCCCCTTGGGGCCGCACACACCCCTCGGTGGAGCCTTTCCCGGCTCCATCGGCTCCTTTCGGCGCGTTCAGGCCGAGCTCGTGCCGCCACCTCGCGGTGCTGCGGGGGCAGAGCGGGGATAACCCCGAACACAGCCCCTCCATCCGCAGGGATAACCCCGAACCCGGCCCCTCTATCCGCACCCCGAACCCGGCCCCTCCATCCGCAGGGATAACCCCGAACACAGCCCCTCCATCCGCACCCCGAACCCGGCCCCTCCGGCCCGGGGGATAACCCCAAATCCAGCCCCTCCGGCCGCGGATATAACCTCAAATAGAGCCCCTCCATCCGCAGGGATATCCCAAACACAGTCCCTCCAGCCGCGGGGACACCCCTCCTTTGGGCTCCCCCTCCAGCCGCTCCCTCCGCAGGACTCCCCCAACTCCAGGTTCCCCGCTCCAGCCCCCACGTCCTCCGGGCTGCCTCTTCCAGCCCCGAGACCACTCCGGGCTCTCCTTCCAGCCCCTGTGTCCTCAGGGCTCCCCTCACACCGGGCTCCCCTTTCCAGCCCCCCTTCCCCGCTGACAGTTCTCAGCTCGCCTCAGTCCTACAAATTACTCCCTCGCGGGAGGCTCAGGCTTCTTTTCCTGACCCAGATCAGTGCTGGGTTTCTCCTTGTTTCTAAGCATTTTCAGGTCACCTGCATTGCCTGTGAGAGGATTTCCTTGGAAATCTGCACTTTCAAGCTGTTTTTCCCTCCTCCCTGAGCCTTAAGGAACCCCCCTCCAGGCTCTGAGGAGGGTGAGGCTCAAGTTTAGGGCACATCCAGCCACCTCCGTTTGCTCTAAGGCCCCTGGCAATGGTCTCCTTATCCTCCCCTCACTACAGTGCCCCCCGAGCCCACTGACCACAGTCTCCTAAACCACCCTGAGCTCCCTCCGAAGCTCAGTTTCGCCCCACAACAACAAATACACTGCTGGAGTCACCCCTGCAGCCCCCCACACCCACAGGGACTCACCAGGGCCAGAGGAATCCAGCAACTCCAGTGCAGCCTGTTCACTTCCATCACACCCAAACCATCAATTTACTGCTTAAAATACCTCTTCGGGGTCTCCGGGGGAGACAAGTGACCCCCCTGACCACGGAGCACCAGGGAGTGCTGGGAGGTGACTGTCCCAGGTCTGGCACAGCCCCACCACCCGGCTGAGGGGTTATCAGGGGGATTGGCATCACCTGTGGGCAAGGGCCAGGCTCCAGCCTACCCAGCTATACCCCAACTGCAGAGCAAACCCCGTGCAGCTGCCCCTCGTTCTGCAAAACGGTGAATCCACCCACCTGGGACCCTCCACAACAGAGCAGGCAGTGACCAGTCCCAGCTGCTCCACCACTTCTGCTGGCAAGGCAAGGAGAGGGGAAGAGACCAGGGAAAACAATGAAATTCCAGGGTGAAAATCCCACCTGGGCAGCTGGGAGGAGCTGCACAAGGCCACAGCCCCATAATCACCTTTCTTACCCCTTTGTGCTTGCTAAAAGGTGACAATTTTGCTCATACAGGGCTCTGGGGTGAAATGGGTACAAGGACATCACGAGTTGAACCACGTTTCTCAGTCACTCACTCAAGTTGCCCATGGGCTCTCATCCTTTCCCCAGTGACAAAACAACTCCATGCTGTGATTTACACCAAGACCACAGAAAATATATTGCCAGCCTCCTCTTGCTAGAAAATAGAGGTGATTACCAGCAAGGACCTTTTCAAAGGATAAGGTAGTGTGCTGTAAAATCTTTTATTCACTAACATTAATAAGGTCTACCCAAAAGCTGGTCTCTGCCTTGCCCTACTCTTTTGTCACTACAGATTAAATCTAATGTTGTTATTTATTTCATTAAGGTGCAAGAATCATGTTGCAAGGAGCTAATAATAGAGACAGCACATGGAAGTCTATGCTTAGATCCCAACTGTTTCTTTAATATCCTGTAAAGAAACATCTTCCAAAGGTAAATAGGGAATATTGGTTCTACTGGGAAGCCTTGGAGGGCAGGACAGAGTCTCCCCCTCCCTGTAGCAGCGTGGTTGGTCAGATGCATTGGCAGGCCAAGGATAAGTTCCTGCTATCAGTAAAGGTCACAGCACTTAGAGCTGTAAAAGCTCTTTGTAAAGGAGAAACACAAAGCAGGCTGTCCCAGTGACCCAGCAAAAGGCACAGTGAGGAACCCGGATCTCTGGAGCAGGGCACTGAGGGACAGGGACACTGCTCAGCAACGGTGTTGGGGCAAGATCCAAACCCAGCCAGCTCCCACCTTGCTCCTCAGCTGGTTTATTTAGCTGAGCTGTTTTCAACCCAGGGTTAACAGACACCTCAAGGTCAGTCCACAGACTACATCCAAAAGGTTGGCAAAAGCTGACAGAAAGGATACCACAAAGGAACCTTTGTGTGTGCAGCTTCTGAGGACCTTCCAGGACGGTTGTGGGGCTCAGAAATCAAAAGTCTGAAAGTCACCGAGTTAGCTGCTGCCAGCAGACAAACAAGTCACAAGAGCTTAACAGAAACATGGGTTTCTACCTTTAGCTACAGATTTATTTTCTCACTCTGCCAGGCAATTCATCACCAGCAAAGTTTTGATTAGTGCTGGAGGGAAGAGAAAAGGAGAATTTACAATCCAAATTCCAGCAGCTGCCGGCACACTCATTCATATGAACTTTGGAGAGCAACATTTCATTGAAACTCTCCAGTTTATGAAGAAAGCTGGAGCAATTTCCTTGCAGGAAGAAGACGCTGCTGCAAGGAGACAGATGCTGCTCCTCATTTTCTGCAACGCTTTCACGTAAGACCAAAATATTTGGCACAAAACACCCGATTAAAGAAATGCCATTGCTGATGGCAGATGGTCCCTCTCATCCCAGCCTGCTAACATTGGGTGTAATCTGCTTGCAAACACAGCACGTGCGTGTTTTCCAGATGAGCAACCTTTATGTAAGTTTTCATTGCCCTTGTTTCAGTTTGTTAACAAACACCATCGTTATGAGAAAACAGCCTGATTACAGTGTGATCCAGTGAACCCCACCCTTCCAGCACCTGGAAATAGCAGCAGAATGGCCTCTCCCCCTCCCCTCCACCTGCTTAAAACATCTACTTTTAAGCTGCTCATACCATCAGGAGCCAGGAGGAAGCTTTGGTAAAACCTGACTTAAGGCTGTGGCACTAAACTGCAGCAGGACTTTTGCTATGTAAAAGACTTTGGGAAATAGTCCAGGCAGCAGGTTGCTCACCTTTTAACTTTAGAACAAACCAAATTCAATCACCTATTGATTTGCTCAGTACCTTTCCCCCAGCAGGAACTCCCCACGGATCCTCCTGTCAGTTTACTCAAGTGTAACTCCGTGAGTATGAAACCAGGACTTTCCTCAAGGAAGTTGCACTTGTATAAAACCCTTTGAACAAAGCCCTGCACTTGTCAAACAGCGGCTGCTCGTTATGAAAGAGAGTTTGTTTAACAAAACAAGTGGATACGTGTCCAACTGCCTTTCTCTTCCTCTCTGATGGCTGAGGGACAGAATTCAGAATTGCTCCCTGAAGTAGCAACATTCACTCAAACCTGGGACAGTGCTAACACAGGGCATTAAGGCTCATTCCAGGCATTTCAGAAGTAGCCAGGTTTCCTAGACCCATCCCAAGGGGATTTGTGGAAAAAAAAAAAAAAAATTAAAATCACTTTTTTCTACTAATTCTTAGAGTCTCTCAGTAAAAATTATAAAACAGTGTCACAGATTTGCTTTTAAAAGATGCTCCCTTTCACCACCAGATGTGAATAGGCAGCATTTGGATGCTTTGAAGTGTTTTTTAGAGAAGAAAGGCAGGCTGACCTTCCTGCACTTGACAAACACACAGTGCCTGGCTCTTAACAAGCTTCCAAGAGCAAAACAACGATGTTCCCACTCTGTCAAGCACTGAAAACATGCAGGTGCAACTTGTTCCAGCTGGGGTTACAACTTAACAGGCCACATTATCTTCATTTCAACCCTCATCCATATAAATCCTCCAGCCACTGGGAAATGCTCAGCATCTGGTCTTGGTTCTGAGTAAGTTACCCAGTATTTGTAGAGAGGAGGCAGTGGAAGGAATGATCATCACCAAGGAATAGCAAGAGGAGAGGTGGGTCTAAGACACAAAATCTGCGTGATGGGCATCAGGCTACATTCCCTACACCATAAAACATGAAGAAAACAAGTCTACATAAGGTGCTCACTCCACCAAAGGTTTTGAAATTCCACACTGCTGCAGATTTTCACTACTAATTTCCTCCAGTGGCCCAAATAACATAGGTGATCTATGAAACCTCGGCAGCAACTGGGCTGTGGAAATAAAGACAACGGAATAAACTTCATAGTTTTTATTCTGCAAAGCAATATGCACATCTTACAAACACAAAATTAATCTAGGAGAGAAATGTCATTTCCAAATCAGCTATTAACCATCATGCAACAAGACAAGTGAAATGTAAGAACAAAACAAAACAAAACAGCCATCTTAACCCTACAATCACCTGCAGAGGGTTGAAACCAAGGCTCAGATTTTCTATGTAATGCCAAAGAAAACGCAAAAGAAAACGGCAGCTTTCTAAGAACAAGAAAACACGTACAAATAGAATCAAAACTGATTCAAGTCATAGTTAAAAAGAAAAAAGAAAACAAAAAAAGGAAAGATCAATATGATCTGAACTTTAATATTAAGTTTTAACTCTTCTGTTTGGCTGCATTTAACTTTGTACACCACGCCCAGGAACAATCCAATATTCCTCAGTATTACAGCACGTCCACCTGGTGGGACACTCTCACCTCTCTGCTGCAATACAGGGGTGCAAAGGGATAAACTAAGGCCAAAAAATACAACTCTCTAACATCTTCCCTTTTGCATTTGTGGGTCACAATCTTAGTATTTCTGGGGGCTTCAATAGAGTGGGTGAGAAGTTTTCGAGGAGGCTCCTTTAATTGTCAACTAGCAAAGACAGATTAAAAAACCAAATCTGTTTTCCCCAGCAGACCAAATTCCACTTTGGACATTTGGAGTTTTGATTCTTAATTCTGTGAAAGCATTTGGCTTTGCTTTTCTAAAGGAGTCACATTACACTGGGTGTTTTCTAGGTATTTCCAGAAATAACTCTCCCCCCCCAATCCATTTCCTATTTCCTGCCTTTGGTCCCCAGATCAGCCACCCTTGTAGGCAACTCTCAAAGTCAGTATTAACACAGAAGGCTGGGCATGGGTGAATTAGGAACTGTTTTCAGGAGAAGCTGTCTACCTGTTTGACTCCTCTGACTCGTTTCAGGGAAGCAGCAATAGCCCATAGCAGCATCAGGAGAAAACTGGAAGCTTCGTTTTATCCCTAGACTTCAAACTAGGCCATGTCTAAAGCTCTGCCTTAACATCCCTGGAGAAAACATGTTAGTTAATACTACTTAAGTAACTGAAACTCTATAAGGAAACATGTTCTGAAGAAAACTGTGACTCTTTCACTTCTAACACTCTTAAGACTCGTGAAGTTACTGAAGTCCCACACACAGCCCAGTGGATACCAATCAACGGTGTCTGTAGGTAACAAACTGAGAATTTTATGCCAGCATAGTTGAGACTATGAGATTGTGAGTTGGCTTTTTCCTTTTGTGTAGTTTAGAGCAAAAGGAGGAGGAAAAAAAAGCCTGTGGGTATGAATGCAGACCTGTTACACTGATGAGAAAGCTGAGAGACAAGATGAAAGGTCAATTAAGGCAACCAGTTGAGATTTTAAAAGCAGTGGTGGAAATGTCTGCAGGAAGACCCTGACTCCTGAAATCAAGGAGGCTACTCAATAAGGAGCCAGAAAGAAAACCAGCAAAAGGCAGAATGGGAAAGGGAAGAAATGCACAGAATAAAACCTCGGATTTAAGAATTGACACAGAGAACAGAAAGTGTTTGACTGTGTGGTTTCTTTGACCTTAATCACAACAGCCCTACTCTTCTTGTCATTTTCCCCTGAGTGGACAGCATTAAATGGGAATGGGACAAAGCCAATCAAAGGGTCATTTTAGCTGCCCTTCTGAGATGGATGGAGAGTCCCAAAGTGAAGCTCTGTAACAGACTATGGGATTTCTTTTCCTTTCATTATTTGCACTTGCCCAAGGCTGTGCAGAGCCCCGACAGACTGTTAATACAATACATCTTTTTATTAAGTTTCACTTTCTAGAAAAAAAAAAAAAAAGAAGAAGTTTACAGAAAGCTGCTCTGCAGCAGAGACACAGAATCCTGGCTTGAGGGGTGCGGATGGGAGGCCAAGTGGAAAGTTTTCCAGATAGTCTCTGTGCTGACTGGTTCTCTGGCATTCAGCAAGCCAAATGAAAAAACCAAAAAAACCCCAAAAAATAAATTAAAAAAAAAATCAATCAGTACTTTTCAGTAAGAAACAGTTTAAAATGGGACTTCACTTCTTAATTTTTTTACTATGAATAAAAGCACAAGTTTGTCCTAAATACAGCACTATTAAAATGTGAATATGTGTTTCTTTTTTTTTTTCAAAAAAAAAAAAGAAAAAAATTCTAAAATGTTGATATCTTTTCTTGCAAGCAAGGAGCAAATGGAAGAAAGTATTAGGCCACACAAATACACATTTAAGTCATGTAGTAGATTGGTGGCTTTGGAAATGCAGTATTATATCAAAGGTGCATACTGTTTCAAACACACTGTACATATTGGGCAAAAAAAAAAAAAAACAACCAAAGATCTCTTGGTTTGTTTGAGACACTTGCAAAGGCATCTTAACCTGCCCAGATGCAGCTAGACAAAAATATCTTGCTCTGACTATAAGTAGCCATATCACTAAACATATCTACACAAACATTCCGCTATGTCCACAGGGAAAGACTGAAGGTTTCCGGCCGCACTACGATGCGGAACAAGTGCATCCTCTGACCTATTCTGAATATACTTTTATAAATATGTACAAATCAATTACAGGCACTTGAAATGTCTTTGGTTGGAATAAACCAACATTGCAAGATAATGTATTCACAGAGTGTCAAGACCCAGTCTGGGTTCAGCAGGCAATGATTACGGTTCTCAGTCATTCTCGGTAAAAGGAGAGGATGGATTATGCTTCTGACAAAGCAACCTAAACAAAAGAGAAAGAAAACATTTAATTAAAGGCAAGTTCTTAATCCTGTTACAGTGATATTACTTATCTCTGTGCAGCTGGCATATCTGTGCTTGCCTTTTCAAAGAACCTTGGGAAGTCTAACTTGGAAAGGAAATCAAAGTAAGTCTGAAGGTGTTTTGTACTCAGCATAATCAATAAAATTAAAAAACTCAAACCATTCAAACCCAAAAAACCAAACCAGCTTATTCTACAAAACATCATTAAGATCAAAACGTGTCAACAATGGCTTTCTACTTCACAAGTTAATAAATTTAATATTTAATCCTTCAAGCAAAGTGCAAATCCTCCAAAGCACTACTGAACAATGACTGCTTCAATAGCTTTGTTATTGTTTTTAATTTAGTTCTGATTACCAACCATTAGAATTATGTATCATGTTTTAGTCAAAGCTTTCAGCCTGTTGTGATAAAAGATAAATAGAACTACTCAATGCCATCTATTCAGTGCTTCACACAAAACAGTTCAAGTAACATCAGAATTATGGCAGAAGAGCTGCAGCCCTGCACTTACTGAGCTGCAATAATCCACTTCTGTGGGGCAGAAATCTAATTCTTAGGATATACAAAGCACATATATGCCTTTTGTAGCACCCACCTATACTGTCCACAATGAAACACCCGTGTCTCTTTGGAAGGCCATTAAATCTACATCTCCAGAGACAAGAAAAACCAGTCTGTCCTGTGTAAAAAACATCTTCTGTGTTTTCTTATCAGAGTCAATATTTTGTTACCACACAGACTCACCTTTTCAGAGCAGAATTCTGTATTGCTTTGCCTCAGTTTGCTTGGTCTGCCTTTAATAACTGCATAGCAGAACATTGTAATCACCATCACAAAAAGGAAGTAACTGGTGTGCATGAGATGCAGGTTTATTAGGGAGCGATCATC
This sequence comes from Corapipo altera, assembly GCF_003945725.1. Classification (NCBI taxonomy): domain Eukaryota; kingdom Metazoa; phylum Chordata; class Aves; order Passeriformes; family Pipridae; genus Corapipo; species Corapipo altera. The sequence continues at coordinate 684,220 of NW_020884999.1, forward strand.
CTGCCCAGAGAATTAAAACCATTTACTGACAGAGCACCAATGGTTGGCATTTTATATTAAAGCAATAATTATCAGATCAACATGGAAATTACTTAATGAATCAAGTTTCCCCCCTTTATGCAGCTGGTGTAGTAATGAAAGCGATTCCTAATTGTGGCACAAAGAGCCAAAATGTTCCTTGTGTTAAAAACCTGTGTTATAGATCTTTTCCCAAATACTGGCAGAGGCTTTTAAATGATTTCAAAATATAAATGTTCGTTATTAAGAGCTGTGAGGCACATGGAGATTACATGAAGACCATCACTGGGGGTAGAGCATTCCCAGCTCTGTCTCAGCCCTACATAATAAACCAGCACTGAACATGCCTATTTTAGGACGTGAACAGAACCACATTCACTTGAAACAGAGCTAAGCATTTATCCAAAATAACACATAGAAACACCCCAGCACTTACATCTGGAACTATAACAGTTAGCTTGGGATTTAAAGCATGATACACTTTTCCGATTGCTCCTTTGTAACACCAGAAGGGGTTATAATCTTGTGCATATTTGGTGTTAGAGTCCCTGGCTGTGGTGAAGATCTTGTACCACAGGGTAGCATTGCTGTATGTTTCAGGAACACAATGTGGTGGCTGACTGCAGAAAAAACAGAAATAATTAGCACCCTGAGCACATTCTCCATGTTCAGTAAGGAGAACTTTTACTGCCCTCTCAAACCCCAGTTTTAGTTTGGATGGACCTTCCAAAACAATAAAAAAACCCAAAGCTTAAGCAAAAGGATCTATAAAAACCATATGATTCCCATACTAAGATTAGAATTTAACTGCATGTTGTTCCAGTAAGTCAACATCCCACAGCTTAATTGGGAAAACACTGGTTTTCATAAGGTTTCACACATGTTAATCTATCTGGTGGTTCTCCAGGTTGGGTTGAATAGTGTCAGGGAATCCAGACGAGACAAAAGGAGACTATTTTATGGAAGGTCTGTACCTGCTGGGGCAAGGGCATGGCAGCACAACAGCATTTTGCTGATTTCTCAGCAGGGAAAAGGATAAGAACCTTAGGATCAAATCTTATCTCTCACCCAAGGCAGTGACACTAAATAATAGGGTATCTTTCTTAAATCTCCACGGATTGTTTTGCTCCCAGTGAAGTTTAGGTAGCATGTTGAAAGGCATGTTTAAAAAACATGCTATGGTTTAAAACACCCTCAGAAAAATCTAGTGCTGCTAAAAGACAGCAGAAGTTCCAAGACAAATGTTTTACTGTGGGGGAAGGAGGGAAGGTACATAATTTCCACGGTCAACAGGAATGTTCATCAGGAACTAACATCCTCAGAGAACCAGCTGAGGAATTAATCACCCAGGAACCAGTCTGGGAAGGAGTGTTTAAAAAGCACTTACACTGTGACAGGAAATACATTGCTGGCTGCTGTCACAGTCATGCAGGTTGTGAACACGACCTGCTCGCAGTGGCCATGAAGAACACAGTCATCTGAATTCCAGGCAGCTGGCAGGGTGAATGTAATATTTATTTCCTCATGGGATTCTCTGCCTTTGAGAAAGAGAGAAGGAAAGCTGGTTTTCGTTCACAAAAGTATCTGAGCAACAATCACCAGGATAAGGACAACACACAAACGACTAAGGCAGCAACCACCACCCTGAATCTGTACCTTTGAAGTCATCCCGGATCTTTAGTAGCAACAAAGGGAGCAAAAACAAAGTTAAAAACCAAAACAAACTACAAAAAGCCCAGCTGCTGGTCTTTCTAATCTCTCCCGCCCCAGAAGAACTGGGGTCACTAAGCTCCTTTCAGAAATTAAAAACTATTTATAAGTGAACTCCTGCATGTTTCAGAGAACTTTATTAGAAAGTAAAATCTTTAGATCTTTAGCCTTTCTCTTAAAAACTTCATTCCACATTTGTTTTTTCTGATGCTCAATTTTCAATCTGGAGGTATCTGTGTAGACAAAAAGGTACCAGTAGACATTGGACTGCAGATAAAGTCAGGTACAATAACTCCATGTGGATATATTCAGACTCAAAATAAATAAATCCAGGCTGCTGGAAATAGAACTTGCATTTGATAGCTCTTAAAGCAGCAACAAAATAACAACAGGAAAAACAATAATATAGATTTGCAGCTATGGGCAATGTCTCTCCACAGGTCTCTCAGGTTCAAGACTCCTTCAGAGATTATTACAAAATGCAACCCTGGCTAAAAGCTAAAATTCAGTGAGGTTCTATTATCAATTTCCATTAATTTTCCAAAAACTCCTGTCAAAACTTACGGGTAGGCAGCCACACAGTAGATTGGTCATTCCCCATCACAGAAACTGTCATCATCTTATCTGTTGCTGTTTGTGATATTCAAGCTTATTCACATATGTATTTTAGATAAATCACATTTTTTTAGACAACATGATACTTGTTCTCTAATGTATATTTGTCACTGCCTTTAAAATGTCAGTTAAGGACCTGAAGATGTATCAAGACAGATCTGAAGACAGTCACTTTACAAGCTTTTGCTGTTTGGAATTCTGTTGGCTTAAAAATTACCTTCCATTGTCATTAGGTTAATCATTTAAAACTGCAAAGTCTAATCTGGGTTCACCTGCAGGTTCTTTGCCACTCTGAATGCAGGGAAGAGTTCTCCTAACAAACAAGTAAAGGGCTCTACACAGGAATATACTCACAACAAATCTGGAAACACATCTCTGTTGTACACGAAAGATTTATATACCAATAATTAGCTGGTGAACTTTTATTTGATTATACAGTTAGCATTCAAATGATAGAAGCATTTAAATCACGTGTTTGGGTTGGAAAGAAAAGTTCAACTCATTCCATCCCTCTGTCATGGGCAGGGAACCTTCCACTATCCCAGGCTGCTCCAAGCCCTGTCCAGCCTGGCCTTGGACACTTCCAGGGACGGGGCAGCCACAGCTTCTCTGGGCAACCTGTGTCAGGGCCTCACCACCCTCACAGGGAAGAATTTCTTCCCTAATATCCAATCTAAACCTACTTTCTTTCAGCCTGAAGCCAATCCCTCTTGAAATGAAAAAACCTCTAAGAGCCAACTGTAAACTGAATTTTTAAAGGTCCAGTCTTGCATACCTGAAAGTCCAATTTGGTGCCCAAAAATTGTGGAGCTCAGATGTGTGACATTGCGAGAATATCCTCCAAATGGTCTGAGTGGGTCCAGGGTCAGTGTGATGGTAACTGAGATGTTTATTGGACCAGAGTCCTCCAGAGTCTGTGGGGACTGTGTGGAAGATCTCGCCTGTCCACTGGTCACGGTGCTCTCTGGAGTTGTGGTATCATTGATGAGATGCTTCAAGGTTTCATTCTCAGATATACAGAAGTCCAAATCATTAAACCTCAGGAGGAAAGTATTCCAGTCCTTAAAACAAACACAGAGATTTCAACCAAATTAGCCAGTTACTGCTGGCTGCCACCTCTGGGGAGCTGTGCACGCCTTGAGAGGCACCATCCCGCCCACGTTCCAAGCCATTTAACAAAAATTACACAGCTCACAAAGCAAGCACAAACATCACCAGGGCTGTCTCAACAACGGGGCAAGCTGTTTACAGAAGTCAGATGTGTTCAATCCCAGCCACTGTCTGACCACAGCTCAGCACAGCATCCTCTGAACTACAAAGGGAACATCCTGACTCGGTCTGTTCCCGCCGTGCCCGGGGTAGGAGCGGTTTCTGGCGAGGTTTCCCTCATTACAGAACAGTCCTGCTAGGTAAGGAGCTCCCCAAAACAGCCAGCTGGCCCAACAGAGCAAGAAACACGAAGGTTTCTAGACACAGTAGGGAAGATCCATGACAGATGATTTGGGCTCATCCTCGAAATAAAACAAGACTGCCAAACATTGACACCAACAGCCTCTCCCCTATGAAATGAGTGGCAAGCATAAATGAAGACAATCTCCCACAAGATTCTCTGCTCTCTCATAATGTTCTGGTTTCTGGCCAGGACAGGGTTAATTTTTTGCAGGAGTTGAGTTATGCTATACCACCTCCCATCATTGGTGGGGGAAAGAGTGTTCCTTCTAGCTGAGAAAACATGGTGGAGGGAGCTGTCCAGTGTTGTCTATTCTCGGGAATGTTAGTCCATGTAAATAATTTCTTTTCTTACACCTTTTGTCGTTAATATTGTTGCTGTTACTGTTTGTTTTGCTATGTCATTGCTGTTTCCAGTACACTGTTCTTATCTCAACCTGTGATCTTTGCCTTTTGTGCTTCCAGCTGGAGAGGGGGGAGCAGGGAACACTCAGTGGGGGCACTGAACATTCCTAAACCACAACACAAGACAGAGTTCTTATGGGGGAAAAAATAATCCACTGCTTAGCTCAGGAACTTTTTGTACCTACCTCTGTCATTTCTGGTGACTTGATCTCCTTGATTTTGAAGAAATAACCCAGTGTCAGGAAAGCTATTGCCATAGCACTGACACTGATCATAAAGACCACGAGCGGAGGTCGGCTGCTGATGTAAACCTTCAGGTTCTCCAACAGGTTTATGTAGAACATTATTCTGATTGTTCACCTGAAAAGAAAGAATATTACAACAGAGTGACTGGGCTGTGTGCTACAGTGTGGAGGGGCTGGCAGATCACACCAGACAAAAGTTTGATGACAAGAAATGGAATCATACGCCGAAGTGAGATTCAATTATACGACTGCACCGTTCACTGAACACAGACTGTGAGCCTTGAATACAGCATAAATCAAAACATGCTCAACATCACCTTCTCAGCACCTGAAATTGCCAGCTGGGAACAGATTTTAAGAAATGAGGAGAACTTCTAGTACAGCCCAGTATCACTGATAAGAAATAAACCCAGTTCTTTCCTTTCCCCACACACCAAGGCAGGATATACATACACTGTTACACTTCAATTCCAGTAAGGTTTGGATTCACCAAATTACAGTGTGGACAGAGTTGTAACACAGCCCACAGGTCAAACCTTGTACATCCTTTCAAAACTGAGGTTGGAGCCTGAAGGATCCCTCTTTACACCATCCTTAGCCCCAAATGCCTCTACTTTCAAAACAGGATCTGAGAAGCATTTTAGGCTTCTGCATCAAGAATCCTGAGGTCAGAAACACCTAAGAACTGCACTAGGGTGGAGGCTGGAAGACTCTTTTATTTGATTCTTGCAGGATCTAGAACTTTTGCTAGAGTCTGGAAGCAAAGACAGACTTACACATGCTGAGGAAATGTACTGCATCATTAATTTTTGTCCAAAATATAATATTTTGTCTGATTCCACTCCTGAATTTTCACTTACAGAGCAGAAAGACCCAAATTAACTTTACTGTATCAGCTTCCCCATCTCCACTCAAAAGGAAAAGCAAACAGTCCAGTGTTAAAGGGCAGTCTTGTGACATCTACTTGAGAAGGTCTGCAAGGAGTTACTTCAAGCCAACCTCTTACCTATGTCATACCTAAAATCCTGGCTGAAAAGGCTTTTAACCCCAACTGAACTAGAAAGGCAGTAACTGTTCCTAACAATGTGCTGCCTAACTCCAGAATTCATAGGCAAAGGCCAATCTCAGGACCAGCATCTTAGAGAATTCCACACGGCTAGAGTTAATGTTTGAGCATCCATGCAGGTCTGGTAACATTTAATTAAGTCAGGGACTCTGCTCCCTGCAGGTCTGGGTGATCCTCACTGACTCATTAAAAGCACACAGTTGTCATTTAGAATCCAGGTGTAGCAGGGCTGAGGATGAGAGGGACAGGTTTTGAGAGCAAAGGAGGGAGTGATCTTTGATCTGATCTATTGATTTAAAAGAAAACAAAAGAAGGGTAAAGGACAAGCATTGAAACAAAGCCTTTTTCAGATCCTTCAGTATACAATGACCACAGCTTCCTTGTGTATACTCAGGATTTTACTGGCAGAAATGCTCCCATTAGTATTAACAGAAGAAATACTGACAAAACCTGCAAAACTGCCCCAGAGAGAGGGAAAAATTCAGCTCACAGAGAAGAGCCCCGGGGTCCTGCAGCAATAACACAACACTGAGTTGTGCCTTGCTCACTCTCCCCACACACCTACTTGCTCTCCTGGGTGAAACCTGCTGAGACAGTGCTCTGCAGAGCACAAGACCACGTCCTGGGTTTACTATTTTGCATCATCAACCCATTTTCATCCACTCTGCAAAGACCAGGAAAGCCAGCAAGTTTTTACTATCAGTGAGAAGAACTAGGTGCTGCAAACACCTCTCCAAAAATAACGTGTGTCTCTGAGTGAGAGCACAGTGCAGGGGAAGGGGGGGAAGGAGAGAGGAAAGAAAAGGTGATGATAAATGTGCACCTTACCAGCACTCCTCTCTTTGTCCCAGACCAGCTGTGCCACGGCCAAACAGGCCAGTGAAGGTGTCAGGAGGCAGGAATGAGAGGGGAAGGCAGAGCTGGTGCTGGCAGGGATCATGCTGGGGACGATCCGCCCTCCCGCACGTTCTGCCTGTCTTGTCCCCGGCAGCAAATTTCTTAAATGAGCCCTAGTTAAAAATCCCAAACACTCCATCTAGAAACATTGGAGACACATGTTGAGATGGAAAAAGATCAAAAGATAAACCAAAAGCAGAGTTGTATTCAGTGCTCCCTTCTGAATTTCCTTTTGAAAATACCACAGATGCAGGGTTTATTGCAGCATTTAATCAGAGCTGAGTGTCACTCACAGCACAGACAGGGCTGTGAGTCCTTTTTAAAGGGGCTTCCAACAGCTCCATTAGCATGTTTGTTTACCACAGGGCCTAAATTCAGCCATAAAACGGGATGTGCTGAAAAGCACACGCAGAAAAATATTTGGGCTAATATTTTTATGTAAGAGATCACCGGCTTTTAAGTGCCAGTTGCTTAATATGCTCCCATAACTCAACGGCTTTGAAAGCAATTAGAAAATGCTGTAAGCCTCAATTTCCGAGGCCTAATATGCCTTTTGAGCATTTGTGAGAGAAAAGGGAACAACTGTGGATTTCAATACTAGAGCTGACATGAAAATAGCAATTGGATATGGCTGGTGCAAACCAGAATGACAAATGTTTCCACGCTGTTGCCCGAAGAGCTACTGATTTTTTATCAAAGTACTTAAATAACATTAATTATTAAAGAATTCGTGAACCAGATCACTGCAGGTACGTCTAAATGTATATTCCCACTAGATTTTAGGGCTTTCTTAACCTCCTCCTTTCTCTTAGGACCCGTGAGAATCACAACACAAACACAATTCTTTTACCAGCTCCAGTTGTAACTAACTCCCTTCTCTGTGTAAATGAATAACTTAAAGAATATGATTTAGACTTTTATTTCTTCTTCACACAGTTAAAAAAAAGAAACCCAATGCTATTACCTCCTGGCAGGTCAGGCAAGCAAGATCAGATTTCACTTTTTAGCCAAATAAATAATTTAGTGAGTGGCTCTAATGACTCTGCTGCCTCTCTCCACTCTGGCTAAGCTTTTTAATACTTGTTAGGCTGACTGGGGAGATTTTTACTGCACAAGTAGCTCAAGTACAACAGGAAGAATGAAAACTGCCAGCCTGGAACATTGGCCACCAGCTCCAAAGTAATTGCTGGGTAGTGAAGGGTGTTCATCGGGACCAAATGCAGAGTTACAGCTGATGGAACTCACTGGGAAACCCTGGATAAGCCCTGGAGATGCTCTTAAATCAGGCCCCACAAAGTCTGGAAATTCTGTTATACAGGTGAAGAGATACAAATGGAAAAGGATGGAAATACTACAGTTAATCTACCAGAGTCCCAGGGAAACAGAGATTTGGGCAGCTGTCTAAAAAGCAAGAAAATAGTCATGTATTCTGCAATTCGGGGAATTTCCCTCTGGTACAGCTCAAGATCACAGACAGCAACCTCAAAGGAATAACATTTGTAATTCCTCCTTATTTATATATGAAAAAAGGAAACTGCTGAAACAGACAGATGAGTTTTTTCGAGAATAAATTACAAATAAGGAAAATCTTGAAGTCTGTTGCAAAGACCAAAAGTCAATGAAATGAGTCACAGCTGAAGTATTAAATTCCCATTTCAGAGCTTAATATCAAAGGAACTGAATTCCTAACAACAATAAAAAAATGTATGCTGTACTAAAGCAGATATTAAAAGCAAAATTGCAGCTGCCAAAAGGAAAAAAACCCACCCAAACATGAATTTTAAAGAGATCAAAACTGTTTGACATTTTTACCTGTATCTTGCCATAATGTCAACTACCACCTTCCCACTAGAAAGCTTAAGATGATGGAATTTCCTTATAAAGAATTCCCATTCTTGTTGTGCATGTAAAGATATTCAGTCTAGAGGAGGGGTTCAAATACAAAACCACCACTGAAATATCTTAAGGAAGAAAAGTGGGGGTGGAAGGGAAGGGCACAGGCAGCACTGCCCCATGAAGACCTCGTATGTTTTCCAAGCCTGAACATCTCACTGCACAGAACAGTTTAATCTGAGCTGTGCAGCTCACTTTATTTATAAATCAATTATGTTTTCAAAGATGCCCCATTACCAGCAGTACAATGGGGTTAGGAAATGGGTCACATCAGGGTTAACCACTTTGAGTGAAAATAATGTTGCTGCCAGAAAAATATTTACTAACACAAATCAATCCAAGGGTGATTTTCTTAGCAAACCATCCCTAAATAACATGCAAACAAAGCAGTGCTGTTCATCTCAAATTAAAGTGCCACTCATTTCAGAGCAGTAAACAGCAGCAGGTACCAAAATTACCTTTAATTTTGTTTTCTTCTCTTCAAACCAAGCTTGGTATCCAACACCAGAAAAACTAAAAGAGTGAAGCAGAACAGATCCCAGGTGTGTGAGGTGGGAAGTTGGGGTTGGAGCTGGGATAAACAAATGACGTGGACATGGGATTGAAGGCACCCTCAGCAAATCTGGCAATGACACCAAGCTGTGTGGAGGGAAGGGATCCCATCCAGAGGGCTCATGAGGTCCAACGAGGCCAAGTGCAAGATTTACTTTACCATGCTGATATCTGTGGGAAAATCCTTTTAGAAAGCAAATAAGGACCATGTGGGATGAAACTGTACAGCCTAAAACCTCTGTCAGCAGCAGAAGGGCAGCCAGGAAGGAGGAATTCATCCTAGAGGAACGAAAGGAGGGGAATCCTCCAGACCAGAGCACTACCTCTGTCCAGCTGAGCCTCTTCTCCTTCTCCTGTCCTTCAGTGCTAAAAAAATACACCAAAGTAAACAACCTCTCAGTAAATGCCACTGGACTTCTCCACAACACAGAGGAAGAGAAGTGACTGGGGTGTGTGGAGGAGGGTGAAACCTGCTGAAAACATCACCTTGGATTCTTGAATCCCCTGCAACCGAACACAACCAAAAGATCTGCAGCCAGATGTGCACAAACACATCTCCTCCCCCAGGACTGCTCCAGGAGAAAGCTCCTGAGTGGGAGATAACAGAGGATTGGCTCAAACCAGACAGTGGCTTATCAGTTTTCTGAGCTATTTTATTCGACAAATATGTTGACTGATAAAACTCCCCACATTTCCCTACAGCCTGGAAGCAGAAATTGTGGCAGGAAAATGGCCTGGCCCTTTGCATATGCAAAGAGCACAGGCAGAGGACACTGTACAGGGCAGAAGAAGAGTGGGAATGTCACCTGTTGAAAAGGACATTCCTTCCTGGTGTTATTCTGCTAAATAATAAATACGGAAGCGGATTATTAACAAAAGCCTGAGAGCCTGGGGACTCGCAAGAACAGAATGAAGCAAAATGCTTCATACTTGCATGAAATGTTTCTCTCCAGCCCTCAAAACCCTTTTCAAAGCATAATCAAGCATTTCAACATCCCCAAGAGCTCCATGAACAGCAAACGTTTCAGTTCTGCCCATAAAACAAAGCCAAGGAAGTAATTTGGTCGGTTATAGCAAATTTTAAAAGACCAAATTGATGCTGAATTTCAAACACCCATGTTTCTGACTTTAACTCTCTATAAAGACAGAAAAGTTACTATAAAAGGCAGATGACTTAAAAAATCAAATGGAAAATAGGTGGATCACCCATTACTCAATCTGTGTATGACAGCCCCTCCCAAAAAATACGTGTTGTAGCTCAGAATGTCTGTGGTGGATTTACCACAAGCACCTGAAGTCTGTGCCAGCTGATGCTCCTGGGACAGCAAAGCTGATTTTCATTTCCCACTTGAAGAAAAACTGATGCAGAAACAGACAAATCCAAACAAGCTCCAAATATTTTTTTTTAAATGCTAGAAGTTTAAAAAAAAAAAAAAAAAGAAGAAGAATCAGCAAAGGGTTATAAGTTAGGAAGTTATAAGTTAGGAAATATAAATAATGTGAGGAAGCCTTTTTTCACTGGTCCAATGAACCCTGAATTCTGACTTCTGTTAAAAGTGAAAAACACAATTTAAAACATAGCCAGCTGTAAAATCAAAATGAACCTTCCCTCTGACTGAAAAGACATATTTTGGTGCCAAACTTGAAAAGGGCAAGTGAGCCTGTGCCACGGGAACGAGGACACTTCCATATAGGAGAGTATATGGGCATTTTTAAACCTTCCAACTTCTACAAGCCAAAGTCATGACTTACAACATGACTTACCATAATCTATATAATACAGACTACAATAAAACATACAATAATAGACTGAAGGGCTTTAAAGTTGTATTAAAAATGCTATTTTGGTTACTGCTGCTTAGCAAGAGAACCTGGGAGAGGAAGGCAAAAGTAAAACTATGCTGGTTTATAGGAACTTTAAAGACCCATGAGAAATCAAATTCTGTGTATACTGTACTGACAATGGCCAAACAAATACAGGACATCTTTAATCAAGAAATATGTAAATGCTCACTAACAGTTTAATAATCAGAAACTGGTTGAGTGATCAGTTTAATAAGGTTAATTGTTGACTTCTTTAAAGCCACCTGTCAAGGAATGTGGTACCAAATTCAGCAGTGAAAGTGCAGAGAAACGCTAGAAAAAGGCTCTTCAGCCTGTAATGAGAACTGTAAGGAGACAAGGATGCAGAGAGATACACACCTTGAATCCCAAGCAGAAAATAACTGACAAGTGGAGGAAATGGCAGCTTTGGGGAATAGCACAATAAAGAGTTCTGGGTGTAGAAAGAAGGTAATTCTGGCTGTGTGAGACAAGCAGGAAAACAGCCAGTAGCCACTTATGAAAATAGAAACAGCAGCAAAACCAACCGAAACAAGGGACCTGGGCAACAGCTGAAATATGAAGGCTATGGCAGTAATATTATCATGTCACATCAGCAATATTATCACTTCACCCCCACTGGTCAAAGGAAACAGGATTTTATTTTGCTCAGCCCAAACTCCCGTAGGTGAGTTCAGTTTCCATTTTACAGACGACTAACAAAAACCGATATGCCAGGACACCAGTTTTCTTCCAAAACAAAACGTGGGAGTTCTGAGTCCTGGGAACCAGCTTTATTCACAGGTCAGGACGGTCTTCTCAAAGAGAAAATAAAACTCCCACACATACTTGCTTTTGGCAAGGGCAGATTTGGAAAAAGCAACAAAATTCTGACACCAGCGAGTTTCATTAATACTCAGTTTAGGGCTCGTTTGATAAAACAGCTTCATTTCTGCAAAACCTCCTATGCTATTTAATAAAAAACCGAGATGATCACAGGTGACAGATCTGCAGGATCAGGTCTGGGGGTGTTCCAGGAGGGAGCTGCACACAGGGGGCTGGACGTGCCAGGCTCCCTCTCCGCTGTTTCTCCGGGCGCATCCGGCTCACACAAAGGGCACCAAGGTCTGTTTGTTCGTGCCCTCGGATGCTCCCCGGTGCTCACAGAGCACAGTGACTATTTTGTCTTATCAGGCGGCATTTCAAGTTCTTGTCTTTCAAGTGGAAGAGAAGAATCGCATTCCACCGGCCCCGAGCCACTCCTCAAATCGCGGGAGGTAACAAAGCTACCAAGGGCTTAATCCTCTCTGATGCGACTAAATCTGGGGTCAGGGAGCATCATTCAGTCCCGCAGGCACAATTCAATGTTATCTCGCAATTCAATACGATCTCTGCTCAGTCTGCCTACAAAAGTTATCCCTGTCCTGGGCACACCTGCTGACCAGGAGCTGGATTGCAGCCACCGGCTGATTCCCAGGGACCTGAGGGGGATGGAAGCGGCAGCAACTCACTGGATTAAAGTCGAAACATTTTGTATGTGCAGCCTAAAAGCACAAGGATTATTGTCTCCTGGAACTCAGCCTTTATAAAAACGCAGTAATGATTTACCACATCAGGCCCGGCCGTGAGAGGGTCTCTCCTTCCACGACAGGTTCTCCTTCCAATCACAAAAAGTTCATGGAAGTTCGACGAGGATGTGGAGAGCAATCCTTAATGAATCCCTATCTACACTCCAGGTTTGTCTGACAGGGAAAATTACACCGCCAGAGCTAATCCCGCCAATATATTTTCCCAGAGAAGACAAACTCTTAACAGCAAACAAAGGAAAGAGGGGGGAAAAAAAAACCCCAACAGCCAGCTGTGCTGTAATCTGTTCTCTCCAACCTTTCCCGGCGTGTCCACACCCGCGATTCCGACACATAGTTTGAATTTAACAGGGGGGATGTAGCAGCCATGTTCCTAGGCATGATGCACCAGAAATTTTATTATTAAAGACGTCATGAGATCATTAGTCAAGTTAAACCCCACAAGAGTAAAAGAGGATGAAATACAAGTACGTAGCGAATAGGAAAAAAAAAAAAAAAAAAAAAAAAAAAAGGCGCAACCAAACAAAAAAAGCCTAATGCAGGAATCACTATTCAGAAGCTATTTTGAAAAGGAAATACAGCGCTACTGAAATTACTCTTTTTTTTTTTTTTCTGGTACGACGCCACACATACAAAGTTCAAGCTAACGGACTCTATTTAAAAATAATTAATAATAATAATTTAAATAATAAAGACAAACCAAGGCTAAAATCCACGAGGCTGAGCCAAACCACAGCGAACCCAACCCGCCCGGCCCAGAGCCCGCTCCCGACACCGGCGGGACCCCCGGGCCCCCCCCTCCACCCCCAGCAGGCCGCGGGGCCGCCCCCGTCCCCTCCTTACCGGCGCCCCGGGCCGGGCGGGGCTCAGAGGCGGCGGCGCTGCCGAGCGGGCGGGCTCTGCACCATCGTCCTGCCCGGCCAGGGGGGAGAGGCCGCTCCCCGGGCAGAGCCCGGGACAGACACACGGAGCCCGGGACAGACACACGGCCGGGCCCGCCCCCGCCGCCGCTTCCGGGGCCGCAGCCGTGACCCCTCACCCGCCGGGCGGGCCGACGGTGGCGCGGGGGGGACAAGATTGCGGCGGCGCCGGCAGCGCGGGAGGAGCCGGCGGCGGGCGGGGCCCCGGCAGCGGCTCCGACCGGGAACGGGGTCGGGAGTGGCTCCACGAGAATGGGCTCCACCGGGAATGGGCTCGGGAGCGGCACCGAGCAGGAACAGGCCCCGGGAGCGACTCCGCCGAACCTTGTCGGGGTTCATCGCCTTGTCCCCTCAGACCGGTGCAGCCCCGCTCCTCCCTCCCTCACGACACTCCTCGCCTTCTCCAGCCGCTCTTCACCCCCTTTTCCAATAAAAAACTTCCAGTAAAAACTACCCAAAACATCTTTTCTTTCGTTTGATAGTTTTCTAAAGGTGCCCAATACCTTGAAGAGTTCGGGGTTAAATACTTAAAGCAAAGGGCGTAACAGAAGAAACCGTCATCAGAACCGTCATTAATATTTATCATTATAATTATCAGTGATAACAGTAATATTAATATAATGGTAATATAATTATTATGGTGATGATTATGATGTTCACAGGAGGATAATGTGAAGTTTTTTCCCCGGGAGTTGTAATCCAGAGCAAATCCAGGGAAGCACATGGATGGTGCAGGGATGGGTGAATGGACAGAGCCGGGCTCTGCCAGGAGTTGGTACTTTAGGAGGGTAAAACTAAATAGTTTCCTGAACTTCAGGCCTTCAAAGATGTCCAAGACAGCCCTGAATTAATGACTGCTAGTCACAGTCAATGCCTCCTCCTGCCCGAGGCCTGTGGAAGGCAGGAGGTAGCAGTGTTGGCAGCCTCTCAGACAGCAAAAACTCATCCTGTACACCAGCCCTGTACACACCTGGCTGCAGACCCAGGACGTGTTCACCTCTCACAGGACGCCTGGATGAAATGTCCAGCTGTCGGGTCTCCTGTGGCAGCCACTGGAGCGTCTGAGCCTCCAAGGGTCAGCTCTATGTCAGATGGAAAAACGCTCCTTGTCCCCCCAACCCTCTTAACCCCCGTTTCCAAACCGCTGTTCAGCAGCACCAGCTGTACCAGCATCTGCCAGTGCCTCCCTCCCCAGCCACAGGAGAATATGCCCCAGAGCACTTGTAAACACTGATGATAACTGGGTAGAAGAAATCAATTTAATTTCGTAACTCGGTTGTGTGGAACCAAAGCCGCCGCACAGTTTAATTAACCAGCATTTCCTGTGAAATATCTTCTTTACTGAACAAAACAGGGAGCTCACACGGAAAGAAGTATTTTACAATGTAAATTCTGGTTCCCAAGGATGAGCTGCAGTCTTTGTTTTCAGTGATACTGAACTAGCAGTGGGCTGTTGAAAAAAACCCCAATACTATGACTCACCACAGCACAGCACCTGTATTCCAATTCACTAGAAGAGCATATTTCAGTTAAACTCAGTTTCACAAGTAACTTGTTCATGGATACAATTCCATAATGTTTTGCAGAACTGGGGTCTCTCACTGTCTTTTACTCAAACTTGTGGGAACAGAGCACACCCCTGTCCTACAGCCCTGCCCAGGGATTACTACTAGGAGGAAATCCATCTTACCTGCCTGATTTGTTTGCTGAAAACACTCCCCCTTTAGTGGCTTGATAACAAGATGGCATATGCATAAAAGATACTTTAGTTACAAATGCACCAGTAAATCGTTAAGTGCTTAATCACTACAATGACCTTTCTGCAAAGGAAAAAAAAAAAGACTTACCCAGACTTGCACTTGAATGGCTGAGAATTGCTGTCTTCTGAATCACAGAGAATGCAGAAGCAGCCCTAATTATATTCACATTAATCATTAACAGCATAACAAAACCCGGGTGAAGAGGTTTTTAGGAATTCATTAACAAGGGCATAATGTACACACTTTTATTTAAACATGGTAATTTACACAATAGCTAAAAGTTTGCTTCCCCCCCACCCTGCCTCAGGAAAACCTGTGTACCTGGATATCAGAATTAGCACCTAGTGTTTAAAACCAAAGCCTTTACAGTATTATTTACTGCAAGCACTGGTCAGATCCGAAGCAATTTGGGCACGGTGACACATGGATACATTGAATAATTGAAATTTAAATTTAATTTCTAGTGAGCTCATTGCTGCACCTCAGCAGTGGTGCTTTGGGGAGCTGGTTATCTGGAACACCAGGGATGCATAGTTTATGAGGATAAATACATCTGACAGGAAGGGACAAATCACAGTCGTGGTCTGAAATTATTGCAGTGCAAATTTAATAGAGCAGTGTTTTAAAGCAGTGGAACTTAATAAAAGAGGTAGGTACTTTCCCCCTTGATGGTAAGAACTTAACATTGCTTAAAAGCAGCTCCATGTTCAATATCTCAGGTATACAAAGGAGTCACGGCAGAACTGGATTAGCTGGAAGATACTTCAAATGATATATAAAATGTTTCACTGGCATAAAAAAGTTATATTGCAAGAGGTTACTTTTTTTGTGGAGTGAGCTGTTATTCTTGAAAGACACAGAGCTAAACTTTTAGTGACACAAAGCCATATGTACCTTGATGTTCAAGGTCAATCCCTTTGCTAAAGGGGTCACTAAAGATCAGAAGATTGATGTTTCATGAAAATAAAGTGCATTTTTCTGCTCATGCTTCTTCTAAAAAGCAACCTCTAATTATATGAACTTATTTGTCTACCAGGATTGTCACAAAAGCAACCAAGACTTATCCCACTTGGAAATGACCAGGCAATGCCAGAAGAGAAAGCCACTTTTGGTGCAATTCTTGCAGGATCTTCTCCCCTCCCACCTCTTGTTCCACATTATGTAATTTTTTAATACTAATACTCCTTCCTGTTTCTGAAGCCTGGCTCCAAGTTCTCTTCCAAAGCAGTAACATCAGCACTTCTGTGCACCACTCAAGGCTACCAGGTGTCCTGACAAAGCAGGGAGAAGGTTTACATGAAGAGAAATGTCATTTTTTTTAAATAGCACTTTTCCTTTTTTTTACAAAGCAGATTGAGTGTCAAGTTTTCAAATCATTACAACAATATCTTCTGCAATTCATCAGTTCTCCCATCCAGCTTATCCAAATACTAACAGTGTTTTTGCCTTTACACTGCAACATGATGTAACTGAAAGGTGCTAAAATGAACACTTTTAGATCATTTTCACTCATACACAAGCTGTCATGCACAGTTGAGACATCAGGTTTTAAATCTATTTACAATTTTACATATTTTACAATATATATTTCATCTTTACAGCTACAGAATGAATTCAAACTAACATTGGTACCTTTTGAGTTTCTGCTGGAACTCGGATTCAGGTTAAACTAATCATTAAAAACGAGTTAAGTGCATGCTTAGAAGGAAGCTTTCAGGAAAGATGTCAATGGACTAGTGTTGCTTAAAAATTACACCAGTTTGTGTAGAAAATTTAAATTCAGTTCAAAAACCCACAAAAGCCTAATAGAAATCTACTCGACTAAAATAAATACAATTCGTTACACTTAACAAAAAGAAAAATGTACCTTTAAAAATGTACTGATTTAAGCTCGTCTGATTTTTAGCGTTAAATTTATTTCCCTTCCCAAGTAGCAGATAGTACTGGGTGAGGATAATGCTGCTTTTCAGAGTTAACACTGATAATTATCCTGCATAAACCTGAGGCTGCAGTGGTGGGGGCAGCTTGTCATTCTCCACATTTTCAGAGTCAATGGCTGCTAAGGCTTGACTTTTTGGTTTTATTTCTAACGGATATTTCTCAACAATATCTTCCACTTCCTTTGTGATTCCATCAGTCCAATCTATTAGGTCTTTCTCGAGTTTCTTGGCTTCGCTGACAATTCTTTCCTGTCTCTCATTCAACTGAGAGAGGAGGTCTAAGCTTTTACACATCTGTTTAACCCCCAGGCACACGTCAGGGGAGAAGCTGTCGGATTCCTGCTTCTTCGGGGACGTCTGACCCGTCATGAAACGATCGAAATCTTCTTGGCTTAGATTTAGAGACTGAGCATCCAGCTTTTCAATGAAGGCCACAGCACAGCACTGCAAACAAAACAGAGAGAGATCACTGCAAGCCACAGACTGGAACGTGTGTGTTCTATTCCCGATCCTGCTGTTAGACCAGTAACTGATTATTTCTTTCTAATGCCCCAGCAGATTGATCTTTTCCAGAAGTTCACTGTACCAAACAGTTCATATGCCTCTTTCCTCTCCCCAAAGTCTGAAGAAGTCAAAAACTCAGTTGAACAGCACTGACTCACTGGGCAATGTACATTCCAAACTTCAGGGTCACCTCAGGGGGTTTGGGAGGTGGGAGAACAGAAGGAACACGACAGCAAGACAAGAGCACTAAATTAATATTTAATAATCTGATCAGCAGAGATCTGCCATGCTCTTAATATTCTGAAGGAAGCAATGTCAAATACCCCTCTCATCTTGTGGATTTTCTGCTCCTACTGAAATAAGCTTTTAATATTCCAAGTATTTCATTCAACTACATAATTTCCCTCACAAATTGCTTCAGGATGAAATACAGAGCACACCAATAAATGCCTCTTGCAGGAGCTTTAAAAAGCCTGTTTACCTCCACAAATTAATGGCCTAGTTCTGCAGCCCCTTCAAGAGAAAAATCTCATTGGCTCTTGCAAGTAGGAAACTTTGCATCTGTAACATCTGCACTGTTCAAACTTGGGATTTTAGGAATAGAAAGGACTTATTTCCTGGTAGAATGAAAATACACCCCGGTCTTAGCATCAGACTGTTCAAACAAGGGTTTAAGATTATAAAGAAAGAAAAGCACTTCCTCGTTTGGAAAGGAGAAAAGGAAGAGAGAGGAGATAAAACACAGCAGAACTGGCTGTACTCTAAGTAACCTCAACCATCATTTTAATTTTTTTCTACATTATGTTTCCCTTTACTGGCAATTCCTACATCCAAATAAAAGACAAACTCCTTGTATAAACCCCACAGTATTCCTGCACTTACCAGGTTGGTGAAATAGTACCCATCCTCTCCTGTCATTAACCTGCTGGGGTTGCAGAAGCGTGTTATGTACTGGATGTTGGACTGCAGGCGGGGCGGGTTCCCCTTCAGGACGATGTATATGAGTGTTGGGAGAAAGTCATCAGCAGAGGCTGGTTCATTTTTTGTGATTTTAATGGCATTAAAGATGTGCTTGCTGCACTTGGTGATGCAGGCCAATTTATCACGGGGCACACGCTTCGAGTCCATTTCAATAATATCTGTAAGATAAAAAGAGTTCTCAGATCATTAAAAGTGTATTAATCAGACACCTCAATGAGCAGGCAATGCTAATATTGCATCGTTTCTATCTGTGGTTCTTGCTGTTCCATAATAATATCTGTTTATTCAACCTTCTCTTGGTTCAGTCCAAGTGTTTCAAACAGATCAGTTAGGCCTAAACACTTCTGTAGTGGAAAAATTATTCCTGCCTCACACGTGATATCCCAGTCCAATACCACAAAGACTCCTGCAAATCCAACAGCCTGGCCCCCCCTCTGGTGATCGACTCTCTATAAGCAAGAGAGATGAAATTTGAAGCTGCAAATGTAAACTTTATCATTCACAAACCTGTAATTGCCTTTACAACCATATCAGAGACTTCTGGAATTTCTTCATTGACAGGAACACACAGCATTTGGGGAGTCACCCAGTGCAAAGCCCTGTGAGAGGACAGAAGTGTTAAACTGTTCTGTGCCAGTGACATTCAGGTGTTTGAAACCAGCTGCTTCTTGAGTTCAAGGCACAAGGAGTGCTTTGTGTGGGTGAGGCACTAGTCCAGCCTTAAGCCAGTTTATTCCACTGAAGTAATTTATTTTCAGAAGAAATACTTTCTTCTATTTTTGCCATAACTTAACAAAAGCAAACCACTTGGTTTTCCCAGTGTAGCAACTTTCATTATCCATTCCCTTCATTTCTTCTGGTTTTTAAATATGGTGTTTTAAACTCTTTCTGCTTAACAATTTTGCCATTTTTGTGTGCACAACACGAGGTTTTTAACATGTTTGATTCAGAGCTCATTTACAGGACTGGGGATTACTCAATTATTTTTCCTTTAAAGCATTACCTGATTCTCTTTTGGACAGCAAGGTCTTTCTTCTCGTCATCAGTTGTTTCAGGGCAAAAGACATATTTGTACTGCCGAGTCATAATGTACTTTTCAATCTGATCCATTGCCTTCTCAACTTTCTCAGGGGGCACTGCAAGGTACAAATCCCATAAATGAAGTATTCCATGGCTCCTTTGAAGATTTAATACAGTTTGACCCCAACATCATCAAATCAATACGACTGACTCGAGCCAACCTGAGCTCACACAGGATGGACATAATTGGAGTATTTTCTCTCTCTACAGCAGAAGCAAAAATATAATGGGTCGAACATCACATGCCAAAGGGTCACAATGAAGCACATTCAGCACACAGAGCAGGTTCAGCTGCTTGTAGCTTACAAGAACATTGTCATCCTTTGAAAATAAATCCAGTGAGGTCCTCCAAGTCCTCTGTTGCTGTTTATGTCTAAAAAACTCCCTGGGTTTGAGTTGTGTCTCTCACATACCAGACACAAAAGCAGTTCCCAGCAGAACTGGCTGCTGGAGAATTACAGGGTAACAGGAGGCCCAAAGCCTGTTTGGTACCTGGGTGGAGGCTACACATTCACCTTCAGTTTTAAACAAACAGTATTGGATTTAAAACAAAAAATTAAAACAACTGAACCAAATTTTAGAGACTTTAAGCAAAACCTGTACAAATAATTTAGACTGTAAAACTTTACAGAACTGGGAATAATTCCAACTATGGGACTAGAATTTGTTACCAGCATTTCTGAAAGCTGGTTTGGAATGCTGCAATATTTTACAATTTTTACTTGAGTTTTACTCGAAAATGCAAGGGGCTTGAGCCTCAAATAATCACTTTTTCAACAGGAAGAGGAACTTGATACCTTTCCAACGTGTCTGTAACTTGTCTGCTACATTTTGGTAGAAGTCCTGGGCACATTCTGACTGCTCCTCAATACTTAAGTCCTGTAACAGAACACAGATTAGGTGTCTGTGTGTGTAAGAATTGGCAGCAACACCTCTGATGTTTTGTTTCTGTTTAAGGAAAGTGTCCAGCTGCAGTAATAGTCTGAGAATGCAAAGGTATCATCAGAGGTGTTTATATTGGCTAAATTATATTAAAAAATATGAGAAGCCAAGACACACTGGCTCTTTGACATGTGAAAGACTTGCATTTATTTGCTGTGCAGATAAATATTAGCAATGGGACTGGACAGGTGCAATGCCATTTTCCCCAGGCACATCCCTGAGTAATGCTGACAAAAAAACAGATTACTAAGAGAAAGTTTGTCCCTATTTTGCCTCTCATTTTTAAAAGATTACATACAGTGTATCAAAAACCCAAGAACACAAATCATAGTTTGAAAGAGTATCTATACAATAAACATTTCTAATGATAAAGTTACTCTGTAATACATTCACAATGTTATTTGTAAAACAACACTGTCTTTTGGGCATTACTTAACTGAACTCCTGAAGAACACAACAGAGGTTTGAAGGGTTAAAATTAACTTTACTGATCAAGTCACTTTTCACCATTAAATAGCATCATAAAGCTACACTTAAAAAAATGGAGAGAGAACTTGGTATCTGAATTCTCTAAGGGCAAAAACTGGACAGTTGCCCTGAACAAAGTCTCAGCTCTACTGGCAGTGCTGCATTTTAGCTCTGGTTTATGTGTGATAGCAAATTGTATGTTTTGAGTTCTTTCTGACCAGCACAAACTATCAAGAAGTAGGAAATGAGAGCACCTTCAGTATTTCAAACCAATAATAACACCACAGTTTTTACAAACTCTCAGTTTGTGAAACTCAGAATGAGTAAGTTCTAAAAGAAAAAAAACCTTCAAGATGTTTTTAAAGTAGAGGGAATGTAAGATTCCATCAGAACTGCCTTTAACATTCAGTCCAATTTGAGGAAACAACCTGAGTAACTACATACTAAGCAGGAAAGGTAGGAGAAGGGGGAAGAAGAGTTGTGCTGAAATACTGACTCATTCCAACCATAGGTGGCACTACAGACTGATTAATATTTCAAAACCATTGATTTTTTTTTAAAAGGAAAATGAAGATGTAACCCTTATTCCATACTAAAAAGTAAAGTACAGTCAAGTTCCTGTTCCCCAAATAAAAGATGTGTGGGTTGATGTTGTATTATCTTTATAACCTTTTGGACTTAAGATGCCCCATCCCTGGAAGTGTTCCAGGCCAGGTTGGAGCAACCTGGTCTAGGGGAAGGTGTCCCTGCCCATGGCAGGAGTTGGAACTGGATGATCTTTAAGGTCTCTTCCAACCCAAACCATTCTGTGGTGACTCCATGATATCTAAAAACTCAGCATGTAATATCTTACAATTTCCACAAGTGATGTTTATCTAGAAAATCGTTGAACAGACTAATGTATATGGGATTTATTCAGGGCTAATTTATTTGGGTTGCAAAGGAAAGCTCCCTGAGATATTGGGGTTGGAAGGATTCTTTGGTCACACCCCACACCAAAAAACAAGGCAGCCAGGATTTAAAGCTACCCTGAGATCTTCACTTGACTAAGCACATCACCTGAAGGCTCCTGTGTACACTCCATAAAATCCAAACTGCTGGAAGAAGTGCAGCATTTTCTCCATCTCTCCCCAGTTTCCCCATTTGATTGATGCAAAAGGCAGGCAGGACTTACCCTTTTATGATTCATTGTGTCCAAAAATAGTTTACATTGCTTGTAGATGTCTTGTCCAGGCTTGTGATATGTCTTGAGAAATTCTATGAACTCCTTGGACACTCGATCCGTCTCGATGCTTGCCTGCCTGTTTATGGAAGGGCTGGGAGCCTTGGCTTCTTGGATCTCTGCTGGGAAAATTTGGGCACATCAGATAAGCTTTGTACACTGATGGATAAATTCAGCAAGTGTTTAACAAGTATTAAAATTTCAGGTTGGTCTTTTCTTTTTTTTTTTTTTAACTGTGCAGATGATTGATCATTTATTTCTCAGGCTCTGCCAGTGAAATGATGGATATTATTAAACAGAACTCCAGGACACTGAGTATTCCACGGAAAGGAAACATTTTCAGCCACACACCCATTTGCACTAATGGCCTTTTTATAGCAGCAAATGACTGTAAAGTGGGTTTGCTTTTGGGTTTCTTACATTTTCATTCCCAGGTAAGATTTCTCCATATAAGATCAAGGCTTCCAGATGGGATTCTGCAGCAGTTTAAGATAATGGAGTGGTCCCTTTTCCATTCCCCCTCACCTCTAATTTCTGCTCCTTTCCTTGCACCAACACAAGTATTCATTCAACTGGCTCATGAACCAGCTCAGGGAGCAGCAGATTGGGCAGTTCTAGTCCAGGGACACTGCACACACCACTGGATGCAAGTTTAGAGAGCTGCAACCACAGGGGTTTTTTTTCTCCCCCACAAAACACATGATTTTCCAAGCTGCAAGTTAATTCTGCTGCTCCAATACCTTCACTAACCAAGTTTAGTTCACCCACCTTTCAACTTGCCAGCCAACACTGTTCAAAATGGAAGGATTGAATAGAGATGATGTAAATGAACATGGTGAAAAGCAAGCAGCAGAGGGACAGAAAACATGAAAATATTCATGGTCAACACGATACAAACAAATCTTTCAATCTGAAAATACTAACATGCACAGCAAAAAATCCGTGTTTCAATAAGCACACATGCAGAACTCCAAAATAAAAAGAAATACATGGGGTTAATATACTTAAGGTAACTTACTAGGGGTTTTTGTTTGTTTGTTTGTTATTTGCTTTTAAAAAGATTCAGCACTAAATTCAAAGCTGTGTCATCCAGTGATTAACACACACTGATCATCTGACCAAAGCACAAGACTTCAGCATAACCTTCTCTGGGTAATAATTTGGTCAGGCACCATTAGAACATTTATGGTATTTAAGCGATAAGAACAGAAAAGGTTTAGCAAATATTTAAATTCCAACTGTAGCAATTGAGATAGAAAGTGCAAAAAAAACCTCCTTTTGAGTTCCACAAGGACATCTTTCCAGAGGGGATTTCTTTGTACCTAAGATTCCCAGCAGTGCAATACAAATGCCTGGACAGAGTTCAGGCTGAAGGGTGACCACTCCTGCATGTTGATCTAAATTTGTCACATTTCATATTAGATAACCAGTAAGTAGGAAGCCTAGTTCTGAAATAATAAACAAAGAAAGCAGGTCTGCTTTCAGAAGGGCAGAATTATAAGATATTTCTTCCATGATTAATTACTGATCTCAGTCTGAAGTACAGTTGAAGATTTATGTACTTACTTCAACACTGAGTTCACTCTACTATAAAAATAATGAACCTCATTCTGCTAGTTGACCATAAGGAATATGATTATTTCAGTCACAAATTGAAAACAGATTTTTTTTTTTTAGTTACTAGAGAGATGTAGTCAGCTGAGGCAGATTACTATCAAGTATTAAAAAACAATGTTAGAATGAACTGTCTTCAACGAGTCACACCAAGAACTACTTGTAGTCACTCAGAAGTGTTGCAGCTTCATTAATCTCTGAGCTGAAATCCTGGTTTAAGGAAAATTAATCTGTACAATATACATTGGTTACTTAAGGACTGCAGGAACAAATGTACTTTCAGCAACAAACTATTTTCAGGTTTGTCACGTGCTCTAAAAGAATTAAGTCCAACTAAAAAGAAGCCGATTACGGAAAAGAAATTCCATCTGACCAAGTTAAAGAGAACCCAGTAGAGGAAATATGCCCAAAATGAAAAGGAAGAGCACTGGAGGAGTTAAGAAAGGATCACCTTCACAAGGAACAAACACTATTAATAGTAAAATCTTTCTCAAGGCATTCTACAGAAATGCTAATTGTCACAGCAGAACATGAGCACTCCAGTGATTCACTATGGTTGTGCCACGGTCACGGATCTGAGTCCAAGCAAGGAACATAAAAAAAGGGTTTGTCATTAGCTCTGCTACACACAGCCACTCATCTTCTCCATATAATTTGCAAAATAAAAGAATGGTACATCTTCAAATTTCTTTAGTCAGCACAACAAGTCAGAATTGCACACAAATAACACAGGATGAGCTCCTGAAGCTGTTTGCATCAAGGGGGTTGGCATCCTTTTGATTTAAATAGAACTAGGATGTCTTCTCTTGATATGAAATTGTCTTCTTGGTTAACATAACAAACATCTGGAGATGTTTTGAGAATGCAAAAGTGCTTGAAGTGTCAACTATTAAATTGAAACAGCAGTTTCAACTTTTAATCAGATTTAGAACAGCAATCTGGAATTCTTTTTTGATAAAAAAATGTGAAGCAGCACAAGATCCAGCTACTTCTTACAAAATTCTTATTTTTTGAAAGCGTGGTCACACTAAGGTGGAGCTCCAAGAAGCTTCAGCTTTATTCTTGTACTCTCTCTACCAAAAAGCAAAGAACTGGTTTAGATATTCAAGTTCACCTCAAGATGCTGGACTTGCTTTTTTTGTCATCTTCATGTTCAAGAGCACGAGTTTGAACTGGCACAACCCTAGTTTGTACTTTGCAAAGCCCAACTAAGAAGTAAGCTCACTAAAACCAGGCAGACAGCTTGCTCAGGCTGTGCTGCATTACCTTCAGAAGGGGAAGCCAGTTCCCAGGAGGGAGTAAAAATCTCCTTCAAATCCCTGAGAATGTTATCAGCATTTCTCTCCCTCCCAGGCTGTCCTTGCTTAACGATTTTCTCTTGAGCAGCTGCAATGAACGCGAGAGCAAGCGGGACACCGAGAGCAGGAGCGTGGCAGGAGAGATGGCAGGGGGGTAAAAAAAGAAAATATGGAAAAGTGAGAAGAGTGAACATAAAAAAGGGTTTTAATTACACAGGTGAATGCCTCACGTAGCCAGCTGCTGCCATGCACCAGGACAATTCCAGGATGAAATTCAGGCATGTTTCTTATTAAGGAAATGCATCGTCTCTAAGGCTAAGGTAGATTTGTGTTGATTTTCCTTCTGGAATTCCTACTCCACAGCCCAGCATTTTCTGGTTTTTGCCTGTCTAAGCTGTTGCTATGCAAAGACATCAGTGTCATTAATCATTCTTACTTGGAACATACTCTGTAGAACAAACATCCAGACAACCACAAACTTGGTATTCACAACCCACATACACACAAACACTACAAGTCTCACATTTATTTTCAGTTAAAGGCACCCTGTTTACACATCTCATTTTTCCTGCTAAGGCTGTCAAAGTGCTCCATTATGGCAGCATCAGCTGATAGGTTATCTCAGTGTTTCTATCACACTTAGACATACCAGTTTCTTCGAGGTGACTGACAGCCAGTACCTTTTCTCCTGCTTCCTTCAGGAGATATTCCCCTTCAACTCCTAAACCATGGCATGACACTGTGGCTGACTCATGAATTTAGCAAGGTTGTGTGTCAGAGGAACAAGGTCCTTCAGTGGCAGACCCCCACCAGGAATACATTTATGCTATACTTTAGTGGAAGAACTCCTGTGGAATGCACACAAACACAGCCACAGGTTTAGGACTGCACAGTTCTATTTAAAAGATTGTTTGGCATCACTCAAAAGCCCACATTTTTCTGTGTTTTCAGTAGCAATTGCTCTCCAGAAGTGTCACTATTTCAACTTCTTTAAAGTCAAACCACAGAGCACTCCTCTGCCTTTTAGAACGTGACATCTGTCAAAAATACTTTTTAATTTAACATGTTGTACAGAACCATTATAAGCAAAGGAGACAGTTACCCTTCTTAGCTCCTGCTCTGGAAGAAGCAGTGAAGAACTTCTTCACAGTAGTGACCTTTCGTGTTTTCTCATTGGTTTTCTTCTCCTCAAACTTTGAAAAGGTCAGTGACTGGGCCCCTTGGGTGCTCTGACTACTGGCATAGGCTTCTTCCTCCTCACGCTGAAGCCTGGAATTAGAAAAATAAAGGTCTAATTTAAGTGCTTAAAAACAAGACAAATAAGCTAATTTCCTCTGCAATAATTAATTACTCATTTGACATGCTGATTTCCCCTGTGCCCATCTTCATTTCTTGCTTCCTCCCTTCCCTACATGACATCCACCTTTTCCGTGGTGCAATGGTCCAAGTGAGGGAAAGGTCAAGATATCCAGGGAAGATTAAATAGTAAGGTCAACAGGGAGGAGACTGAGGTATAATCATGGTCACCTTCCTCTCATGTCACAGCCCTGAATTCTGTAAGGCAAAGGTGAGGGGATAGACTGTGGGAGGATTGCCAAAAATCCATTCATGGCCTCCCTCCCTCCCTGCATCATGCTGAGTTTCACAACCACAGGCAATCCAATCCTCTGCCCCCTCACTGAAGGGAAACAGCCTGTCACATTCTCATAAATACTCTGGGAAACAGATCATTGTTGTCATCATTTGTTTTCTAAGTCTTGGTAATAGATAAACTTGAAGGAATGGGGCAAACCCCCTCACTGCAACTCTGCTGGGTGCCCTGCAGAGACCAAGGTCAGCTTTTAATCTACAGGTACAAAGCAGGGAAGGCCAAATGTACCAATCCTTCAACTCTTCTTCCTGTGCAGGAGGATTAAAACAGGTTAAATTATATTGCCCTTCAAGATGCTAGAAGGTTGAGCCATTGTCTTTAAACATCCATCCAGCTCAGGATGGACCATAAATAGTCTTGGATCTGCAATCTCTTGAGGCAGGAATTGTATCTTATCTGTGCTGACAAGCCTGTCTGTGCACTACAATAAACAATCACAGCTTATCTGTTGTGCCTTTAGCATCTCCCTGCTGAGCAGCTACTTATTGAAGAACTCCTTAAATACCCCACTTTCTTGTACAGAGATGTTACAAGACTGACAGCATAACTATCTGCTCTAATAATACTTAAGTTCTTAGTAACTGTTTAAGACAAATTTATGGCAGAGTTATAAAATGACATGTCCTCTGTCCTGGCACCTTTGGACTGGGCTAGAAAAGTTCCAAACACTTTCTCTGCAGTTAATCTGTTCCAGTGCCAGATAGGAAAGAGAATTTGAAAAACAAACCAAGTAACTACTTCAAAGGCTTTGACATGCCAGAAAACTTAGGGCTTCCAAACTGCAACCATCAGTTTGGACCCAACTCAAGCTCAGAGACCTTCCACAGATGCCACCTCCTCCAGTGCACTTAATTAATAACTTTTCTTCCTTCCTCAGTGACCTTGGTTAATGTATCACTGGGTAACTCAAGGTCTCCCAAGGGTTCCAAGCTCTACCCAACTCCAACAAAAAGCAGTTGTAGCTGTTTGTATTTTCTCACCCAAGCACAGAACACCTCTAACACCCGTGTTTAGGGTCAAGCATTTATCACACTAAGAAAGCTAAACTGTGTTGCAGAAAATAAGTGCTAAGAAAAATTACCTAAATTATTAAAGACAAAGCTTTGATGCTTTTGGGTTTAACCCTGCAGTTTAAAAGAATGACCATAGACAAGACTAAAACCATTTTTTTCAATCAGCTGCTGAAATGTAAAACCCTGGTGCTGGCTATGCAAGACAATAACTGCCAACTCCAGAGGCAGGGGTATTTTAATCAAAATTGTCACTTCCACCCTTCCAACTGCTACATAAAATTACAGATTTAAGTATGCAAATTAGGTCAAAGCATTTATTGAGAGGTAGGTGGGTGTTTACACTTGCTACTCACAGACTTTCTTCTGAATCCTCTTAAAATAGAATGTCATAAATATTCATCTTTGCATCAAGAGGAAGGTTTTAATTCCTGCTGGAAAGGTCAAATATGAGAACTTGTGATGAAACTGAGCCAGAGCAAATAGGACTAGAAAACAGGAGCCAGGAATAGTATTTAGTGAAGTCACCCTACTGCAAAAGCTGAAGGAATAAAGGGGGTTCTTTACCGCTCTGCCAGCTCCCAATCCTCTTGAATTTGTTTCTGCCTGGCCTTATGGTATTCCTCTCTCCAGCACTTGGAGCAAAATCCCTGCCAAGCAGGATTGCCATAGTAACCACATCCCTTCTTGCACAGGAGCTCCGACTGATCCACGTGGATTCCTCTGCGTTCAGATTTCAGGTTCATTTTCTTCCTGTTTAAAGAGAAAAAGGGTTAAAGTCAGAGAGACATGGCAACGGCCAGCTAGAAATAATTTCTTTTGAAGGTCTGCCTTTCAGAAGGAAGTCACCTGTTTTAATTATTTAACAGTTCCATAGCAACGAAATAAATGCCAGAGGAGGAAGAGCACAGTTATATAAGCAGGGAGCCCCAAAGCCAGCCCAGCATTAGCATGTGTTTGCATAGCTGTGACCTGCAAACTGCACCAGGGCTGGCCCAGGGGCACAGCAGCACTGCCAGTCACACTCAGGGAGAAAAGCCCGAGGCTCTGATCTCAGCAGCACGTTGTTCTACCAGTCACAGGCACAAAGCAACAGAGGAAAAAAGAAATATAGGAAGTTCCAACCACCAACAAAGGGAGCAGGCTGAGTGAGAGACAGGATGAACATGGGTTTGTGTTCAGACTGTCTGCACAGAATCACACTGGTGAGGCTTTAGGAATCATGTCTGATACAAGGAATGTCTTCAGAACACAGTGAGGTATCCGAGCTGACCCAGCCAGGCACATTAACGTGGAGGAGTTGCATCTCCCTTTCCTCCAGTGCTCAAGTTACTCCAGAGTTAAGCTGGGTGCCTGCACACAGCACAGCTCTATAGAATTTATATATAGTGACTGCAACAAAAAGATTCTCATGCCCACACCACCACTGTGCCAAGCCTGTCTTCCAAGGATCCAGCACTCCTCTTCCTTTCCCTTGGCACAAACCATCCCACATGCCAGTTTGTTCCCAAAGGCACCTCAGATACTGTGTTCTAATGCTAAATGCTGCATTCATGTGAGAAGAAAAGCAGCACAGGATCATCTGCATTAGCAAGTCTAAGGTCTGCCTATTCAAATATTAATATCTGGATTACAATACTGACAAACACACACACACACAAAATATCACAGTGAGGCACTGGAAAGCAGGTCTTGACCAGCAAATCCAGCCCCTTTTTCTTCCTGCCACCCTCAACAGAGAGAGTTTTTTGTAAGCTGAGCAAACACCTCAGCAATTGCTCTCACAGTGGCAATCAAAGGTGCCCCAGGACATCCTTCCTGCAACAGGAGAAGCAGATTTTTAAACCAACACTGCCTCACAGTTTGAAGACCCTCCCCTCCCCTCCAGCACACGGCTTCAGATCACACAAGGCAACCAGAACACACTTGGAGATGCCATGGATGGAAAGCAAGATGAAAAGTGATTTTCTTAATCTGAAGAATAGCAGTAGCTTGTCAGAATTATCTTGTTTCCCCCTAATATTCTGCCCCAAACTCCTCCCTGAGTCATCCACCAAAACAGATGTGAGGCACAACTGTCACTGCCACTGACAGTTTTCTACTATAGGAAATAACAGCTATTTTCTTCCAAGATGGATTATCTAAGATCAACCACTTAAAAAGACTGATAATGTTTAACATTTCCCATTAATCTAATCAAGTTATTTTAAGTATAGTAACAGGAAACACACATGATTTTCTCTGAGGGGGGAATATTCCATTTTATCCATTAAGACTCCTTCACTAACATCTTTTCTATCTTTAAAAGAAGTAATGAGTTTTGAAAAATAATCTAAAAATAGTTTCATTGTAGAGACATGTATATTAAAGGAATCAGTCTCTTAATGGTATAATTTATGAAGACACATTTTCGCATTTATATAGACAGAGAGCAGCTGAATATTCTTTTTTTCCCCTCTGAAATGTCTGACATTAAACAGACATTAATGTGTTTCTGCAAAGCAAAATAATAAAAAAAACCCCAAACCTAGATTTTAAATATTTGAGAGCTTTACTTCATTCCCATATGGACAAACTAACAGAGAAACATAAATGCATTGCCTTCACAAAAATATTTTGGTTTCATTTACTGACTTCTCAAGGAAGGCTATAACATACTGACAGTGAATGTTATACAATCTATCTGACAATCTACCTCACAGCCCAGAAATTAAACACCTACTGTCTGTCAGCTGCAGAGCCTGGGACAGAAACTGCACTTTGGCACTATTTGGACACACAGCCCACTCTCAGAGCATCACACCTGCCCTTTACCACCAACTCTGAAAAGAAAAGGGAAGCAAAAGCCTGAAAATCTTTACTTGCTGCTGATTCAGTTTCAAGACCACTTCTTAAAACCAGAAGCTGCAGCAGCATTTTGATCAGAGGCTTCTATTGCAGGTGCCTGTACTAGAAAAAAAACCAACGTGCCTAAAATGCTCAATATTGCCATTACTGGTAAAGCTGAGCAGTGTCAATGTTTTCACTGTAAACCACGGGGAGCTATAAAGACACAACACACAAAAACATCTTCAGAACACAAACTTCACAGAAATTCTGTAGCACCCAAGGAAATGAAGCCCAGTTCCTCTCACCCACCACAGCAGCCACAACAGCTTTGCCACTGCAGTCTGCAGGCCCATGTCATGAACTCAGGTGTCTGTTCTCACTCAAAAGCACTGTGCTCCAGACACTCAGATGTTCTGAATAACATCTGCCTCTCTGAAAGCCACCATGCACTGTTTCTATGCCAGTTGTGCACTTTCACTCTCTCCAGAGATGCACAAAAATCAGCTTTCTGTGCCCACAGAGCTTTGCCCACAATAACCTCTGGCATCCCGCTCACCCTCTGTGCACACCAGAGCTAAAAATAAGGTTCTGTTTAGTGTCAAAGTCCAGCAGCTTTCCCCAGGTCTGTAAACAGCTGCAAAGTCAAGGCACTAGAAAGTTGCTCTGTTCCCTCCCCTTCAAGTGTTTTTGATTGCAGTTCCATCAGCTCCAGATCCAGGGACTGAAGAGGTCACCCTGAATCAATAGGAAGAAGTCACATGCTGCACATAAAGCAGAGCCTCTCTGCCTCCTTCAAACAGAAAAGGCCATTACAAAAAAAGTTCTGCAGCCAATTTTTGCAGGTCAGCATTAACGTTTTAATGAACAGAACAACTCGAGTTTCGATTAAACTGACAGAAAAAACCCTCTCAAGCCAATTTTCAACAGGTAAATCACTGTGTACTTTATGATCTTACATACCTAGAAATGTTTTGTTGAGACTTCTGAGTGTCCAAAATGCTTTTTTCCCCCCCTTTCTCAATTCCCTTCTCTCCCTCCAACCCCAGCTAAAGGTGCATCATTCTTCATTCAAAGATCAACTCCTCGATGTGTTTGCACAGTCACACCACTAATTTTGCACGGTCAGACCTCTTATTTTACTCATGCATGGCCTGTTCAAAGCTCAACTCTGAGCAACATAACACAAAACAAAGAACAAATTTGTTGTTTTCCTGGAGTCAGAGAGCAGGCAACTCTGAAGACCTTTCATACCACCTGACCACTGAGAAGCCAGGAAAACAACAGTAAAGAAGGTAACAAACTTCCACATTATAAAAATAAAAACCCCAAACCCAACCCAAACCAACAGAAAAACCCAGCCAAAAAACCCACAAAACTAATCAAGGATAATAAAGTATCAGAAGATAATAACTAACTAACTAACTAGTAAAATTTGGAGAGGTGATTTACACCAAACATCCTTCTTGAATCTCCTGTATCCCAGTTAAAAACACATCTCAACAACTTCAAGAAGCATCACATCTCCCTCCCAGGAGCAAATGCCTGTAATTTAAAATATACTCATACACTGCTTTTGTTTAAGTGCCTTAAATAGTTCTGCTGTGAATATCATCAGGGAAAGCAGGGAAATGACACCTCCTTGCACATCCCCTCACAAATACCATGGCACAGAATCTTCTTTTAAGGGTTTCTGTACCAGTACTAGACCTCATCACACATTAATATCTATGTTAATGAGCAACATCCCTCTGAAGAGTTTAGAAAAAGAATGGGCCCTTAGTTATTAATTTATAAAATCCCTTTCCCCTTGTTACTCATTTGCAAGTAAAAGCTTCTTGCCTCCCATTCTCCTCTGAAATGGAAAAATGGAAAACTCCTTTCCCTGATCAGGATCTTTAAGCTCCACCTCGCACATCTTGTTTGGCTCCTCAGAGGGTCACTGCAAATGTGCTGTTACACCCTGGCTGGAAAAGGGGATTTATTCTGGGCAATCACAACATGGAAAGGTGTCCCACTGCTGGCAAGCAGTGCATCTGTAGCCCAGCTCCCAGGGGACGAGGCTGTGGGGACACCAAAGAGCTCCCCTTGTCTCACTGCCACCCCCAGGCTGGTCCCCACCCCAGCTGCCCGTGGCCACGTCCTTCCAGGCTGCTCTACACGTCCAGCTTTGCTTTTCCAAACTGCAGAGACAGCAGGAGCAGATGAATATTGGTGCACAGTTGGTAAATGAGGCATGTGACTCATATTAACTCAGATGTATCTGAAGGGTTGCACATCAAAGGTCTCTGATGACAGATCAGATCTCCTTCTCCAACTTTCTCATAAGCACCTTACAGCAGCTTTGTTATGATGTTTGGCATGTGGAGAAAAAACCCCAAGCCACTGTGGATTGATTCAAAATTAGCTTTTTACTCGCTTTAATGCAATTTATTCTGAGGCTGTCAAATCCATCTTCCTATCAACACATTTTTCTTGTGCCTAGGCTTACCTAAATTTTTTCTTTTATTCATCTGTTTACTTAGAGCAAATACATTTTAAAGAGTGCAATACCAACTCAGAGGTTTCTCATCCCTTGCTCACACTCCCAGGTTTTTCCTGTCGAGTTTGTCATCCAAGAAGAACATCCAACAAATCACAGCTCTGACTCCAGAAAATGGAAATTCACATCATTTTTTTTTTTTTTTTTAGGAAGGATAAACCAGCTGCCTCCCTACCAGCTCCTCTGTGCCTCCATCAGAACTGAAACTGAGAACAGATGTGCAAACACTTCAGGGTTTCAGTTACCACAGCCAGGGAAGCAGACCATGAACAAAACCAGCAAACCCAAACTTTTCTGCAAAATGCTCTGGCTGACAGCCACATCACTTTCCCCAGCACATACTTTGATCAGCCTTTGATGATTTACTAAAGAAAACACAGAGGGGGTTAAGACACAGGAAACATGAATTTTGTTATGAGTCCATAAATCCTCAGCCCATTTTTGTCCCACAGTGGGGACTGAAGGAGCAGCAATCATTGCTCCAGGACATTGGACCTTTTGTATGACACAGAAAAGATTGTATTTTAATTTTCACACAGACCAGATCACAAAATAGCCAGAAAAATTCACAGTGAACCCATTAAAGCAGGTATCAGTCACAGCAAAGAGCATGTGCATCCTTAGCTTTTATGTGGTAGGAAAAAGGGGCTCCTTCAATCCAAACAGGATCTGTCACTGAGGGCTGATTTAATGCACACATGAAACACTAAACTTACATAACACCTTCTTTTCAGCAATAAACCCAAGATAGTTTTCATAACACATCAGGGTTTCCAAAGACTGCAGACACAGCTTTGGCTTCAGGAAAGGCACTGTGTGAAATACAGTTTAGGAGCAGTATAGATTTCCCATGGGCTCCAGCACCACCAGCTTGTTTTCCTTGTTCTTTTCCAGCTCCCAGGCTTGGAGCAGGCAGGTCCCTCTCCTGCCAGTGCAGGTTGTGTCACCACCACAACGACAAGATATCGACTGGGTCATAAACTATTTATTAGTCCTGGATTGCTGAGGTCACCTTTGAGAGAAGAGCTGGCTGGAAAAGCTCACACACCAAAGCTGAATAGGAAGGGTCTCGTTTAATCAGTCTATAAACACCTCTGGTAAGAGGCAATTGCAAGGTAATAGATAAATACTGAAAGCTACGAAAAACAGTTTGGTAGAAACTCTGCAAACTAACGCTGGAAATTAAAGCAGCAGCTTTGCAAGACTGTTCTGTAAATGAGTTTCAGTATTAGTAACAAAGTTCATTAATGAATGTATCTAAATCAGGAAAACACTTACATAACAGACTCATAACTCACGGGTTTGTTTTGGGTTGTGGCTTTGTTTGGGTTTCTTTTTGCTGTTGTTATTTTGGGTTTTTTGTTTTCCTCCATGAAACTAACAGTCTTCTCAAAAAAACCCTTGGCACAACTACTGGCAACAACCCACACCAGTCCTTTCACTGAACCGAAGCAAACGTGATTCAGCTCCTCAACTTTCTTCATAGCACTTAATACACAACTTTAATTCCTCTTATTCAAAAACATCAAAGTGCTCCAAAGTGTGTTCAACACGTCTCATCACTCATTGCAACTGTTTGGTCATTGATGGCCATTTCCATCCATTTTAGAGCAGGAATAGTAGGAAAACTGAGGAAGTCTCCAAACTCACAATTCTTACACTAAGTGCTGCTGTTTCACATTTCACTGGTGCCTGAATACTACATCATACTTCAGATCAAGAGAGAAGCAAGCAACTTCATTTACTAAAAATAAATTTACGAGGTAGATTAGAAAGTGCATCAAAACTGAGGGGGTGGAAGGATGGAGCAGGGTTAAGTTCTCTAACAACTGTGTATTTTGCCAGTGGAAAAGGGCCCTTAAAATGTATTTAATCAAAAAAACAATCACTGACCCAAATGCCACAAAACTCATAAGAGAAACCTACGTGTTGAAATAGTTGTGATTCAGGTGTAACCCCGAACATTCAGGTGTGTAATTAGCAGAAGGCTAATTAAACATGAGCTAATTTCCTCCAAAGGAAAGGGTGGGGCAACATGATCTCAGAAAATACAAAAGCCATTAGACAACTTGGGAATTAGGCAAGAAACCCAGCTGCTATCTTTGCTGTGTTCACAGTTTTAACGTGCCCCTTTCTTGCAGTTGAGAGATTCCAGCTACAGCAGCTGTTTCCTTGGATAAACAGTGCAGGCTGCTAAAAAAATGATCCCAAGCAAACAAACAGTCGTTACTGTGATGCCAGACAAGGGTTGAGCAGCCACCTCAAACAAACCACACTGCTGGGGACTGTCATTTGGAGGGGAAGTTGCAGCCACTACTTAAAACCTCCAAAACCTCATGGCCACGAGGCTCCAACGCTGCCCAGAGAGCTCAGAGTTTACTCAGCTTGGAGATGTGCTTTCCCCCCTCAAATGTCAGCAGAGGCCTGAAGCTACAGGTTTGTTTGTCCCCATTAAATCCTGAACTCCTGCCTGTAGCCATGAGCACTCAGCTACCAGCAGGAGTAGCACATACTCATGAATTAACAGACTGTGCCTCACCATCTACATGTGACTCACAACCGTGCTTTTCAATGAAATCACAGGAAACATCTAAAAACTCTTTGCACTCTTTGACTGGGAATTCAAGAAGATGAAGAGGATTAGCTAAAACTTCTAAAACCTCCTCAGAAACTTCTTCTCCACACCATGTTTTGCAAACGTGTCAGCCACGCTCACCTGGGCACAGATTAAAATTAAGTTGGCTATAACCTCAGAGAAAAACTTCAAAACATCTTAAACACTTTACACCTGACTTGTTACAGCATTTTAGCAGGACTTCACAAGCATAATTTTTAGGTCTAGTTTTAGATCACAAGTAGTTAATCATCTGGATAAAAAAAACAAGCATAATTGGGGATTATATAGCAAACATCAAGAAGGGGAGGAGAGAGCTAAAAAAGACTGTTCTATCTTAAATAACACTGCAGAACAAAATTAAATACCAGAATCATGGACTATCTTCAAGCTTATAATCAACAAGTTTGTTTTGTTAAGGGGTAAGTAAAGGGGTCTTGGGAATCGCTATATTTGGCTTTTTATCCTATTCTTCCATTCTATTTTATGCTGTTTTGGGTGGGTTTTTTTGTCAGCAAAGCATTCCACTGAGCTACAGTTCTCTTCCTAATCCTCCCTGCTGCAAAACACTTGTGTAACCACGTCCAGAAGGCCACCACATCCAACTCCAGAGTAAAGCACTGTTCCTGGAAATCACCACGTCCTTCTATGCTGGTTGGTCATTGGTCTCAAAGGAGTCTTGAGTAACTGGAAAGCCAAGAGCAGCTCAGTGCTCTTCCCAAAGTACCAGTGTGAGGTACTGCCAACAAACAAAGCACTGCTTCAAAAACAGTTTAGTGACCCTTTCTCCAAAACCGTGCAGTGCTGCTAATTCCCAGCACTGGGCCAGATCAGGGCCTCACTCAGCCAAAAAAAAAAAAACAACAAAGCAGTTTAATTTTAACTCTAAAACCCCCTCAAGCCAACCCAGCTCCACATCACAACAATGCTGCCCCTGCCACAGACCAGCAGGATTTAGGACAGCATTGAACCAACCCCTCAGAGAATTTTTTTGTGACTCCAAGCACATCATTCATCTTTCAATATCTCACACCCTCTCTGAGGGTACAGCCACTCCCTGCTGGAAGGAACAACCTGAACACTACACAAAGTGCCTCAAAGAGTGACAAACACCCACAAAAGCATCCAAAACGCGCTGCTCAGCATCTTTAAATATTCTCCAGACTTCACCTGGCTTGAATTTAAAGGACTTTGATCCTCAGCTGTGCAGTGAGAAGCCAGGCAGTGGCAATACTTACAGGAAAAAAGCCAAAAAACTCATTGATCCACAAGGAGCTCACCAGGAAAACAGGCGGGGAGGGGTGGGGGGAAGGAGAGCATATTGGGAAAGGTATCAGTGACACCTGCTCCTTGTTAACTCTGGAAACAGACCCATGGAATTAAAAAATAAATAAATTCTTTAAAACCACATTAAGTATATTAAAAAATATAAAAATATTTACACGTAATAAAAAGAAATCAGTTTTAGGGGCTGCACATGGAAGAAGACAAACACCCACAAAAGCATCCAAAACGCACTGCTCAGAGGTATATTAAATAATTCTCCCAGCTCCACCTGGCTTGAGTTTAAAGGGCTTTAACCCTCAGCCGGGCAGTGGCAATACTCACAAGAAAAAAGCCCAAAACTCATTGATCCACAAGGAACTCATCAGGAAAACAGGCTGGGGGGGCATATTGGGAAAGATATCAGTGACACCTGCTTAACTGCTGGAGCACACCCATGGAATTAATATATATACATGTATATACAATAAGGATTAGTTTTAGGAGCTGCACACGGAGGAAGGTTAAGTTTAGCGTATCCCGACGCTGCCGCCCTGTGGGGCCCGGGGGACCCCCCGCCCAGCCCCGGGGAGCGGGGCCGGAGCGAAGCCCCTCGGACACCGACCACCGACCCTTATAACGACCGTGGGCGATACCGGAGGGTCCCCGCAGCCCCCGCCTGCTCCCGCACCCCGGGCAGGGCCCGCGGCCCCTCGGCTCTCACCGGCTGCCCCGGGCGGCGGGGCCGTCCCGTCCCGTCCCGTCCCGTCCCTCTCAGCTGCGCTGCTCCCGCGGCCCCGCTCGGCCCGGCCCGGTGCTGCCTCCGGCCCTCCCTCCGCTCCGGCGGAAGGGCGGGCGGCACCTCCGGGGCGGGACCGCGCACGGAAGGAAGCGGAGCCCGGCTGGGCTGGGCGGAGCGGCCCCGCTGCCCTGAGGGGGATCGGAGCCCGGCCGGGCTGAGAGGAGCGGCCCCGCTGAGGGGGGATCGGAGCCCGGCTGGGCTGGGCGGAGCGGCCCCGCTGCCCTGAAGGGGATCGGAGCCCGGCTGGGCTGAGGGGAGCGGCCCCGCTGCCCTGAGGGGGATCGGAGCCCCGTCGGGCTGAGAGGAGCGGCCCCGCTGAGGGGGGATCGGAGCCCGGCTGGGCTGAGGGGAGCGGCCCCGCTGAGGGGGGATTCGAGCCCGGCCGGGCTGAGGGGAGCGGCCCTACTGCACTGAGGGGGATCGGAGCCCCGCCGCCCTGAGGGGGAACCGGCGGGAGCGGGACCCGGCGAAGGGCGAGCGCCGGGAGAGCTGCCCTGGCACGGCGGCACCGGGGCTGTTACACACACGTACATGTTCCTGATTCCTGGAAATGCGAATCGGTTCTCTTCGGCTTCTTGTTTTCCTCCCCTTCCAGCCCAGGGAACGGCTCCCTTCCCTTCCCTTCCCTCTCTCCACACACCCCCCAGGGCAGCTCCTCTGTTGTCACCCCAAACCCAGGCCCTGCCCCAGAGCTGCATTTGTGCTGACTGCAGCAAACAGAGAAATAGCCACTGCTATTTCAAACTTACTCCTCTTTCCATTCTCTGTTACCTGGTTGTGGTCTTTTTTTTTTTTTCCCTCCCGCATTGGGTCTCAGAGATCCTGCTATGAAACAGCAGGACAGATGGACAGCGAGGAAATGGTATTTTTAGTTACTTCAGAAACATATTCCGAAAGCAGCCAGCTAAGCAAATCCAGAAACTTTGTTTTCGAGCATTGCACAATCAGGGACAGCTACTGGGACTTTCTCTGCGCTGTGTCACATGGACTGGAGGGAAGGAAACAGAACTGAAATGATCTGACACCAGTCAGCATCCCCGGGGAGAGAGCAGACACTGCACAAATGCCATCTGCTAAGGAAGTGATGATGAACGACTTGGTGCCATTAAAACAGCCCGAGACAGAGACTGGTGTCTTAATTTTCATTTGCAGTCATGCAAAGCAAACTCGAATGCCAGGGAAGGTGAGGAGGGGCACCACACTGGCTGCAGACCAGAAGAGCCAGATTCCAACAGTTTTCAGTATAATAATCTTTTATTGCACAACACAAATTTATATCCACATTTTCTTCTATGTGTTTTAAATAAAAAACATAGACTATATATTACCCGAACTGAAAAGTCAAAAATATTAAGAAATAATACACTGCAGTACTCACAGTATTGAACATCACACATCAACAGAATTATTAACAAAACACATTTGGAGAGAATTCCAAACCCTGATCGTTAGCATCCAGGCTGGATTTTCAAAGGCATTACGGGTTACAATGCATAGACACATACAATTCATAATTCAGCAAAACAAAATCCATTTATAAAAGTCACAGTGAAAGTGGAGGTAAACTTATACTAAGCTTGTGTAAGTAAAATGACTAAGAACTGCTGTTCTGGAAAGTGATTTCCAGTTAGAGAACTATATACAGGAGATAATAAACAGCATAATTACCCTCTGAAATCAGCTTATGTGCAGAAAGATAATGAAAGACTGGGGTGGGGGGAATTCTGTTAAGTGAAATTATGTTTCCATAGCCCTAAATTCAGAACGATCCTCAGTCCTCTCTGCTGTGTGTGAACAACCTGGAAACATTTACAATTGTTTACCTACAAATGACCAAAGAGATCAGTACAACTCCAGGAACCACAACTTAAAACCAGTGGGGTCTATAAATTGCCCAGAGTAAAGTAGTTATTAAATGATGGAAGTGAAAGAAATATATCCCAGAGTTTTATGGTGAGTTCAGAGATGATTTTTCTACAGTCCCTGCTCTGAAGTCTTCTCTGTCCTGCAGTTGTGTCCCAAATGATTACTCTGCTTTGCCATGCAGAAAGATCCAGCTGTGGCACAAAGTTCAAGCAGTGTGACCCTGCAATCCACTGGATTTTCCCACCCTCTTAGCTCCCAGAATCGACACCACAATGAACTCACACAGAAATGAACGACCAGTGGAAGTTGCCCTGAACTCCTGACAGACTGAGCTCACACAAATAGTGCTGAAGGTTCCTGTGCCTCACACAGAACAAGAGCTGAAATCAAGCCCAAAGAACACCCTGCAATGGAAACCACCAGCTCTGACAGGAGCCTTTCCCTGCTGGCACTTCCATCATCTTCCTCATCGTGTCACCTGTCCCACGTCATCTATAAAGAAGAATGAGCAGTGAGAATAAAGCTGGGGAGGAGGGTTCCCAGGGCCTGCAAATGCCAAATGAAGCTAGAAAATCATTACCTTTAATTATAAGAGAAATTAGATTTTAAGGAAAAAAACCCAAACAGATGAGGGATTGTGCAGTTTATCCTTCAGCTCATAGCAAGCAATAAAAAAGGCTCTCACCCCCCAAAACACAGCTACTTAGGCTGAAGGCATATTCCTATGAAACAGATGCAAGCCCTTAAAAGAAGTCTTTATTAAAAAAAAAAAAATAAGAAGAGTGAAATTAAAGTGATTATGCTATAAGTTAGTTTAATTGATTTACTCAGGTATTTTTGACAGTAATAAGGTTTTCACAGATTCTTTAGCAACTATCAGTCACCATATTGCAATATTAAAACAACCCCTTTATTTTAAAACAGACCAAGCATTCACCTTGCAAACAAATCTGAGGTGCAGCAGAGACACATAATACATTTCCTGCACACAGAGTTGAACATCTGCGGGGTCAGAGAAGGGGGTGAGGCCCACGGGGGATCCAGTCAGAGTCATTATCTCACTGTGAGTGTTCAGCCCAGACACCTCATCTCCTCCTGCCTTTTACACTTCAGCTCACAAAGGGAGATGTGGGGGAGTGTGGATCAGGATCTCAAAGTGTTCCTTTAGAGGTAGTGAGGATCATCCCTGGGGAACACACTGCAGAACTAATTCCCTCCCACTTTCGTATTTTCAAAATCCAGCTCGGGACACACCTGAAAATGTATTCCCTGGATGTGATCAGCAACCTCACCGGGCTTCAGATTCCACTGGGAAAACACAGATACACGGAGAAGCACAGACAAAAGACCTGGCCAAGCCCTCACAGTACATCCACTGGCTCAAAGCAGATTAGGGTTTAACAAAGCTATTGCTTGGAACAGTTTAAAATATCGACATCCTTCGGTTTGCAGGAATTTTAACAATCACTCAGCAAAGGCCAATTTAGGTGCTTATGCAAATCAGCTCATTCCTCATAACAGAAGTGTTTGAGTTTTGCCTTTTGTGAGCCAGACCCAGCCCTGAGACCACCAGAGCAAAGAATGGAGGGTGTGAGTGGGTTAACAAACCCTGATTCTCTTAATGACTCTTTGTTGAGAATCAAGGAAGATTCCTGGTTTTCCTGTAACTATAACAGCCTTGACTTTTTCCTACATCAAACTCCTTTGGGATGAGTGATTTTACAAAATGAGGGCAGGAGATATCTAAGGCATAAGCTGGCTTATCAGAAAACCAGTGTTTAACTCAACCCTTAGCACTCTTGCTAGTTTCAGGGGAGAATATTACAAAACTGAACCACAAAATCTCAAAAATATTCACATGAACAAGTTCAGGTATTTGCATATATTACATCATGAGGTGTCTCCCAGGCAGACTTCCTAAAAACTTTAAAAAAATCCATCAAAAGGGGGTCACACAGAACTTCCTGCTGCAATAACTCACTGCTTTTGTTACTCAGGTAACTAAGACCTGAAGTGCTCCAAAACAAACCAAAGAACTCACACCCTCACCAATGCAGAAGCTGATCCCTCATTATAGGTTTTGGATTAAAAAAAGCTTTAAAATAAAAATAAAACCCAGCAGTCTCAGAAGAAAACATGCACCACGAGGACCACAGAGAATCTGTTTATGGCTCAAAGGCTTCCCAGATCAAAGCTGGCAGCACCTTCACTGTCCTCCAAGGAGGATGGAAGTTCAGCAAGGAGTATTTCAGATTCCTATGTAGGGTATTGGGTATTCAAGTTAAGAAGCCCACACCAAGCTCAAAAGTTATTTTTATATATATTTTTAAGCTCTTGAAATCAATAAAGTGGCTGCTGCACATATATATAAATATATTTTCAGGTCATTTTGAGTGATTCAGAAAGATGAGTTATTTTCCTTCTTTTTTAAATTTTCCTTTTTTCCCCCCTTTCCTATTTTACAAGTGTAAAACAGAAGCAGAAATACTGAATGTGCTGTGGAATTGGCCAAGTTATTTAAGATGAGACCTGATAGTTAGACCTGCCTTTGCTCCCTGTTAAAAACCACTGCACAATGGATTCCAGAGGGAATGTTAAATGTTCCAGAGGGAATGTTAAAAAGAATTAGTCTTGTCATGTTTTTTTCATACACACAGCAACATAAAACAATAGCTAACAATTCTAATTTTAAATAAGTATCCCCCAACTGTCCCACCAGTATTCATAAAAGCAGAATAATCACTGCAATCCAGATATGTGATCTGGGCTTTGAAAATATTTTAGACTTATTTGGGGGAGGGAAAAAAAGTCGATTGTAACATGTGTGTTCCTGTGTATCAATTTGGAACTAAAAATGGAAAAAGGGCCTGTATCCAGCCTCAGAATATGAAATAAAAAAATGTATGTCCTTTGAACTGAATCAGCTAAAGGGACATGCACTGTCCTTTTAATGATCTGCAAACACAATATTCACAGCAAGGTTATATTGATGACACGAGACTATTTACTGTGCCCAATTTGTTTCCAGTGCCAAACACAGGGATTTGAGAGTATGGGGGTGGAAAAGTAGCTTTGTAGATGCTAAAGTGGCAAAAGAGCCAAGAGAAGCACGGAGAAATAGGTAAATATGTTCTAGCAAACCTCTGGCCTGGCTGGATATAATGAAAAGTCCTAAAGGAAAAAAAAAAAGCAGTATTCCATAGGCATTTAGTTTAATCAGATAATTCTAAAGCATCCACGATGTACAAAAACATCAGTCCTGTTAAACATGGATTTAGTAGATCAGCTACTCACATTTCTGTTGCAAATGTAGAATTTCAAAAGTTGTGCTACACGCCAAGAAAAGTCACTAATGTTACATAAAGCAGTGATTAGATTCTACTCCCCTGCCATCCTCCTGCACAACTCCTCTGCTTCTGTCAAAAAACGAGCACAGATTAGGCAAGATCATCTAAATCGTTGTAAACAAAGACTGCTTTAGAACACGGGCAGTCAATAAAAATAGGGTTAACCTGCCCAAATCACAGCACAGAACGGATGTGTTTAATGAAAGGGATGTGTTTAATGAAAGCACGTGGGCTTAAATCCGTGTTTTCCTTCCCATTATTGCACTGAACGTCTGCTGCCTCCAGGAGGACTGGAAGGATGAGGGCTTTGATTAAGATGCAGCTGATACAGACCAAGATTTTCATTTTATCTTTTTGGGTCGGTAGTTTTCCTTACTTTTTTAAAGCAATGAACAGGGGAAAGTAATAAAATATCAGCATGATATATCAGAAATAGCAAACATGGTCAAAACAGGGGTTTTGTCGTCACAGCTTCTCTATAAAAACAGTGAGAAAATTCTTAAAGCCAAACCAAAAAAACCCACACTGTTAAAAATCAGACTGTGTCCTTTTTCTGCAAGTGGTGCTGAAATTCAAACCAGAGTTCTCTCCTGTGTAAATACATATATGGGAAATGGCAAAAAACCACTGAAACCTCCCTTAAAACTGCAATTCTCATTGTAATCCCTAAATAAACTATGCTGAAAATCCTGAATTTAAATGTCTGAAGTGGACAAGCAGCCAAAAGTTTGTAAGATCTTACGTAATTTTAGAAGAAATTGTGGTTTGCAGTTTAAGATTCCCTGGGAAAAAAAAAATAAAATGAAAATAAATGAAGCCAGCAAAGCAGCAAAGAAACCAAGTTCCTCTCATTGTAGGGAAGCTTTACTAGTCTCAGTTTAACTCTTAATTTTGGGTCGCCAAACACAAGTACAAGAACTTGTAACACAAAGGCCAATATTTAAGAAAACAATTTAAACAAACTTAAGATCCAAATGCCCTTTCAAGCTCTGGACTTGAAACTCAGCACTTGACAAGGAGCCTCTGTAAGTAAATATTTGCAAAGAGATCATTAGAGCCCCCACTTCAGAGAGACAATTTACTAAAAATTGTTAAATTAAGTGCCTGAAAGTGTGACAATGCGAACAGTTTGGCTCTTTTTTTGCAAGACAACT
This sequence comes from Corapipo altera, assembly GCF_003945725.1. Classification (NCBI taxonomy): domain Eukaryota; kingdom Metazoa; phylum Chordata; class Aves; order Passeriformes; family Pipridae; genus Corapipo; species Corapipo altera. Next base: position 728,281 of record NW_020884999.1, read on the forward strand.
TGACCATAAGGTTTTTAGAATTACACTAAAAATTACCTCAGGTAACTAAGAATTTTGATCACTGTAATTAATGCGTTTCTTAAGCGTTTTGGTCAAAAGTTTAATTAAGCAATATTGTTGGATCATCTAATCCAATGGAATGCAATATGCAAATATTTACTTTTTCTCTCTCCTTAAGATTATTTGGAAGTCCCTTCAAGTGGGGTATTTTAGAAAAACAGCTGAGTTTCCTGTACCTCACAAAACATTAATATCTGCAGACGTTTAAATCTCCCTTTTGGTTTTGGACATCAAGTAATTCAGCTTTGGGATGTGGTTACTCATGTCAGAAGTGCAACAATTGCCTTCTGAAAAGAATGTGAGTCTGCAATGGCTGCCTCTTTTGGCATGGAAAGGGATTTACTACCCAGATCTACTGATTTATCATTGGAGAAATATTTGAATAGGAAGGTTGAATTTTGTTTTTCCTTATATGACACCAGGAAGGGTCAACAAGAATGATAAAAGTAAGAATTAATTGTCTGAAGAAGGTGAGGTGAAGGAAGCACTTGTACAGTATCATCTGACTTAAACTCTAGAACAAAGTTTAATATCACAGAATGTAAAAAGAGTCAGTAATAAAATAATGTACATTAAATATTCCTCTTACTTCTGCTAATAGGAACATACATATAGGGTTTTCTCATTTACCAAAAGCCTTTGTAAATGACCTGATTCTATAGAGCTTCTTTTTTTTTTTTTGTAGATATTGTAAACATTTAGAATTTCTAAGGCTAAAAACAGGCACGAGTCTTCCATGGACAGTTATTATTCCTAAAAGCATTAAGGAATATATTCCAAATCTGCTATTCCTTGTTATAACAATAATAATAATTGAAATATAACATTATAATTCACAATGTAGATTCTTAATTAAAAAAGAAATACACCTTAATCCTGACAACAATTAATAATATATAGGGAACACTCCTTTTTTCCCCTTTTTTAAATTATCTATTACATCAAAATTACATTTCCAGAATCTTTGTGCTGGGTATTACTCAATTTTATAAAGTGGTAAGTTTAAGTAGGAACTAAAACACCTCTAAGTGGGTAAAGCTGAACCACATGTCAGCATTATTAGCACCCCAGCTTCCCAATAAAGCAGGAGAGATCTGCAATTCCATTCTGCAGACTGGGATACTAAAGCCACGTGGTTGGGGGCACCTTTTAGAAGATGTCAGACACTCCTCTCCACCACTTCCATGAGGTGATTTTTGTGTTGTGCCTCGTTAAGGTACCTGAGCCAACAGTCTGATGTCAGGCTGGTTTTTCAAGATTCCAGAGGTTCTTTAACCTCTGTACCAGGTTCCCTTTGCTGAGCAGCTCACTGACTCCAAGGAATGTTAGCAGCAATGCATTTCCAGAGACACGTTGCAAAAAATACCAAAAGCAATCGAGTGTCACCTAGAAGTCCTTTTATCCCTCGCGCTGTCCCGGACAAAACAACTCACCACCAAGTGATCTTGAACTCATAGATGGGCCTCTTGCAGTAGTAGTGGTTGATGAGGTGTTTGTCACACACCCCGATGCACTGGTGATCCACAGTGATGCCCCTGTCAGACAGGTCTGTCACGATACAGTGCAGCAGGTCGTAGACATCGGCCACGGCCTCCCAGGGGCCAAAGGACACATCCACCTCACAGTGGTGCTCAAACAGCTTGGTCTCGCTCTCACTCCTCTCAAAACGCAGGGAATTGAAGTGGGGGCACTCGTAGGGAGTGATGGGCATCTCCTCTTTGAAGACACAGACCTTCAGTTTTGCAAATCTCGCTTTTCTCTGCATAGCTCGGAGCTTTGCTATTTCGATTATCCGTTCCAAGTGATCTAAAAAAAACACCCCAAAACACCCAAAAATAGAGAATTACAATGAAGTATCAAGTAAAAGAGATCAAATGCAACTATTTCATGTGAAACACATTACTGCAGTGTTTGATGAGTTATTCTCAGCCTAACAGGAAACTGCATGTAGCAAAATAGACGGCAATCAAATCAACCTCAGTTAGCTGGTGAACTTGGTGTCCTTACAATATGCCCAAGTTTATTCAGCTGCAGGTCCTGACACAACAAAAGCAGAGAAACCCTCTCATTTAATAAGCCTTGCATGTTATGGCCTAGATATTGCTCCTTCTTAAATAAAAATCCACATCCTTGTAACAAATCCGACGTGGAGACCTCACAGATCTAAACAGGGTGAAAAGTACATAACGAACTTCTCAGCTGCAGTGGAATTAGCTTGGAAGCTGAAAGCAGACTGAAAGCACCACACTCGAATCACACTAGAAGAAACAGTCAACACTACTTCATTTATTTACCTTTGTAATATGGCATTAGGCCCAGGAAAGCTTGTCTAACTTTTTCTCCTTTCAGAGGCTGGATATCCTCTAGATTGTCTAGCAATGGTCCTATGGAATAATACTGAGCTTCCTTGTAAACTGACCTCACTCGTTCTCTTGGTGGCAGGTCACCAGAGCGTAGAAAGTTAAGTATGTCTCTAAAAAAAAAGGGCAAAAATATCATTAAGGAACACATTTCTGCCAAAACTGTTGCAGGTGGTAAAGGAGAGGAAATGCTGGATATTTATTGTTTACTCTCTTGAGACAGTAACTGAAACAAATGATCCATATTCCCAACGTCTGGTTTTAAAATCATTTGCCACGTTCAAGTTTCCAAGTCACCATTCCATATTTTGCCTCTGTTAATGTCAAAACTCATTCAAAAAAACATAATCATATTTTAAACAAAAAGTTCAGTGAGGAGGAACCACTCCAAATAGGAGAGGATACAGGTATTCCACGGGAAAGAGATTGTAGTCACTGTATTTCAAATTTAGGTCTGTGACAAAATAATATTTTCCTAGAGAATTATATGCATGGACATTTTATCTCACACAGATCCAGGATTGCATCTGAATGGATGGTTCATCTGCAAAGGAGGTTTCTCTACACAGGATCAGGGCCATATACAGAATAAGAATTTTAAAAAGAAGAGAGAGAACATTTCCTTGCAGCTCTGACACTGTTATGTGACAAGATTTTTTAACAGGGAAAGAAATCACTTTGTAAGTATTAACTAACAAAACTATTGTTGACCTTCCTTAAGAAGGAATCTTGAAGGTGAAGGGATGTGGCACTACCAGCAAAAATAATTTTTAAAAAAGAAATTATTTGAGGCTTGGGCTTTTTTACCAGTTCTGTTATATCCTGTTTAAAGACTGAAAATAACATACTTTCAACTGTGTAAGAAACCTGGATGCATTCCTTCCATTCCTTCTTTATCCTAGATACTGTAATATCAATTAAAACCCAGTGCTGTTCAAAGGAGCTTCCTATGTAAAGCAACACCAAACAAACCAAATTAAGACATCAGAACAATTCAATACCTTGAAAGGAGACACTCTAGAGGAGACACTGTACAAATACAAAATATTGGTGGCTTTTCCTTTCCCATTGCATAACTTGAGAGTAAAATGAATAGCTGTTTAATTGCCATATACTATTGTTATGTTTTGAGGGTGTGGATGCCAGCCAGTCACGTTTACCTCCCACACAAACGGGATTTCACCAGAAGGAAAATAAACGTTATAAAACTTATTTTTCTTGAAAACTGACTCTCTTCAGGAAGAACCCTGGAAGCACTGGGGGCACTGCACATACCCAAAGTAGGTTCCATCTCTGTCGATGAAGTACCTGCCCTCAGCATCCGTGGGGATGTAGTGCCTCCCGCTGAACATGGCTGCCAGCATGGTGTCCTCGTAACGCCTCAGGGTGGACAGTCTCGTGGTGAAGTACATCCCTCCCACGTTCAGGGGGACAACTTCTGGAAACTGCAAAAGCAATCACACCATCAGAAAGGAGCCTCCAGCCTTTTGCAGGGTTGCAGCTTCCAAAACACAGCACCCGGTCTTTGCCGCCGTGACAAACTCCTCTTCCCTGCCCTGTTGCCACAAACCAGAGAGGTTCGAGGGTTAACAGCTTGGATACTTTGGCTTCTGGGTGGAATCAGTGAGTGGTTTAATTGTAGCTGGAATCTGAAACAGCAGATATCACTCAGCTTTAATGCCAGATATTAATTTAAAGTATTAATGCCTCCTCTTGGCTTCCCACCCTTACACAGAGACAGACACACGTGTAGAGCTAAAAAAAAAAAAAGGGAAGAAATCTCAGGCCAGCCTTAGGACTTGCACTCAGTTGCTACTCTGCTGGTTTCTTTACACTGCTAAACCATACACTAAAAATCCCCAGTGATTCTGTATTTACATCAGGCCTAAAATCTTAGAATGACACTCTAAGACGCCTGAAGCACCAGAATAAACACTTCATTATATTTCTCAACTCCAAACATGGATGGAACTGACAACTAAAGCCGACAAGCAACTGAAATAAATTCAAGAGACTTAGTTTTATTCAAACATTTAGCTACTAATGGAAACTGAACTGCACATCCACAAATAGTCCAGCAAACAACTCCTGGATTCTTTGGCAGCTGAGCAGTGCGTGCTGCCATCACTGGACCTTGTCAGGTGAACGGCACCGGGGAGCTCTTACCTCCTGGGGCAGCAGAGGTAGAGCTTGTCCTGCCTGGGTTGCAGTAGGAGTGGCCGGCTCTTGGAAATCATCCTCTGCATCCGAGCTCGACATGGCATCATCCGGGTTTCCACTCACTTTGTTCTGCCCCGTAACTACCACCATCCCTCTGGCTCTCGGGAGCAGGTCTGCTGGGTAGGCAGCCGTGGCACTGCTAAACGGGAACACAAACCCCGGATCACCTCGGGCTGCCCCCGCCAGCCGCGGGTCGCTGCGGGCGGGACGCGTCGCTCGCCGCGTCACCCCGAGGGCTCACAATGGCATCGCTATGGCCGGGAAATGAATCACGGCACGGATGGGACCCACACCGGGGGCTCGGGCTGTGCAGGAACGCGCTTGGCAGAGCTGTCCCGAGGCCCTCCAGCCCCGGAGCCGCTGTCAGTGGCTGGGTAAGAGCCCGGCATCCATTGGCTGCACAGTGCAGGGAGCGATTGGCTCCGCCGCGCTTTTGCAGGAAAATGTCATTTGCTGGGTGGATTTGGGTGGCCGCTGTCCCAGCCTGTCCCTCGCCATGGGCGGGATGCAGGAACACGTCCTGCCATTGGCCCCGCGCCGGGCGACACCCGCGCTCCGTCTGTCACCTTCAGCCGGGAGCAGGGCCGGGCACCGGGCAGGGCTCCGCTCAGCCTTCCCTGCCAAATTTTCCAATTGAGGTTTCTCACCAGCCGGAGAAAACCGATGTCTCCGTGCCCACCGCATCACATCTCATCGCACATGAACGCGCCCGTCTGACACACATGTATTTAATTCTGCTTATTATTCCGCGCATTTACTGCTAATTATCCATTTCCTTTCCGGCACAGAGCAGGCTTTCACAGTCCACCTTCAATCGCAGCACGGGACGGACTAACCACTATAAAAATAATAAATGAAAGAGCAGAGCAGCAAAGAGGAGGAAACCCTGCTGTTCCCTTTACGCTGCATTATGTAAAATCCCCGTTTCCAGGATTGCTGTGGTGCCTCCAGCAGCATCACAACGCCATAACAAAGGCATCACCACCAGCAGAGGCTTTAGCTCTAACCCTGCCAGCTCCTTCTCTGAAATCACTATGAAATATAAAAAGAGAAGGGTTATTTGCACGAGCACATCTGGTGCGTTTATTTATTGACTAAACAAATGGTTCATAAAGGGTGCTTCCCCATCAAAATCAGCAAGAAGAAATGACATAAAATTTGGAAAGACATGATTAATTATTCTGCCTGTACAATTCTGCTAACACAGTGCATTGTGCACATCATCAGCCTGTCTGGAGATCTCAGCTCCTAAAGGAAATGCTGCAAGTTCAGAAAGAACCCAGAGAGACTCTGGATTCTCCTGGGCAAAACAGATACTCTGCAGAGAGCTGATCAGATCACAGTCTCCACGTTCTGAGGGAGTATCCACAGCCTGCTTTCACCAAAATTTGGATGTGAATTCTACACTCTGTTTAACACCATAATAAACACAGATAAATAGGTACCCTGAAGTGTCAAACACTGCGTTTAAGCTGCAGCTCTTAAGAGGTTTGGCTCAGCTTAGGACAGGTATTTAACTTCTCTTCTCTACAGTTTATAACCATTTTTCCACCACAGTCCAATGCATAGGCAGACAAATAAGGATGGAAGGGCTTCTCAGTGTCCACACCCTATTAGCAATTTTAATATTTGTCCTGAAACAACATTTGTTCCGACATTATCAATTATCAAAACAACTCAACTACGCCTCACAGATAAAGAACAGACACAACATAAATGAAATATTATTTTGGTAGAGCTCCTTTAAAGAAGTAAACAAATTATCACCCAGAAACAGCTTGCAGAAGCTTCATTTATAAGATGCACAGTCAAAATTCAGTGAGCCTGTATTTACTGTGAATGTATTATTTATAATGCTGTCACTTGACACCAGTGCTTTGCCTGCTATTTCCAGTTCTCTTAAGACTCAAGATTGACCAAAAATGTGTTCTGTAATTGTCTACATTTTTCAAGAATGTCCCATATATTTCACTTAAATGGATCATCCTGTGAATAAACAACATTCAGCTCCATTAAGTATATGGGAATCATCGACCACAGAATGTGTTTGGGGTAAGTTCCTCCATTTGGCACTGTACCAAAAAGGGCCCCTTTCCTACCAGAACTAGAGATCTGAGAAAAAGGAATTCTTCCTCTTTCATCATCCTCCTTCAACATGACACCAAGGTTTAAGAAAAAAAACCATGAGAGAGCATACCTTAATTCTCTTACACCCAGGAGTAACAGCCTCCTTTGCCATTGGAACATTCACACAAACAGTGCCCTCAACAGTGAGGTTTGGCAGACAAGTTCTCTGCCCAGGATTTCAAGATTAAGTTTAGTGGCAGTAAAATGAAGAGATTAATCACTGACAAGTTTAACCTGTTTTTTGACCCTCATTAAAAGGTGACTGAAGTCCCTCTCCAGGTTTGCTTCACCAGTTCACCCCCGGGCACGGAGCAGTGGAACAGTGGAGTGGTGACAGGAGCAGAGTCTCCCTGAAAGAAAAACAGAAGCTGATCACTGCCCAGTTCTCTGACAGACACTCAGTTCTCTGCATTTCATGAAGAATATGCATCCATCTGTATCATAAAATCAAGAATGTTTTGGGTTGGAAGGGACCTTAAACCTCATCTTGTTCCAACTCCCTGCCCTGGGCAGAGACACCTTCCACTGCACCAGGTTGCTCCAAGCCCCATCCAACCTGGTCTTATCCTCTTCTTGCCACTTTAAAGAATGTGCAATAATTATTTTTAACTATGCACAAAAATATTCCTTTTGTTAAATCTCTCATTAAAGTTACAGGGTTTGTTTTATTTATTTAAACTAAGTAAATGCATCCATTTCACTTTCAAATATATCTGAGTGCAGATCAACAGACAGTTAATGAGAGGACATCATCAATGAACAAAATTATTAAATCAAATATTTAACTGAACCAAGGTCAGCAGCATCCAACTCTACCACAAATACCTCCTGCCAGTCCTTCTACCTGGCATTTAAATGCAGAGATTGCTTCCTGGAACTTTTTTATGGACAGCTCAGATACTGTCACACACACACACACACCTCCCAAAGACATCTCAGTAAATGAACTGGCCCTGCCAGTCTGGCTTCATTCCCCAGGGAATGATAGCAACCCTACAGCAGCAAGTTGGACTGGATAGTAAGAGTCAACAAAACTTTTCAAGGCTCTGCTGTTCCCTCAGCTTTTCTGTATTGGTTTAAACAACCTTTTCTTAAATACTTTGAGATTACACGAGTGTTGGCAAAGTGACACACCTAAAAAAGCTACATATCTACAAAAAAAGTGACATAATGATTACATGGTCAAAGTCTTTTCCAGTAAGGTACTGATGTATGAATCCATCCTAGGAGACCCACACAGATTTCAGTTCAAAGCTTGTTTTGAGGAGATACCAACTGGATTTTAGGAAGGCTCCCCCTTTTTCAAGAGCAACTGTGTCCCTGTGAGGTCACAGAATGAGATGTCACTTAGCAGTCTCTCCATAGCTATCTTCAAAAGACTCAGATGATCAAAGGTTTGTGTGAATGCACTGGGATGAGACCTGACATCCAGTAAATTCTCATAAATCTGCATCAGAACAGTGAAGGAACACCCTGAAAAAGGGGGCAGGATCCCTGAGCTGCAGTAAAGGGTATTATACATTGGACTGTAAAATGCTGGACATTCTCAACACCTCTAGGCATGAGCAAAAGACAACACAGAGTATGATGAAGGGGTAGTGTAACTTAACCTTTGGAGCAGGGAGCAGAGACACGGTGTATGGGTGTGTACATCTCCATCACCAGTGACTTCCAGGGCAGCAGCAGGACAGGGGGGAGACCTGACTGGGAGCTACGAGAAACCAGTGGCTAAAGGACACTGGGGCTGTACTCGCTGGTGGCTGGCATCGCCACTTCAAACAGAATTCCACAGCTTTTGGAGCCTGGAGCCGCTCTCTAGTCTGACAGCTGAGGGGAGCAGAGGCATCACCCACGACCGGGCAGCACAGCCCCCTCAGGCGGGCTCAGGTGGGTACAGCAGGCGTCCGGCAAATAAATCAATAATTAATTAATTAATAAATAACTATTAGCTGTCACCTAGCGACTTGCTGGGGCCTCCCGCACAGTCTGAACGGAGTCCCCGGACGCGGGGCAGCGGCCCCCGCTCCGTCCCCCTCCCGCCCCGCGGCACCTCCCGCCCCTCACCTGAGCGGCCCCTCCCGCGCTGCCGCCGGGGGTCGGTAGCGGAGCCGCGGCTCCGGGGGGAAAAGCCGCCGCCGCCGCATCAGCCGGGGGATGGACGGGACGGGGATGGACGGGACGGGGACAGCGGGGCCCGCCCGCCCTCACCTGCCCCGGCCCCGCGTCACGTAGGGCCCATCCGGGTCCCGCGCGGGCGGGGCCGGGCCCGTCCCCACACGGGGGGCGGCGGGAGCGCCCACACCCCCCCCCCCCCCCCGCTCCCCTCAGGGCCCCGCCCGCGCTTCGCTCCTCGATCCCGCGCCGCTCGCAGGGAAACGCCCCGCGGGTAATTAATTAGCCGTGATTAATTGCCGGAGAGCACCGGGAGCACCGATGGCGGCTCCGCGGCCGCGCTGCCCTCGGCGGGCACTAGGGGAGGCCCCGGGATCACTTTTGAGAACGAGCCGAGGGTGAAGGAGCTGGGAAAGCTGGACCCAAGTGTCGAATTCACTTCTTCCCTGAAGGGACTTTGATATCCTTCACTGGTGTTCGCGGTGGTTTTAGAGACACACGTTAATCATCTCAGCTGGAGCAAGAAAAGGAACGGAGGGAAATAATAAAAAAAACCCAACTCTTTCAGGGCCGGAGAGGCAGAAGTTGTGGAAACACAAGTATTTTTGAAAGAACTTCTCTTAAAACCAGTGGGGAAGGCTGAGCCCACCTTCAGCATCGTGAGCCACTGAGGTGAACAGAAAATGGGACAAAATGAGGCAAAAACCACCTAAAAAATACCTTACTCGAATAATCACCTTCCACGTTGTATCCTAAAGTTTTGATACCCAGGATAAAGTTTCACAGCAGCACAACTCCGAACACAATGGCTTTTGAGGAACAAATTCGAGAGGCTAAAAATTACCTTCGTTCTCCTGCAGTAAAGAAATCTCATGTTACTTTCTTTATAACTCTCAGCGGGACACTCCAATTTACTTTTTCCTCGTCACCCAGCTATTAAAAGCAAACAAAAAGCATTGAATTGCAAATCTTAAAGAGAGACCCAAACCCAGGACATGAGATCATATCTCCCCTCCACTAATGCATCAACATCTTGAATTATTTAAATCTTAACTCCGAAACAAAAATATTAATAAATGAAAATCACATTTAAAGCATTTATTTTGAAAAATAAAATACAAAAGATCATTGAATTGTAATTATACATGTAATTTATCAACTTTTTTTTTTAAATAAAAGATATTTAACAATTTCCACATATGAATAAAACAGACAACTGTTCCACCAGAAATCTTTTAGGACAAGCACAGACCACTCTTGAAAGCTTCATACATTTAAAACCAAACTGCTACAAGAAAAAAACCAACAACAAAAAAAAATCTTTGAAGATGGAGCTTTGTAATTAAGACAGAAGAGCAATTTCAGAGACAGGCATTGCTTTGCATTTTTTTAAAACCTTAAAAAAATAGTTGTGCGAATGTAATACAGTTCTACGTTAACATCAGTGTTTTTTATTTTCTTTAACAGGTTTACATGCGCTCACAACAGCAAAATTTTGAACAAAAACAGTATGAAAGAAACGGGAGAGAAAATTCTGAAGGAAGCAGGCCATGAGCAGCACACCTCAGTGATCCTGGGGGGACAGGCTGGATGGATCATTCCCACGGAAAAGGCAGCAGTCGATTTTCTAAAGAAAAGGAAAAATAAAGTTATGTTTGAGCTTTCTGTGTAATATTTGGCTCCTATCCTCAGCAATGTTTTGGAATTACATATAATGCAGAATTAATTCATTGCTCTTTCAGTAGGTGGAAAGTCACTGTCAAGACAAACCACAGCCACTAAAACGTTCCTGTGAGGAATGTGGCTGCTTTGTCCATCGTTTATCATTACAGTGACTTCTTGGAGAAGATTTAGATGCAAAAAATATATTGGTTTTCCACTTACATTCCAAGAATTTGTGACAATGGGCTGCACTGACGTGCTGGAAGTCAGCATTGTACCAGGGGAAGCTACTGCTGGGAAGTTCACAATTTGGTTTCCCAGAAACTGGGCAGCAGCTTTAGACAGAAATATTGCAGTTTTAAGTATATTTTTCAGAGCTAAGTGGCAAAATGAAGCTGCTGTTTTAGTCATTTTAACATTGACTACATGAAAAGATTATGGTTTCTCTATCCATTTCAGACTGAAAGCCTGCAATTAATCTTTGGAAACCTTTTATATCCATTATTTCTAAGTGGTGCAATGCTTTTGGCTATATTTAGGGCACTATATTTATGGCCATGTAAGGATCTATTTTGGGTGTATTGGTGGGGCATGTTGCTTTTGGCTATATTTAAACTGGAAGCATTTTGTCATCTTTTGTTGTCAAGCCAGAATATCTGATAACATAGCTGACAAGTAAAAATCCTGGATTAATACAGTAATTCTTGCATCATTCATTCCTTAATTAGTCTGGAATTTACTGCACAATTTGCCATTGTTTATTCAATTATTAAAATGCAGTTTATTATAAATACTGGCTATGGGACACATTAAAAACAAATTAGCTTATCAGTTTCCACTATCACAAAAGAGCAAGTACTTTAAAAACAAAATTACACAGGTGATGAAGAGTCATCCTTAAAGTTTCCCTGTTTTTTTAATAATAAAATTATAGTTTTATGTCCTCCTTCCAATTTCAAGCTCTAAAACAGAGTTGTCAATCCAATAACATAGCAAATACTGAAAGTATGATGAGCCATATAGGACTGCACTTACCTCACAGTGATTTTTACAGGTTCTGAACTAAGGTCTGTATTTCATGTTTTTCTTACCCAGAATTTTACACAGAGTTTTTTTAACATAAGTTAAGAAAAATTCAGTTAAACTAAATTGAGAGCAACAAATGAGGACTGCAATGATCTTTTATTACCTTCTGTGCAAGAAATGTCCATTTTATCTTCTATTCCATAGGTTCAGTCTGTCAAAAAATAACTAAAATTAGCTATTTTACATTAGAGGAAAAAAAAAATTCATTATGAGCACTTATGTTTGTACTCCAAAGCATCGAGGTGTTTAGTTACATTATGTTAATTTTATCTTTAGTATAATACACTAAAAGAGAACACTATCAACTTCAATTCCAGTTTTTATGGTTTAAGAAATATTCCTTTACTATTTCACAAAGCTTATTTTTTGCCTTTTAGATGATCTTTCTTTTACTCTGGATAAATCTGCTCGGAGTCTGGTAAATACTGTAATGCACCAAGCTAACTGTATAAATCCTCCTCCTGGAATTTAGCAGAGTCCCATTTGGAAACCTCCCTGTCATATGGAATGAAAGGACATTTACTAGTTAGAGTGGCCCAGGTTCTTTTGAGGTGTCACAAGATAACTGAAAAACAAAAATAGTAAAATTTAACTAGTGGACACTGTATAAAGATCAAGGATTTAAAGGATTTAATCAAGGATTCATTCAAAAAAAAATCAAGGATTTACTTTGCTGGCACACACACAGTGTGCTCAGTTTTGAAGATAACTCGTATCCCTGCCTTTTCCATAAATCCTTATCAGCAATATTTAATCTGTCATGGCACACCCCGTGTCTGCAGCCAGATAATGCCACAGCTTTATCTGAAAGGCTGCAGATAATCTCGGAATCACCACAGTAATGGCACGTGAAAGCATCAGAACTAACCCCAGCGCTCCCTCAGCACAGTTTGCTGACAGGACCGTTAAGCAGCACATTAAGAACGTTTAAACAGCATTTCTGCCGCTAAGCTGCAGAGACTTGGGCCAGCAAGAGACTTGGAGAGGGGACGATGCTGTGAGCACAGCCCAGGCAGCTGCGTGGTGCCAGCTCTGGAATGGCTCTCCAGGAGCTGAGCACGACTGGCAAAGCAGGAGCACTGACTGACCCAAGGGTGAGAGCAGGCAGACATCCAGTAAAAAGCCAAGCCCACGTTAGAGGTCACACAAAGACTGATCAGAGAGATTTGGTGCCCACAGCAAAGTTATGTTCTGAAAACATGACACAGACACTACAGCTATTTGACTTCACTGGTCCACGTTCATTTTATCTTGCCACGAGACTTCCTTTCTACTGTCTTCTTTGGCTGGAACAAAAGAAACCGATTTTCCTTTTTAAGCAATTAATTTTCGTTTGAACAAAAGGAAAAAGTCAAAATGCTTTGTTTACATGTGGTAGATTCTCCTGTGTACTCTTAACCTGTGTGCCTCCCACACGGACAAGCTGTGGCTGCCTTATTCCTGGAATTGTTCCAGGCCAGGTTGGAGGGGTTTTGGAGCAACCTGGTCTAGTGGAAGGTGTTCCTGCCCATGGAAGGGATGAGCTTTAAGGCCCCTTCCAACCCAAACCATCCTGTGATTCTATGATTCCATGATGTTCACATGGCTGGGGGAAGGTGCCACAAAATCCTGCAGTTTGAGAGCTCCATGACAAGGATTTTGCTTTTTCAACTGCAATTGCACAGGTCAGGCCCCTCAGGGAGCTGACAATTAACAGCATTTGAAGGTACCAACTTATGAATTCTCAGTAAAATCTGAAGCTCAATAGCTCACTTGATTATTAACCCAACACAGCACCCTATCCATGGCTGAACTGGTTTTGTTTATGTCTGATAACATTACTATTTCTTTTTAAAGTTTCTCAGTACTTATAACTCTGCTCTCTCTGTATTATACTTGCTTTAAACCTTTCCATGCAAGGTAACAAAAGATAAAAGCTCCTCTGCAAATAACACACTTTGCAGTTTGGTCTACAAAAGAAACTCCAACTTTCCTTGAGTTTCACAGCAAATATTCAGGCAGCTCAGGTTGACAAGCATCACTGGAGTTACACATGGACTCAAGAGAGGCTTGGAACTGGAGATTCCACCTCATGGACAAGCTGTTCCCTTGTCATCACTCAGAAAAATCAGGTTCATGAAGAAGTGGTTTTATAAAGACTGTTTGCACACTGATTTGCTGCTACAAATGAGGAAATTAATTCAATACTGTACCTGTGGCACTTCTTTAAGGAAGTCAGGAAGCTGAAATTCACCTTTATAGACCTGGAAAAACAAACAAAAAAATATACTACTCAAAGCCCTCATCCACAACTGTTTGAAATGTTAAAGAGCTTGTTAAGGGAAGGAAAAAAGAACAAAAGGAAAAAACATTCCTTTGTGTTATTAGCATCCAGTAAAGCTAGAACAGATCTACTTAAACTGAGAACAATGTCTTTGTAAAAGCGAGTTTTATTCCCAAGGCTTGGTTCTCCAAAGTGGTTCCACAGCTGCTCTCTCAGTTCCAGGCTTGCTCTGTACTCAACACTCTGACCTTGTTTGTATTAAAACGGTAAAAATATGCAACTCGAATAATATTCAAGTTATTTCAAGCAAGTTTGAAATCTAATCTAAGTCCAGTGTAATCCATGCACTAAGCTTTCAGAAAAAGATTTTCAACAGGATGATTAAAAACACGAGGAGTAACTTGCTACAACACAGACTGCAGCCTCATTACCAGCCTGACTGCATGGGAATTATCAAGATTTCTGATCTTTTAGAGCATAATATTAATTCTGAAACAACACTGTTTGGAGAAAGAGCAAGTAATAAATATCCTCCAACGCACCAACAGCCACAACAAACAAGTGTTTCCACTATCTGACCAATTAGGAAATAAATTGGCAACATATCTTCTCTCCAGAGGATAATTCTTAGAAGTTCTTTGCTTCTGAGATTAAATATTCCAAAGGGGGAAAAAAAGTATTCTGGTTTTGTTTGGGGTTTTTTTTTGTTGTTTTGTTCTAGTTTTTTCCCCTAAAAAAAAAAGTACACTTGAAGAGTTTTACCATTCTTTCTATTGAACCATAAAGAGTAAATCATCCCAATGTCCTAAGTTCTTTGTAGTCTTGTGTTATCATTTAAAAATAATAAAAAAAAAAATTACAAAAGGCACAAACCTACATAGAAAAATTCTACAAAAATGGAAAATGGGCCCTAAAATGGAAATGGGGCTACTCCAAAGCCTCGCTCAGGGCTGCACTCCCTGGTTTGCGTCAAAGGAAGAAGACTCAGGAAGTCAGGGGATGCTTATTAACAATATCCATTTTCTCTGCTTCCCTATGAAGGGGTGACCAGAATACAAAGCCAGCCTGGTTTTGTCAATATGCTGCAGTGGCCCGGGAGTGCAGCTGAGTCAGCTCGGAATTTCCTGCCCAGCAGCCTCAGCCCTGAAAGCATCGGACCCTGTGACTCACGTGGGGCGGACTCAGGACTGGCAGCTCTCATCACTCCTCATCCCCGGGCTAAACAGACCCAAACAAGGCTTCACTAAGCCCCAACATACATTGTGGAACTCTCCTCCTTCCAATATTCCGTGTTTTAGTTAAAATAGAAAAGCAAAATGCACAGCTCTCATTTGTATTCAGCCAGGGGCTACTGTGATTCCATGGAAACCTTAATGAAAGTCACCCTGGTCAGAAATTCAGCGTGTGGCTACTGGAGCCTTCTTATACCATAAATATTTATAAACGAAGGAGAGGGTTTCACATTTGCAGCTTTTAACCAAGCCATTAAAATGCAGGCTGTTGTCCCAGAGAGCAGGAATGGAAGTTACAAATGAACAATAGTATCACATCAAAAAATGTTACAGAATAACAGACAGGATTCTTCACCTTTTCTGGCAAAGCACTGCAGTCATCAGCTGGGAATTCTCAAAAACAGTTAATACTGATGAGATGATGGTACCTTGTGACTGATTCAGAACCACAGTGGCCAAAGCCACATCTGTCTCTCTAGAAGCCTCCTCCTTTTCCCTTCTCCTGCAATTATGACTCAGTTTAATTTTTACATTATACCTATATATGTGTATCTATCTATCTATCTATCTCTTTTATATATATGTCTGCCCTAAAAACTTTATCACAGTAATGTCCTTTGTAGGAACAGCATTTACTCCTCACAGGCATCCAACAGTGGATAGCCAAGGGCATTCATCCATCCATAAGAAAAATAATGTCACAGCCTGGAATGAAAATGCTTTGAGGGCATTTGATATTATATTCACATGAAACATCACCAATTATACACCACAATTTACAAAGGCAAATCTAACCAGTGGCAGGCCGAAGATTAGGTTTAACACACAAATGTGCCTAATTTCAGTTCAGAACTGACATTACCTAAAAGGCTGGTTTTGTCAGGACTGAGACTGCACAGAGACTGGTTTAAAGGAGTTCCAAAACCAGTAAGTGGTCCCTTCTGAATCAAAAGCCAGGGATCAATGGCAATCCAGAAATTCTAAAAACAATGACTCCATCTGCAGCCAAAGAAATTAAAGAGGCTTCAGATTCAAAATTCTTTCCTGACCAATTTATAAGTCTAAAACACATTACTCAGAGTGACATTAGAGAGACAGAAGCAGGACATTGGAATGATTTCCAATCTGAGCAAGAATTCAGTAAAATTGAGAAGAAATGGCGTTTGCCATTTCTAAAGGAATTATTTTGTAAGTCCAAATGGAATTCCAAAAGAGGGGGATTTTAAGTCTCTGTCAGTTTGATGTTCAGTGTTGGCAGTATTTAAGCTGTTCTATTAAAAAAAACAAAACACATTCTTATAGCCAAACTAAATGCACAATATTCTCAAAAAGAGATCAGAAAACAAGTTTCACATCCAGTTGTCTGAAAAAACCCTTTTAAAATCACAGAGAAAACTTAAGAACAGAAGCATAACACAGAAGTGTAACCTATAATTCATCTTTATAGAAGATTAAAGCACTCCTTTTCACCCACTTTCCTGCCTGGTTTGGTAAGAGCCACAGTATATTTGTCCAGTTCCAGTCACAGAGATAATGGGTCTTTTTGTGTAAAAGTCACCCTGCAACTAAGTGTGTCTGGGCTTTGGTAGACTTCAGAAACAAAGTTGCAGAGTACAAGTTTATTGTCAGAAAAAGAAAGAACATGGGCAAAACCAGACCAGAGCCCCTTTCTACAACCAGCCCTCTACTGCACAGCACACCCTCATCCTGCTCTTTCAGATTCTCCTTAACTTTTAAGGCAGTTCTCAAGGTTTACACAATTCTTCACCTCTGCTGGAACTGCCAAGGAAGGGACATCTGAGATGTAAATGTTTACCCAGCAGGAACAACACGGAGAGCAGGATTTCAGGCATGAATATCTGCCAAAAGGCAGCTTGCAACCATACCTCATTTTCTGCTTTGGTTGTTAATAACTCTTCATGCATTACTAATCACATATATGCATACTCGAGGGGATTGAGTTTGTTGGTTTTTTTTTAAATGAGATATCATCAGCACCTCTGGAAAAAAACTACGCAATTGGAAATGCACATGCTGGAAGAAATACCCACTAAAGAGGGTATTAAACACATCTGTGCTGTTGGTGGTCACAAGTGAGATGAAAAACCTCCCCCAATTTTTGTTTCAAAGATCAGAGAAGATGCCCAACAAGCCAAATGCCTTTCTTAACCAGTGTAAATGGGGACACAGCCCTGAGCAGCCCTGCATTACAGCCACCCCCACCACGACACATCTTTGGCAGCGAAATTATTCTCATGCATAAATACAAATATAGATAGTATGAATATACTTTGTATATTTGTTTCATAAATTGAGATTTCCAAAGACAGAAACAAAGTCTTGAAATCAGAGCTGTCATGGACGCTTCGACTCTTAGCAGGAGATGCTTCCTCACAATTTAAACCAGGCACAAAACTGGAGTTAGGGAAACTCTTTTTTTTTTTTCCCTCCAAGATGTTACTGCAGAAAATGCCACCAACTGAACACAAGCCAGAGGTAGATAACAGCTTTTGGATGTGATTAGAAGAACCACGTGTATTTAAGCCACAGCTTTTCCTACAGAGTTCTGGACACTTCCATCTCCCGACCTCTCCAGGGCAAGGAACACAACTCCACGAAGAAGTTAAAAGAACTTACTAGAGTGTGTATTCCAAGCATACAAATTCATTTAGTGGGAAGGACATGCCAAAGAAAATCTGATGTAATGTGTTACAGATGTGGGAGGAAACCACTCTGCCAACCATAACACAACAATACTCCAGTCTCTGCTGGGCACGAGGCAGAGCCCTGCAGCCCTGAGCTGGTCCCCACTTTTGGGGTGTCCTGTGAGCCTCCTGAACCCACACAAACTCACAACAATGAAAGGACACAGGAGACACTGTTCTAACGAGGAGTGATTCTGCTTTGGTACTTCATCACACAGTGATTGGGTAATCAGCTCACACTGCTTAATTATTTGCATTTTCTGCATCATTTGCAGATGAAAACTCCATTTACTTAAGGATGTTATTTTCCTTTATGTTCAGGATGTAGAATTTGTTCAAACTCTAGGAGGGGAAAAAACAAGTAGTCATTTATGCATTTATAAGGAAGGAGCCCTTGCAGTCATTATAAAATGAACAGACCAGCAACAGACAAGAAAACCACATGTTCAGTGATGGCAGAGCTGGGCTAAGTAAAGGCTGCCTTGAAGAGGTCACATGCAGAGATCTGCTGAACAGCACAATCCTGTCCAGACCTTGTTCTCTCTGCTCTGCATTCCTTAACTGAGACACGATAAACTGTCATAAAAGATAATATTGTCAGGCTTAACATAAAACAGATAAACAGAAAGTTAATGGTTTTGTTATTGAAAACAGCAGAAAAATCTGCTGTACTGTGACAGCTCTGCACTCCCCCCGTGCAGGTACTGTCAGAGGTGTCTTATTTCATAACACCCCACAGCCCTGGGACACCAACACAAAAAGAGGGAAAGTTGGCTCCGTGCTCTGTTAGTTCCTAAAACAAAAGCAGAGCTAAGATGACAAAGCACAAGCACTGGTTGTATCTTATTATTTCTGTGCTCAGAAAAACAGCCTCAGCGTTTTGGTGTCCTACACAGGTAACAGCAAAGTGAAAAATCCAAATTTAGCAGAGAGCATTGCTTTCCTTGCATTACCTACAAGTAGATAGAATTTCTAATTTAAGCACTGCATTTCAGCTGGAGAGAACCATCATTTTGTCATCAGACTGAAGAAAAAAGAAATATTTAAAGCTGTAGAAACACAAGTCACCGGCAGGGGACAGAAAAGGAGAAAAGAGGAAAAACAAGAACAGGACCTGACTGCTCAGAAAGCTTAGGGGAAAACAGTATTTTACACCAGACTAGCCACTTCTTTCCATTTTTCTTCAGTACCAGCCCTTGTTTTAGGCACTTTTACACACTTGGTTCTTCCCTTCTGAACTAACAACAGCAGCTTTGAAATTGTTGAACAGTATTTTTACTGTTAAGTCCAATTTGCAGTCTTTTCCAAGAAGTCATAGATTTTGCTTAGTGCAGTATAAAAGCAGATCTACAGCTGCATTTAATCACATTTTAGAACAAAGACATCCTGCAGTTGAAAGTCTGAAATATTTTTAAATTATCTTCTACAACAGGGCAATACATGGACTGATCATAAAATACTGACCTGTCTACATCCCAAAGAGGCTTTTTAGCTACAAGTATGTTCTGCATACTAAGCAATTTTTTTTAATTTTCATTCCACTTATCTTTATGCAACGAACCAGATGACACAGTGTTGTTCCATCTTTAGGTGGAGCCAGAATCTGGCTTGCCAATAATTTCAGTGGTGTTGGGCTTCCACCCTCCTCTTGCAACTTCCATAATAAATTTAAGCATTACACAACCCCCTCAAAAGTGATAAACTCCCCTCCAAAAAAAGTTAAAATAAAATAATCAGTTATTCCCCCTTATTAATGCTTTGTGTTTGCCAGGCAGGGACAAATTCCTTCATCTGAAGTGCCACTCACACCATTTTAACTGGACTAAGACACTGGTATCGGAGTAGCAAGTGTCAGATAATCCAAATTTATTTCAAATTAGTCACTCTGAGAGGTTACTACACCAACACAACACAGGTCAGCTTTAGAAGTCTGAACTTGAATTGTATTCATTGGAAACAGATAAAGTTCTGTGTTCAGTTTAATGTCTTGGAAACCGCAAATATAAACGTAGTAGAACTGCTTCCAAACACAAAGTGAAGGAATAAATGGTTACAAGCAAGATACACATAATCTTACTATGCACTGAACAGCAACTCTGGAAAGACTTTATCTGGACAGCTTCACCTCCAAAAACACACCCAGTGCAAAATGCTGCGAAAAACTATCCCAGGTGAAGAAATTCAAAGAAAGCAAGAGGGAAAGTAGTGCTACAGTGATTTAAAAATTCACAGGAACACACTTAACTTGCCAAGTGCCAGTTCCAAAAGGCTGGAAAAATCTAGACATATTTACTTATCTATTTAAATAAATGCTCCCTTCTCCAAGCTGCAGCAGCAAGGGATAAATTAACACAGGCTGATGGAAGGAAAGGGAAATCCATAGGACAACACAGGCTGTCCCTGATGGCAAAACTAACCCATCCCAGTTTGCTCCTTCTCTCCCTCTCCCCAAAACCTTGAAGTGTTTTGATGTGTCTGTTCCCCAAATAAAAACAAAATAAAGATGTGGGGAGGAAACAAAGCAAAGCGTTTTTGAGAAGTGAGTCAGTTCCCCCTGATACCAACCAGGATATTCAGTATTCCCAACCAGCTTTGAGGCCAAGCTCCAGGGGCATTCCCTACATGGGATGGCCAGAACTGGCACTGCCAGAGGGTGCCCAGCCTGCTGCCCTGGGAGTCAGGGAATCTAAGGAGCTGGGAAGCCTTAGATCCTGAACCCTGGGAAGTCAGGACATCCACAGCCAAGGAGAAAAAGACAGGACACAACGGTCTGAGCAGGGATTTGCTGGGAACCAGCTGGGAGGAAACAAAGCAAAGCGACTGGGGAGGAATTCAAGCTTCCAAGTGCAAACCCAAACACTCATTTGAGCCATGGTTTAAACAGCTCCTGGGGTACATGACATTCCGAAAGCCTCACGTTGCCCCTCCTCAAAATATTCCCTTCAATATTCCCTTTCAAAAGGAATATTTTAAGTTTTGAAGTTTTTTTGGATTTTAGCCTTAATTCAGGACATCTCCCTCGTTTTGTCTACCAAACCATGTGTGCAAATGGAATTTTATTATAAAGAACAAGCGACTAGGAAAATATACTCTGGCTACTACAACAAGCAACAAAATTAAAATCCTATCTCGGGCTGTAAGTAAACCTATTTAATTAAAATAGCAGCCAAAATATTAACAAGTGTCCCATATGTCTGCAGTATTTAGATCAGCTATTACAGCACTAGCCTTCAGTTTTTAACAGCTGTTCTTACATTAGGAAAAAAAACAAACTGTCCTTCAAAACAAACTTTTCAAAGCCTCAAAACACTTGAGCCTTTGAAATTAGGCTTTAATTTCTTTAAAACCTTTGTTTATTACCTGATTTTCTTTCTTACATTTTGAACTGAAATAGATTTCAAGAAGCAACTGAAATCCAGACAATTTTTACAACTTGGACTGAGCTTGCCACACACAGGTAGAGGCCTCAAAAAAGTCACCACACTGTAAAAACTTACGTAGATTTTATCAGTAAGACATAACCAACGTTGAATTATTGCATTACAATACAAATTTGGATTTTTAAAGAGGTTGAATTAAGTGCAGGAAAGTCAGTTTGTTTGTGAGCCTTTTAAAACAGTAAGTACAAGGAGAGCTATAAATGCCAACCACTACCCCCACCACAGTTTTTCAGTATCAGAAGGCTGGTGGAAGACAGTCCTTTTAAATTAATTCAATTTTTTCACTGGTTACTTCGCTGCAGCAGCAAAAGTCACCGCCTTTTAATAAAGTAAACGTGCTCAGAAGAACAGAAGCAGAGTTAATAATTTTATTTCTAACAATGGTTGTGAACTTTTCAATGGGTACCTCCAGGGATAAACAGCCCTATAGCCTAACTACTCAAATTCCAACAACATTAAATTCAGACTAAAATGCTTAAGTTTAGGTTAATCAGCACCAGACCTTCCTCCATCTTTGGTTTGTTCCACAAAGGACAGCAAAGGATTGGGGAAAAAATCAGACATTTTGATCATTGGGAATCGGCTCCAGGAAACTCAATCCATCAATTCCAGCCTCAGCACCCTTGGGCTCATCATCACTGCCCTCTGCAACAAGGAGCAGCACATTCCCTACAGGAACAGCAAACTTCCTGCTCCAGAGCTGCCTCAGTGGCAACGCCAAGGTGTTGATGTTTGTGACCATCTCCACCCTGGAGGAAGATTTTGGGGAATCCTTCAATTCCCTGCACTTTACCAGCAAGGTGAACGAGCCCGTGATCAGCACTGCCCAGGCCAAATGGAAGTGAGAACAAGC